>NC_087477.1:69316908-69621193 GCF_036417665.1 Passer domesticus
CATTTTATTTTAACATGAAAATATCACAAAAATTAGTAAGCCTGAGATGTAGGGTTTTGGTGAAAAACAAGAGGCTTGTAGTGTTTTGGCTGCTGATAAAGATGCATGTATTGATAGCTGGGGTGAAAAGCAGAAGAATGCACTTATTTCTTCTGCATGTCAGTATCTTCAAACACAGTAAGCCACATGCACCCTTCTCTCTTTATGTAGATGCTGGTTCACCATGTTTAATTCCAGCGGAAGTGGATCTGACGTGGGCGGTCAGCCCCCTCCTTTACCAATGGCTTATGGAATTCACGTCCTGCACGAGAGTGGATATTTGCCCAACAAAACTCACAGTAATACTGCAGGCAAGTGACATTGGCACAAAAGAAAGGAGCAAACTTCCCACCGCACCGCGCACCCTGGCACTCGTCACACATCTGGTCATCCAACACGTATGGCTTTACCTCCACCTGTTGGAGTGAAACAGAAACAATTCCCATTAACCACTGCTTCTACTGGAAGTTGTGTGAAGGCATTCATTTTTCACTGGTTTAAACAAGAAGCCCAAAAAACCCCTGAAGTCTGCAGTCAGTCGTACTAACACCTTTATGTAACTGATCAGTTATTTCTCATTATCATTTATCACCTACAGACCCATCCGCACTGCAGAACACCTCAAGGCAGATCTTTAGAAGTACTCTGCATATAATAAACAGCTACATCAGGAACTTCCCCTAATTTACCCTGGGAGAGTGTTCTTTGCTAACAATATTATGAATGTAATTTAAGTGTAGAAGAAAACACAGTCACTCAGAGGTCTCCTAACCAGACATGACAATTCTACATGGTTTAGCAAAAAAATAACTGAACATATGAGGCTACCCTTTAACATATTTTTTTTTGTTTTTGAAGTACAAGTGTCTCTGCATGTACTACATTTGTGTGCAAATTACAAGTACTTTCTGCAAGCTGTAGTGAAGACCTTTTAGCAGAGTTGTTCACTGTAAACTCACTCCCTATTTTTAAAATATGGTCAAATTTGGCACTGCCAATTTTGGCAATCCATTACTTTCTCTGTGGCTTTGAACTGTACAGGAATTTGTATTCAATAAAATTCTGAAAATATTTTTTAAAGACCATTTTGCAAGTCTACAGACAGCTACAAACACCTGTCTTACACAGCTTCTCTCTCCCAAACTCATCTGACTGCCAGAATGGAAAAGTGGCAGGAGTCCAGTGGTAAATATGCATTATGTCTTTGCATAACCATACTGCTACAGTCTGCGATCAGACAGGAAGAAGCACTTCATAATAAAACACAAGATGAGTTGACGCAGTCATTAAGGAATGTATTGTATTCCACATTTTCCTCACTGCTGCATGAGATTTTTATCCTTAGATACTAATACCTCAGAAGATTGCTACACATAGACATTGACTGTATGCTCTATACTCAGACAGAATATGCCTGAAATACTAAGAACTTTAAAATGATACTTTTAAAAAAATTTACGCATCCAGCTCCCTGCCCTGAAGTTTTGCAGCTGAACAGGCTTCATGTTCTTAGCTTCAGAAGTAGAGGCCATCCTAGAAATGTCAGTGTCTTCCAGTAATCTACATTCAGCATGAGCTCTACTTCTTATTTGACTACAGTGACCTGCGTTATCACCAATTACACTCAAACTTTCCAATAAACAAGTACCTTACGCAGTAACTGTGTTTGTGGCTCAGAATTACTGAAAGCATGAAGCAGCATTTATTTCAAGCTTCAGTGCACTAATGCACCAAGATCAGTACAAAGATGATTTCAATAATATTAGAGAAGCACTTTGGGGAATGGAAATATTACATGACGTGGATGCAGACTGTTGGCATGTGAAAGTTAACAGTATTTTAATGAATTGTTTGGAGTTGAAGCTCCAAAGAAATGTTTGGAGCTGAGCTTTCATACATGATAAAACAGGATGAGGAGTACTTTGCTGAAGAAAAACATCTGTTAGACAAACTAAATATACCTCAATAATATACATCAAAAGAAATGGAGAGAAGCTACAGAGAAGAGAACGTAGTTAAGGAAGAAGTTAACATTGCAGACAATGTTTGTCAAGTGACTGTGGAACTAAGATTTCCAATGAAGGCGGGAAAAGGTATGTGCAAAAAAATTGCTATAAATACTTTGAACTGAAGTTCAGAAGGATAAACGGGTGAACTGCAAAATTTAGCAATTGAAAAAGACTTCTACACAGACAAAACTGGTTATGAAAATAATGTGAAAGAACAGCAGACCTACAGAAACTGGATGTAACTGGTATGGGAAGGCAATGCTGAGGTGAAGGACAGAGCAGGCTCTGCCTCAAGGACTTCAGTGAGATACAGACTGTATCACCTTCCTGGCCAGCATACACAAGCACCTCAGGTGAAGGCAGTACCCAAAGTAGGACAATCTTCCCCATTTACAAAACTAGTAGTTCATAGATTTATACTTACTGCTTCCTCATGTATAAATCAGCAGTAGTACTGATTTCAGAGGATTTTCAGAGCCTGAAAAGGCATTAGTGTAAAAGCTCCATGGAGGTAAAAAAGTATTTCTGAAAATAGCCTTTTTCATACTTTCAGCTAAGATTCAAGATGTTCCCTAAAATGATGCTCTTCTGTATGTCTCCTCAGTAATGCAAATAACTGGGTGGTAATAAATATATGTAATTATATAAATAAGGATTGACCTTATGGTTTAATTAAAGAAGATGATTTAAAAAATATAGATTAACCCTCCTCTCAGGTAAAAAAAGAAGTTCATAAACACTCTCCATCATGGACTTTAAAACAAGTTTATTAAAATAGTTAAGATTTGAGACTGCTGTTTTTTGCCAGTGAAACACCTCAGAAGTAGCACACATTTTTTAAAATAAGAAAAAAATGAGGATGGTAATAAAAATGTGGAAATTTCAAATTTAAGATAACACTTGAGTCAAGAGATTAATTTTTCAAGTGTTAGAAAAGCAACACAAAAGAAAGAACATAAATTATTTCAAAAAAGAAACTTTAAGAATTGAGATTTTTAAAGAGTAAACCTACATCTTCCTGCCTTTCCCCCTCAACATGTCCAACCCATGAACAGCTATCTTCAGGTTCTAAATATGCTTGGCAGGAGTTGTTTGTATTGGTTTAGTTCTTGTTTGCATTTTGATTTTTTTTTTGTAATTTATGATTGAAGAAATCACTGAGTACTGTTTTTATAAATTAAGTTTCAATAGATGTAAGTCAAATACTGCGTTTCTCAGATCCAGCATTTGCAGTAGATTTTGCATTGGTTTTTCTTTGCCCCCCAAGCTCCAAGAGGCCTGTAGTGTTCCATCACCCATTAACAACCTACATCCTTTTCTCTGCAAACAGCAAGCACTGCATTTCAGATGCCTGCTTGGCATCCAAAGAGCCCTTTAGATCCTCGGTGACCTATCATAAAAAACCAAAAAACAGCAAAACAACGTATGTGTAACTGCAGGCTTCAAAGTCAGGCTCATGCCTTCTCTTACAAGATGGCACTGCCAGTCTACCATACACCTCTCTACTGCAAAGGACATACTTCTCATGGGAAGAGGAACACCAAGGTTAAAGTTCCCCATGGTTTACAAAGTACAAGTCCCTGTCTCCCACTTCTGAGGGAGAGATAATTTGGATTGGAACCAAATCCATGTCTCAGTTTTCAAGTCAGGTGACTTCACAGACAAATGCCTGTTAGACAGTTGCTCAAAGAAACTTAATAATACTCAATTCTTAAGCTAAATGACTCATTTAGCATTTGTTTAGAAGAAATTCTGGATTCTGATCCTCACTCCCCTTTTGTCCAACTACTCAAATGCAAAATGATGAACAGTTTCATATCTCCTCACCCCATCCCAGTGTCAAGGCCATTTTTTCTGTTTACTTAAGTATCCAAAAAGCAGTTATAAATCAACAACAGCTGTAAGGCACAAGGATAGCAATCCCATGACCAAAATGTAGCCATCACATCTAATTTGAAACCTAGATGACTACCCATATCCACATCCACTCATCCTCTGGGAAGGACCATGTTTGGAGATTTCAGCTCATAAGGCAAGAGGTATTTGAGACACATACAAAAAGCTGAATTACTCTGCCTACTTGAATGGAGAGAAGCACATGCTGCCTCCTTGGAGCAGACTTCTGTTAACTGTACTACTTTCTTTTTCCTGTGTCTTTGATCTGTAGAGGAGACTGGACCTTGAACTACTTTACTTACTTGACCCTTCTTCCCGTAAGACCATAGTTTTTTATTTTTTTAAGAACACCTATTAATGACAGACTATCTCTGCAGCTCTTGACATCAAAACTAGTGACCCTTAAAACTGACATAATTTAGATGCCAGTTTTCTTTGCTATTCTTATAGTCTAATTAGGAGTTATGAAGTTCACTAGTCTTCTTAATATAAGTTAGTTTTACTTTTCCTAGGAATAAGCATCTGTAGCAAATAGAAATATGCATTGTAAGTACTCAGAAGACTTTCAAACAGAAAAAAATAAGACCTTTTGTATTTTAGGTGTTGAGCCTGACCAACTTTCTGAGCACTGACAATTATGGCTGAAATTAAGGGCAGTTTGTAAGTATCAAGCTAATCTGAAGCCAATTAATACTAGAGTTTCTTATGAATGACAGAGGAATTATCACAGTATTTGGTTTCATTAGAACATGGGAGAAACAAAGATTTTCAAGCCCTTTGCCTGTACACAATAAAACCAGGAACTCCAGAATGGGAAGAACATATGGTCCAACATATGTCAAAGGAACAAACTGCTGCTCTGTGGAAACATGTTGTTCGTTTGGGGGCATTCAGGCATACTCCTGAAAGCAGTGGAGTTACATGGATGCTAAAAAAAATATAGAAGCTGGCTTGAAAGCAAATCACATGCAATGCTACCACACTCTGAGAAGTTTCTCTACAGATCAAAACTCTTTTTTAAAATTTCTGCTTAACTTACTCGTTTATCAATATCGCCATGCTGAAGTTGAACAAACCGAGCACTGATGGCAGCAATGTAACTCTGCTGATTGGAAAAAGCAACACGTCCAGCACCTTTTGGGTATTTCAGCTCAGGGTCAGTGTCAATTCCTGCGTAACAAACTCCCCCGTAGAGACGGTCCATGATCATAGCCAATTCCACTATTAAGAAATAAAACAGCATTTATTCAAACTATTCTTACCCTACAAACTTTAAAAATACTGGAGAAGTTAATTTTAATTATTAATTTTTCAAGAGCCAATGAAACAGTAATAACGAGATTAAAAAATACTGAAAAAATAATATCAAATAAGCTATTAATTACTCAGCAGACAGATCTTTCACTCTGTGGGTATATACATCCAAGGAACAATGGAATTGTATGTTCTTGATACACGGAACTAGAATTCCAGGGCAGTTTTCTTTAAAGGATTACAGCAAAAAAGTTTTTGGGCAGGCATGGGAATGTAAGCTGTATAAAATAGATCCTCATGCCACAAATTCCTTGGTATATGTTCTCTGTCCCTCCTAATGCTCTACGTCCTACTTGAATTTGAAGACGTAGTTAGCATCTTTTCATCAGCCACACAGAACTTGATTATCCCTACAGTGCTATACTTACCATAGATACTGAAGTCCAAAGAAAGAAAAATTTCAAATTTTACAGATCAAGTACCTTGGCAATCCTTTGACTGCCAGATTACACTGAATCCAGTTGCAATTCACTGGGGTGGGAAACACCAGTTTTCCAGAATTAGTATCCTCTGTGTTAGGATATAGAGGTGTCAGCAGCCCTTGATGTTCAATAGCTGTTTGAAGAGTCTCCTCAAGTTTTACTGCTTTTGTGAAGTCATTATTCTTATTTCACAGTGCCATAAAGTTTCATTTTTACATATACAGGGCATTTGCAAGCTGAGCATAAGAATGCATCCATTAAATTTATCACAGACATTCAGTACAGTAATATAGAGCACTGGACTGAGTTTAAAGAAAAATAAATCTGTACTTGGAACATACCGTGTTTACACTCATTTACAGAGCTTGTATTACAGTCAAAAGTAGAGTCTTAAAAGTAAAATACCAAAAACACTTGAGCATTGCAGGTCCAAGATAAAAAAAAAATTAAGATTCTTTGTATCCCAAATTTGCACTATTACTTCTCGGTTTTCTTACATCTTTCATCTGAAAGTCCATCTTTCTCTAAGAATAAAATTCATTACTAGCTATGAGAGACTAATGAAATCCAGAAGCCATTCTAATAACGAAGGGGATTTGAACCACTATGGTTTGCTTCTACTTCCAACATTCACTGCAACCTACTTACTTCTAGTATACTTCTAGGACACCTAAAGCATTGTAAAAGACTACTGCAGACAATCTGAAAAAAGCAGACTATCCAGGTTCATCAACCATTCCACAGCTACAGAAACATTTACTTCTTCCTTCACACCTCTGGTAGGAGTCTAGAAAGAGTCCTGCAATCTCATATAATGTCATGCCATAAAAGATGGTGCTAGCTCTCTGAATTTCTTCCTTTTTCCTCTATGCCTACTTACTCTAGTATTCTATCACTGGTGTTTGTGTGTGTATCCTGACAGTAGCAGAAGAGTAGCTAATGCACAATGACAAGCAGGTACAAATACCACTTCACAGTCATGGAGCAGGGCAGAGATGTTTCCATAGCATTATTTTAAAACCAAACTCTTTGTTTTGTGCCTCTTGTGACATAGCTTACACTACAGCTATAGAGAGGTAATACTTTCCAGCAAATCTCAACGATGAATTGTGATTTATAGCCAAACCCAGACAGTAGCAAAATTTAATACATGAATATTGTGCTGTGGTTAAAACTACCAAGACTGTTCAATTTATATATCTATATCTAGCTACAAAAAATTATGCATAGTACAAATTATTTCTAATAATTTCTTACTTTTAAAAATTGCCACAGATTCTACTCACCAGCTCTTAATGGTCTAGGAACTCCTCCAACAAAAATTGTTTTCCGAGGATCAAGTGGCTGCGAACCATCCATCACAAAGTCACTGTCACTTAGATTCCAGGGACGGATCTGAACCTATTAAATTGGGAAAGAAAATAGTACCCTACTTTAAGTTTCACTACAATGTGGAAATATGTTCATCAGCCTATATAAATTATTAGTCATAACCTCATTAGTGTAGCATGTCTAGTTGCTTTGTTTTAATCCTATTCCAAATACTACAATTTTAAAACAGTCCAAGTGTTCCAGATGCTGAGCTCTGCCAACAGTAGTTTACTTTTGATTTTTTTGATCTTCATAATTTCCAATGCTGCTTTAGACAGATGGCAGCCATAGCCTGCAGGGTATGGCTGTGTACTTACTGGCTTGTCCTTGATAGTGGGGCTGGAAACACATAGATAGAGCTTTCCATCTTCTTCAATGCAGGCATCAATCAGGGCCTGTACAGAACTCTCTTCTTGGAACAGGAGGAATGCGTAACCTGGAAAAAAAACCCAAACCAATTAATTGATTTTCTCTTATCTTTGTTTTACAGAATAATCTTTGCCACTTATTTTTCCATACAAAAGGAAAAGAAAGTCAAAACAATCCTTCCATATTAGAAATTTTTTTTAACTATGTACTGTATTGCCATAATTAACAGAACTTCCATCTGTAAAGCAATTATCAGATGAGACTAATAACTAAATAAAAGCAAATGTGCCTGCTCGATCATGCACTGTAAGTTTAGGCTGAACATCATTCACTGCCTGCAATGGACATAATACAATGAAAATCCGTCTTGGCACAAAGGACTAATCTCTATTCTGGAGATTAGATCAAAGTATTCTATTACGTAAGTGACCCAGCAAACCTTTCCAAACATTACAAAAAAAAAAAAAAGAATTAAAATGCTTATTTAATGCTACATAAAACCAAACAGACAAGCTGACACATTACTTTCACAGTTGTTGTATGAGATACACTAAATTTGTTACTTTACAAATAACCCAATAGCATAATTAGGGTTGTATACTAAAATAAACTTTAAAGGGACCATAACTCACATTTCTTCCTGAGATTACAACCAAGTTTAGAACTTTCACACATAGTTATGTTCTAAGACTTTGATGGAGAAGTAAATGCTGAAGCAGCTGCCCTAGAGTGGGCTTTGGAAAAGGGAACATGGATGCTTTACCAAGCCTTTTGGAAATCTTGCTGTATTTCTGAGAGAAGCTAATTAACCACCAGCCACTTCTTACTGCAAACAGATACTGTAGGTCATCAAGGTAAAGGTGGTAGGGTGTATCTTGAAGACCATTTAAGAATCAGTGCATTACCAATGTAAGATTTAAGAAACAAATGCACAACTGATTTTAGACATATGGGAACAAGAACAGGATTTTAAGAAAAAGCTGTAAGGTATGTACTGGTTGTCTCAATAAGCTCTACCTTATTTCTTACCCCTGATACAACAGTCCCATCACAGCTACATAAAAAGGACACACGACAGGATTTTATTTATTCTGTATTTTTATCTTATTAGTTTCATAACAAATATGTCATAGGGAATCTTTGGACTTGGGCGGAAGTATTTTCTTGTAAAGTCTATTCTTCACTGCTGAACTATGATTTTTTAATGATGACCTGTTTAACTTAAGTTTAATCAGCAATCATTTAGATTCAAAATCTGTTTAATGGGGATATATTACAGTATTTATCACAGAATTTAAAACCCACGTATTACTCATGCAAAACTCAGTGAATGAGGGCATGTGCCAACTGGCATGGGTGAGATAAGCTCCATGCAACTGTCCTTACTTGGTCAGGAGCACACACACATTCCAGTTTGTATAGAGAGCCCAGTACAAGAATATGGGACTGCAAAAACTTGATTAATCAAAGGGAGGGTTAATTGCACATGATACTGTCTAAGGGATCAGACATACAAAGATTCTCCAGATACTGCTTTTTCATCAGTTCTTCTCCTAATGCAGTTCAAAGGTACTGCCATACGGCTCCAGATAGACAAGGTTGGTATGTGCCTCCATATACCACCTCTGTGTCTGCAGCTACTTGCAGAAAGATAGAAAATTCAAGTACAAGAACTCAAGGAGTGATAAAGATTATTACAGATTTCACAGAATATTCTGAGCTGGATGGGACACAAAGATCTCCGAGTCCATCTCTTGAGTGAATGGCCCATATAGGGACTGAATCCACAACCTGGATTGTTATTAGCACCATGCTCTAAACAACTGAGCTAATCTCAGGGTCACTTCATACTACCACTTCTGACATGGAAAGGAAAGCAATAGAGAAAATATACACTAATACAGTCTTCTCAACCTCAACTGAAAATCATGTACACATGTCTTGGTCTATCCCATTTAATTAAAAGCCTCAGGAAGCTCAGCTGTACTACTCCCCTCTGAAGACAAAGTTAAGACAGTACCAGCAAACTGGTTGGTGACCTCTGTAGTCTGTAGTTTTGCTCCACAGCTCTAGACCCTCAATGATTTACAATGCTCACTAAAGAGATGGATTGGTGGGCACATGGAACAGAAAGCACATCAGGTGAGCTTGAAAAGCTGAAATGATTGAAGAGTCCTACCAAATTAAAACTTTTCATGGTATTCATTAAAACTTTTTTTTGTATTCATTATTTAAAGAACAAATCAAAAGCAAAGCATTCTGGACTAGATTCATGCTAACATGATTTTTTAGCAAAGAAAAAAATTATTTATTTCAAAGTAATATGAAAAGAGGCAGAAAACATGCTTCTTGTTATGCATATTCTGTGTAGAAAATCAGAGAGCAGCTTTATCAACCTCCAGTTAATTCCTGTCACTAATGGCTTAGAGGAGGAGTCAAGAAAATCAGTGCAAGCCAGCATGGCACTGCCCTTGCAGTGCCATGCCAGTGACTGCAGTTGTATTTTGTGTTGGGGCTGGCTCCTCCAGTGTCGTGACAGGCTCTCCACAATGGGCACTAAAATGGCCTCATTATAGTGCAATTCTTGCCTAGAGACTGCTGCACCTTAACTTAAATCAGAAAGAATCAGTCCAAGCTGCAGGTTAATACAGACAATGGATCTACATAACCCATCTTTCAGTTTTTCCTTTAGTCATCTTTGATGGAGAATAAACTCCAAAACACGTGAGGTGAAAAAATGTGGTGCTGCACTGTATTTGTGAGACCCATGTATCTAGTCTTTCAGATATCCTCAGTGTGGGTAAATGAATCAAGCTCAATGTGCTTATGTTACAGCAACCTGAATTGCCCTCTATACTTCACTGGCTGTACTGGCCAGATTCACATTGATTAAAGGAAGCTTAGACACTAATCACACATGAAGATACCTACAGTTACTTGCCCGAATCCTGAGTTTGATCCTATCCAGTGTGATCAAAGTAGCAGGTAAGAAGTTCAACAGAACTTGTATGGACCTGGGGTTTTGCTTCTGAAACTAGAAGTGAAACATTCCCAACTTGAGTTTTTCATCTAGTCAGCTCTGAGTTAGCAATTGGGAACCTCAAAGAAAGAAGTTACTGCAAAACTGTTGTCATACAAGGCAACAGAAACAACCAGTTAGAATAAGGCTGGGGACACTGTCGTGTTTAAATCAGATTATCCTCTGAGACTGGCTATAAATAGTACAGAGGTCACAAACAACTGGATGTATTTTGGAAAGCATTTCTTGAATTTCCATATCTTTACGGCACTTTTTCTTTGTGAGCTTCATTATCAGAAGGAGAAGTCCTCAACCCAGCAAGTTACTTTGGACATGTGTATGGTTTCACAACTAAGTGTATTTGCCAACTACGTAATAACATGAGTTATGATAAACAGTGGCAAGTCAGAAAGGAAGGAATTCTGCATCACAGTTGGCAGATCACTGCTACAGACTTTGTACTTTGAGCTCAACTGAGGGTTTTTTTCAGAACAGAGCTTCCTTGTAAGATCAGTGTAAAGTCGTAAAAATTCCTGTTATGTTTCAATGTAATTTTGTGGTGAACCAACGCAAAATGTAATTAGTTAAGAACAAGCAGTTGGTGTTTCTCAGGAGGCAGCCAGCCTTGATGGATCAAGACACTTTCTGAATTTCTTTCAGCAAGGAAACACTTATTATGAACTTGGCCTTCCCTCAGGACCTTCTGTAAGCAGAGAGCTTGGAAGGAAGCACAGCCTGGAAAATCGAACAGTAACAAAAAAAACCAACAAAAAAACCCCCCAAAAAACCAAAAAAACCCAACCAAAACAGGCTTAATCTCTTCACCACAGAGAAGACTTACATGAATTAGTCCAGAATGGCCTAATTCTGAAATGTCTTTGGAAAGCAATACTATATCAAATCTCTAATGAAACTGTACAAAGAAAGATATAGACACTGAATTAATTTCATGCAGAGTGACAACTTAGAAAATGGAGACTGAAAATAATAAAAAAACATTAATTCCCTGAACTAATACAGTAAGTATTTATCAACTGGTAATTACTGATTGATCTCAAAGCTTTATTTTGCCTATCTGTGGCCATTTCAGACATCTTATTAATATATGTATACATGGTTCTTGTCTGTTCACACAAGTAACAGCAACGAAAGACAATTTTTAATGAAATTCTTCTACAAAATAATTATGAGTCATATGTATTGCATTGACCAAAAGAGATATGTACACAGTAACACTCAGCAGTTGTATGTTTCCAAAGTATTTACAAAGAGAAATTGACACTGTATTTTAAATGTGTTAGGCTACATACAAAAAGTACTGAATAATGCACCAACTAAAAATTAGTCTGAAGTGTTAAGATAGAACATTAAATGCTTTTACTTTTCAAGTAAGGATCAGTTAATCATGGGAAATCAACTTAGCACTTAGGTTGCAAATGTTTCCTGAATTAACTAGATCAACACAGTGAAGTTCTTTTATTTGTATTCTCTGCCTTTAAGAAGCTCTACTTACAACACAGTTTGGGTTTTGTTCTTACTGCAGTAATTATAAAAACTCAACTATATGAAAAAGCTTTATCAAATAAGGAAGTCTGAAAATACATTCTTAAGATGTTCAGATGCTGAGATAGGACTATCTCCTTGGAAACGAATGCCAGAATCCATTCCTTTCAGGTAAGAATATATTACATCTTCTGTCTTCTATATATTCATCACAGACTCTGTGAGATGCATCTTCTTCAAAGAGTTCCTTGGGAATTTCTCTTGGTAATTTATGAAGAGAGATGCAGTCTAAGATAATCAAATTTAACTTGACAGTAGCTTTGTGGGCTGGGCTGACAATCAAAAAACCCAAAGTCTCTTTCTTTGTCTTAGAATTTCCAAGTAGCATTCATAAATGCTATTCAAATGCTTTCAATTCCATTTCCCACTCTTTAGACTGCCCATTGGGGATAATAATCATGTCTTTTCCCTAGCATAGAGGCACAGATAAATAAAGAATCAGTTTACAAAAGAACTATCCCTATATTTGTCACTTCCACAGAACGAATGAATTGCTGCATTCTCTACAAAATCAATAATTTCTGCATTGCTTTTATGTCTGGATCACACTTCTGCATTTATTTTATATGTAACAATACATGACTGTACATGTACAGAAATACTTCATCTACAGAATGGTTTTTCCAACACTTTGTAAGTAATAGTAAAAAATCTAATCTAACAGCAACTAGAAATGTGTTTTGTTTTCTTTTAAATCGATATTTAACCACTTAAAGATTGGAGCTTCAACAGAAAGTTTGTATCCTAAAAGTGAGAGATGCATATTTTATTATCTTGACCAGATAACCAAATGCATCCTTCTGCATCTTGTCTTTAACTTCCTAGGAAAATAATTATCTAAGATTTTGTCTTAAAAAATTTGATCAAATTTCAGTTTTGGAAACTAGACAGAAATACAAATACAGAAGTGATGATCAATGATGCATAGAACTACAGAGTACTGACCTGATCAGGTTCAGTAAAAAAACCAAAGGTTTCAGTCTAAATATGTAAAGGAATCACAACTGGACCTGTACTGAAACAACAGATTTAACTGTTCACAGGGACTCTACATTACACCCTTTGGAAAGAGATGAAACAGTTTCTCAGAGCAAGATTTGCACTCAGTAACAGGTCAAAACCTTTTAACTCTCTTACCTTTTGGTGGAAAATAGGACTTGCTCTCTGCTTTGTGAGGCCAGTCTACTACCAAGGGCCCAAATCGTCTGAAGCTGGCAGTAATTTCATCTAAAAACATGTAAAATAGTTGCAATTAAAGGAAATTACATAACTCAATGAAAAAATACTATCAAGCAAAGACCTTTGCTTCCAGCAAAGGTTGACATTTCATGGGAAGAAAAACAAAAAAATAATATTACAAGTTTCATAAGCAAAAGACAAATAGATGCATCTTCGAGAGTGTTAATATTTATACAATTTCTGGTGATTTTAATCTTACATTTGTTTTTTATTGCTTAAAAACAACAGCATTTCAGAAGCATATGGGCAACTAAAGCCATTAACTGGAAAACTAATGGAAACGTGTGGAAACTTGTGTGGTACTTCCCTAAATTCAAATCAGAATCTGGTTTGAATGAAATCAAATTTATTGCTTAGTGATGTACAGTTCAGAACTTTGTAAGTAGATATTTATATACCAAGTAACACCACAATTAACATGCTAGCAGTTTCCTATATATAGGAAATATATACAGGATATCTGCCCTATAGCAAACACTATGCATGTATCAGAGACAGAAATTTAAAATTGTCTATTTAGAGGTGCTTCCAACAACCATGAATAATAGCCTTGCTGCAAGATCTACTACGCCCCTTGCACAACTTTGAATTCTTTCTATCCCACCCACACCTACATGTCAGTGACTGGAAAAGCCTTGGCCATGGGTTAAAAATACTCTAAACTATAAAAAAGCAGCAACTCAAACACAAGTATGATCGATTTCTTTCAGTCATATTCTGCCATTATCATATAAAAAGGAGGAGAGAAATAAAATGTATTTCCTTGTGTTTTTGTTTAGCATGAGTATTACAGGCAACTGTGCTGAAGCATATAAAAATAAATCCCTTAGTAGATTATAGGAGAGCATCTCAATGAAAAATGGAACCAAAATCTGGTCTTTCCATGCCAAAAAATTAATTAAACACAGTCAGCTTATTTGATTTGCATGTTATTCTAGGATCACCATGAACCTCCTAACTTTAATTTACATTAGAAACTTCCATTTACACTAGAAAGAACATGCAATTTACGTTTATCTGCACAGGAGAAACCTTGTATGAAACAGCACGATTACTTCAAATCACCTCTGGTATACAAAGCAATTTCAGCTGGCTAACAATTTGAGTTTCTGTAGCACAGTCTCTGTTCAACGCATCAAGAGTGCTCTGCTGCTTGACCTTGCTCTGCCTAAGTTTCTCTATTTCTCATCAGGAATAACATTAACCTTTCTATATCACTGCTGAGACTCAGGTAATAGTAAAATAGATATGAAATTCATTTACGAATGGAAATTTCCTATGACGACAGAATAAAGCAGGCACAGATAGAGGAGGGCTAAGATGTATTTGAAAGGAATATGCAGGATAAGCAGGAGCACGCACTCCAGGCATTACATGCAACTCTAATCTCCAAGTGCAGGCTCGGAAACAACTGCACCATCCCAAAACCAAAAAAGATGGTTCAGCTCAACACACCCGTCAACGTACATCAAGAACAAGTAGTTACAGCCTTTTTTGCACAACATTTTGCTGAGTGGCTTATTTTTTACTGCTTAAATCAGGTTTTTCATGACCTGTTTTTGTTTCTCCCTCCAAACACAGTCTGCTGGGTTTTCCGGCAGCTCACCTTCATCAATATCCGGTGGAAGACCTCCAACAAACACCTTCCGAGAAAAACGCTCAATTCGTTCTCCGTTCTGATGTGCTGAATAGCAGGTAGGGGAATTCAAGACTCCAACTTGATCACTGTGACCATCATCCAGCAAGCCATCATCTATTGGGAAGAGGGAAGAACGGCCTTAAAAAGAAAAGATAACAATGTACATTAAAATAATTTTGTGGCAGTACGTGGTTTTGTGATTTTAGGGAATGGGGAATAGCAGTCTGGAGAGACAAAATGAAAACACCAAGATATTAGAGAAGTTGACATTAGTTTAAAGAAAAATTAAGAGAATGAAAAAATGTGTTACTTCAAAATGGAATTTCAAGATTGCAAGCTGACATCACTCTAAGTGTAATACTTCATATTACATTATATGGTAATTGCTCTGCTGCATCCAGTAGATAAGTGGCAACTTTGTTTTAATTAAAGGGTCTTATTTATGAAAAGAAAATAATACAGACTGTTTAAGTCAGTTTTGTTAGTCTGCCTTTGGTTTTGCTTCAAGTTAAACAGATAACCTCCTCTACCTGAATAACTACAGTGTATATAAACCCCTTAAATTTTAATTGAACAGGGAAACAGAAACATCACTATCACAACAAGTTTCAAACATGTATTTCTAAAGGTCTTGGATGCTGCTAACATAAGAATATACTCAATTTCTAAGAAAGCAAAAAGAGACTTTTAGAAAATGTGTAAAATGTAACACTTGAAAAATGAGTCACAATGCTGATTTATTCTTCTCACTCTCAATTTACTACAGTTTTGGAGGGAAGCCTTGTGGTGGTTCCTAACATGTAAACTCCAGTGAGTTTACTGTTACCCTGAAAAGCAAGTGTAAAATCTGAGAAGTTCACAGGATGGCTTTGCAAATGCAATCTGACCCAAGCAGACACTAAGAGCACAGAGGGAACTGAAAAATATGGTAATTCTGTCCCACATATTTCTTCCCCATTTCATATTTACGAATTTTGTAGAACTCTGAACAAAAAAACAACAACAAAAAAAAAAAAATCAGAAGGCCAGGATATTTATCTTGGCATACTCAATCTTTTATTGCTTTAGTCAGCAACATTAAGATTAATGATAGTTTCAAAATCAGAAGTCAGTCTTGCAACTACAAAAAGCCCCAAAAGAAAGACTTTGTGAAGCAAAACAAATGATCCACATCACCACTTCTTCTGAAATGCCATTCTCCCCATTTGCCACTCATTTAAAAAATAATCATTAATTAATTAAACTGCTTTCCCAAAAGAAGCAAGAAAGCCAAATCAAAAAACAACCTAGCACACTTTTGGGAAGCAAGCTAGTTTTTCATTTCAAATAGACAACTTCTTCCAGATACACCCACTGAAACCCACAGTTAGGACCAGTCAGTCCCGGATAGCTGAGTCTGCAGTACCATGGCTGTGAGCAATACTGCAGTCTTTAATTCTCCAACTTAGGAGAACATCAGCAGTAAAGCCTGGTAGGAATAGCAGCAGATCCAGGGCTGACCAGAATGGGGGGGTGAAAGCAGCATGAAAGCCCTTAATTTCCAGAAGACCACCTCAGAATCAGGTGGTTAAAAGACAAAGGTGGAAAACAGACAGCAAATATTATGACCAACGACTTATGTTACAGTAATGCCTACTGACACTGATATGGTATCTCAACAAAAGAACTGAATGACAGCACAGGACAATATAAAACAACCAAATATCATAAAGTATCACGAGGAGCACAAAATTAAAAAGCAGGACTGCGGCATTGTACCAAGTAACAAAGAATGTAAACTACATCATTTTTATAGTGGCATATCTGTGTCTTCAGCAGACATCCAATGAAGAGGAGTCCAGCAAATGCAGAAAGCTATAGTAGGCTCCTCCTTTCTATCAGAATTGGTGATAGGCATGTTTGAGAATGACTAGAGGGGAGCAAGAGATGCTTGGTCTCATAAGGACACATTTGACAGATCTGCAACAGATCAGCAGTTGCCAGACAAAGTGGAAGCATGTAGCTGGTCCTCAATGGGACAGAAAAGTGAGCAAGTAATGGAGACACATAGTTAACATAGCTGGATGAAGCAGGCAAGAAGATTGCTCTTGTATATTAACTATTTAGGCATGAGAGGAGCAAGACTGAATTTATGACTGTAGCAGCTGCATACTATAGATATGAATTTTAGTTATGAGGACATGTAAGAATGATCAAATCTTTTAAGATGTATTTGAACAAGTGTTAAGGTTTGGTTGTGCAACCAAGAAAGTTGCATGCAATGAATTTCTGAATTACTAAACTGAATGATGGGTAAGACGGAGCTGTTACCATAATAACAGCAACAGGAAGAAGTGCAGAATAGAAGAAATAAGACTCATATTGCAGGAACCTGTGGGTAACTGAAAGTGGAAATTTTAAGACATTCCACTAATAGAGAAGAGTTGTTCTCAATATCTTAAATATAAAATTACTGTAATTTAGCTTGGTTTATAAAAAGTGCTTCTTAAAAAATAAAACTTAAAATATAGACAAGTATATAATGGTGAAAACAGTCTTAGAATAACCCTCAGAATAATTTTTAACCCACAGACCCATGTTAAAGTCTAAGAACAATGAGAATTGTTCTTTACAAATAGAACCAGCAGAACATGTTCTGAAGTGATATCACAGAGTTCAGTTTAACTTTAATGTGGGTAAAAGTCTGCCAAAAGCACTGTAGTTCATCTGAGAGCTAAGGTGATGTGAAGGACAACAGATAAACACGTTCAGAGTAATATGGTCTAAATGACCCCTATTACTTTCTTCTCCACCCTCTTCACTTGTAAATGTCTCTCAGATAAAGAAAGCAAAAAGGTGATTAGAATTTCCATTTCAACAGGCTTTTCACTTCTCCTGATGACTATGAATAAAATGGATTAGCCCTTCTAAACACTTGTTTATTTTTATGACAATAAAAAAATAAGCAGAATCTGGCAGGAATTATCAAAATTATTACATCCACTGGCCATGATCTACATAATCCCTCTCTAGATTATGGCTACCAAGCAGTAGGTTATGAACCAATGCAGAGACCAAGACAGACACATGAGCTGACATGTATGTGGTGAATACCAGAAGATACCAAAGATCTTGATAGTTTGTTCTTGAATGTTTTATATGGTCTTTATAACAACTTCACATCACATCCTAGTACAGTTAAAACAGTAGAGCTCTTCAAGGTTAGTGAAGCACACATTGGCTTATACTATGAAGATCTGCTTACTGCTTCTAAGAGCAGCCTACTAGATTTCTTGCTAAGTTTATGAAAGGCTTTTTGCTTTTACTCTGCACTCTACCACTTCTACAGAAGCAAAAGGAGTTAGAAGGACAACTAGCAACTGTATACTTTTAAAGGGGGTAATGACTGCAAGCAGTAGCCATTAGCATAAACTATATCATGATTAGAACTGCAGTTTTTAACTGATTAAATGATTTTCATTTCAGACTCTAAAAGAACAACGATCATAACAACCCAGACTATACACCTCCTTCCCTCACACCCTCCATGGTTCCCAAACTAAGATAGCATGCAGATAAGCAATTACAATCAATAATCTGAATTAATTAATCATAATGATCAGTAACAGATCAGAATTAATTGAACTGTAACAAACAGAAGTGAATTACCTCGTCTTCGCCCATAACTCCTCGCTGCATGCAAACAAAGGACAAATTGTAAAATGTCAAATAACTGTATCATGCCCACAGACTAAAATATTTAAGATACAAAGAACCATGTGGGTAAGCAGTCTGTACTTGGTACTGATAATTGTAGATGAGAATGCATTCAAGTCTCACATAAATACCATACTATTTTACTACTAAATTCATGTTAACACCAGCTCTAAGTAAAATTGTTTAAAATATTTCAATGTCTTTAAACTTGGTTTTGACTTCATGTTAATTACGGACTAATTACTTATGGAAACTTTGCAATTCATCCTTAAAATGTGATTTGTATCTTACACAAGTGCCTAAATAACACACATATGGTATTGAAACTGTAAAAAGGAAAATACTACTGTAAAAAGCATGTAGCAAGTGTTAAATTAATCACAGACACATCCTGGTCCACATGGAACAGTTTGTACAGTCCTTTGCAGTGACAATGCAAATGCTGTAAGCCGTGACCTTCCTCTTTCATGAAAAGACCTAGCAGAAAATTAACCGCAAGGTTTTGTTTGAAACAAAAGATGCCTTGTACAAGCAAACGAAATCAGGGCACAAGTCACAAGAAATAGCATTGTATCAAAAACACTGCACAAAGGCAACGCAACAATTTCGCATAGACTGCAAGTAAATCCAAGATTTTTCTAACTTTTGAGTTTTGCAAGATTCTTAAAGAGATCATGCTTGCAGCTACAGTTCAGAAGACCATACTGATTGCTTCTCTGCCTGAAGGCTAAAAACCTAAAAATAGACAGATTACTAACACAGAAACTATAAAGCTTTGTGCTATTTCTTAGTTACATTTCCACAAAGTATTTTCTATTCCTGTTTAACAGACTCAGTATCTGAGAACAAATACTTTAATCATTACACAGTGGCATTAAGTATCCAAATAGATGTTACTATTAACCACAAGATCATAGCAACATTTAGGAACAGACTGCTGTGTCTTGGCATTATTGTTTTGATTTTACGAGGCCTCTACACACACACTTCTAAAAGCAACTGCTGTTCTGGGCCACTGAAATACATATAGACTCAAAATCACTGATTCATAAATGTCACTCATTGTTCCATTCCCATGCTATAAAATACTCGTATCCTGGTACTTCCTATTTGATTAGGGTTTTTCAAAAATTTTATTAGATATAGATTTTTTCCCTTTGTTATCTTGATCCCTTTCAACAAGAAATTTAGTGGATTGCTTATGGAACTGAAAAATCTTTGTTTTTGCTCCCTTAGAAAAGTTATTTTTACACAACAGTCATCATCCTTCTATCCAATTTGCACTGAACTTGTTTTCAGATTTATTCTCTCACCTGAAATAATTATTAATGAAGAGAATTGTTTTTGTGTAAAGGTTTTCAGATCCTTAACATTTTCTACTGGAAAGGCAAAACAGAAAAAAACACTTTCTGAAAGAGACCTGGGTGTCTAAACAAGGGGAAACGCTTTAATTCAGATTTCTGACATCCAAACAGAATCCACAAAACAGTGTACCCTTCTGTGCAATCAGCTCTGTCACTAGGCGCTGGGGAGACTGATGCTGAGCTTCAGACAGGTTTTCTCCCTGAAGCCAGGCCCTCAGAAGACACGCAGTCCTGTGCCAGTGGTGCAGCATGTACAAATCTTCTCTGACTCCTGGCCAAAGCGACTCCCACACAGCATTAGCAGCAGCGGCACTAAGCCCTCGCCTAGCCCCCACACTCTTGTTTTTTAAAAATAAATTCCATCCACAAATAAAACTAGAGTAAGCAGGGAAAATTCAAGGGCAGCCCATGCACAGCAATGTCTGCAGTGCTGTGTTCTCTCTCAAAGGATAATGCAGTGATGCATACTAATATTCATCTTTCAGCACAAGTGTCAGGATACTGCTTTTCTTTTCTTCTACCCCTTTCAGCCTACCAAACCAGTTCAGCTATTTTCTTACATTTCTATAGTTAAGACAAGTGATATGCAGAAAAATATTTTGTTACAGAACAACTGAAGTTTTCTTCTTTGTGAATTCAAAGAAGGGAAACAGTAATTAAAAAAAAAAAAAACAGAGTTATTAAAATGTTAAAAACCCCTATGCAGTTAAAACAGTAGATGGTGCAGTATTTTATATATATGGAAATTGCAACGATGCACCAAAGTTATCTGTGTATTTCCTGCTTCAGCAAAACAATGAAATCAGGGAAAACGGGAGAAAAACCACCTGATGTTGTCACATCATTTACTTTATTTGTATGGAAAACCTTCCCCCCTAAAATTTATCTGTCTTGCTCATTTAGAGTACAAACTAAGAGTTTGTACTAGAGTGTGGGCAGGGATTTAGTGATATTTTGCATCTAGAAAAATGCAGATTTTCTGTATTTATTAAAATAATATGCATATAATGTTTTACACCTTAAAGAGCACACATGCTTACAGAGCATGGCAGCTGTATAAATATAGGTAATTGCAGGTTTACCTATACATCAAGACTATACTGATGTATTTAACATACACATAATCAGTGAATATGTTTATAGATAAATAATTGCAGGGAAGATGGCTCTTTTGGAAAAGGGCAGACAGTACAGGCAAATAACTGATTTACAGCAACAAAAAGGGAGAGATTAAACTGTTTTCTTTAACTTGTCCAAATACTAAGTCATACAGAAATTTGTCTTTTATTTTATAAAGCTGGATATTTTAATTAGCCAGTAACTTGGAAAGTTTTCGAATTAGTGAAAATGCATGAAAGACACTTTTATTCTAGAAAATATCAATTCGGCAATGCATAGAAGAAGTATAATGATGCCAAATAAAATGAAATCCAGTAACATTGGAACTTTCCAAAATTAAGAGTGCTGTATATACAAGACATTCCCTTTTAGCTAAAACCTCCTTTTTCAATATTCCTGAAGTTGCATGCTAATACAGCTTACACCCATTAGAAAAATTAAAATCCCCCTTTCTGCAATGTAAATCAGGTCACAGATTTAAGACATAAATAATTTGTTATGCATGCTTATCTAACATCGAGACAATAGAACTGTACATTGTGTTAGCAATGCTACCACAAAGACACCAAATGTATGGTTTCATTTTACTCAGACACATATTTCAAATACACAACCAGAGATCAAATATACACATATTTCAAGAACTCAGCTGAATGACTAAGCTGAATTAAAAATACTATGTTGTGTATCAGGAAAAACTACCAGGCAAACATCCTACTAAGATAAAACACTATTTGTTACCAACACTGCAACATAACAATCAAATAGTGACAGAGACATGATGAAGCCTTTTTCATTAACAACTTTAATTTAAAGAAATCTATAAACAGTTACAGCAATAATTTACCAAGAGTCTAGACTAAAGGAGGTAGATGCCTAATTCCCATTTCTTTCTATTGGATTTGGGTGCCCAAATTCCGTTCAGATTTCTTTAGAAATAACACCTTCATGGATTTTTAAGGCTGAAACACATCATTAGGACCATTGAATCTTGGCATGCCTATAAGACTACAGAAGTTCATTTAGCAATTTCTGTATAGGAATCTTAGTAATTTCTGACTGGAGTAATTTAGTAATTTCTGATTGAAGTGCTTTCTTTAGAAGCATAACCAGTGATAGTATCTGAAAGAAGTCTAATGCACCCTTGCTAAACTAATCAAATGGGGAATTATAATTCAACAGCAACTGAAAAACTTCAATGCTTTAAAACAAGAGAAAGTGAGGGAAACCCCTTAATAGGGAAAAACACCCTACATCCCAATAAACTTGACTCTTGCATTATTACTTGCTTCAAAAATGTTCTCCCTAAGCTGAGAAAGCTGCAGTCAGGTATACCCATTCCAAAGTACCTTTTTTTTTTTTTTTGACTTTGAGAGATAACAGACATTAAAAATGCATTACTTTTTTTTTACAGCTTAAGCTGAAACAGATACATAATTATACATAATTTATTAAAACACATAAATCAGGTTTCCTTTAGTTCATTTCATTAATTTAAATAATGAAAACTGTAAATATTAATATTAGGTACAGTTCAGTAAGTACATTTTAAATGAGTTGGGAAAAAATCTATCATTTAAGAGGAGGAAAAACTACCTAAAAAGAAGTTTTATCTAGAAGTGCTTAGTCTTAAAAGGACTGCACAATTTCAACCTGGGTCATGTTAGAACCTTTCTGGAATCCAGAGACACCACTTCACTAAAATTAATCTCACTAAAATCCAGAGAGGGTCGGTGTTAAGTATTAGTGCATGTATAAATGGGCAGAGGATGTTGAAAAATATTTGTAATTTGCTTTCATAAAGGTCTGGTATTCCTGCTCTTCCTCATAGCTACTACAGTACTTACTGTGAAGTTAAGGGACAAATGTGGAGTCTGAATTACCAACTCTTCTTTTCCCCAATTTCCCCTCAAAGCACCAGTTACAGGGATAGAGGGCAATGCTACCTTGAGCCCACATAAAATGGAGAAAGAAATTGAAGTTTACAAGTTCATCAACAGGTGTTCAAACCATAATTCTCATTACTGCACATTTGGAGGAAGCCCTCCAAATGTGCAGTAATGAGAAAGAAAGGCTGTGAACAGTCTGAGCAGCTGGAGCTTCCCAAAAGCTGTTTCTACTGCTTCTGTTCTTGCGCTGCAAGAAGCTGCAGTTAAGACATGCCAACCTGAAGGGGCTCTGAACGTTCCTGATGCCCTGCCTGCACTGACATCACACTCCAGCTACGTGGTAGAGAACAGGTGTCTACACAACAAGGCTCTGCACTAAACTCTAAAGGGCGTAATTAAAAAAAAATGTGTTGCAGCACCTTTTAGATAAACTGTTATTTTTATCTCACTTGCTGAAGGCTGAAAATAATATTGCAGCTTTTAAAGAGGACAGCAGTCACACTAAGTGCTACCTTTCAAAGTACAAGAGAAACCACATAAGCATTAAAAGCAAGATATTTTTCAGCACATGTTCTAGCTTTGTGGCAAGATAGGATAGACTGGTACCACTGTGTTTCTCCAGTGTTCATGATAACAACTAACCCCTTATTTCCTAGATATTCCACAGAGTAACAATAACTCCCATGTGCTTTTTTTAGCATGCAAAACTCTAAAAACAGAAGTTCATAATTCTAAGAAACATTAAACTAATTAAAATATTAATTTCTTACAGCCATCTCACTGAAATACTTCAGTTTCTCTCCATACCTTCCCATCTAGAATTTCCTGGTACAACAGCAGATAATGACAATTACAAATATACTACCTGAACAAACCAGTTTGCAGAATAGGTCTTAAAGCTGCAGTTAAATACAGAAAGTAAAATGCTGTAAATGTTGTGACAACAAGCACATGGATATTCAGTGTAGAGGAATCAATATAGTGTTGGCTAAACACTGATTTTATTTCTATAGTTAAGTACCTATTTCTAATTTCCAAGATACTCCATTATCTTAAAGTTACCTATTCAATACCAAAGCACCTACTTGTTCAAATGGCCATTGTGCAGTATTTTCCATTAAGATTTACCTTTATGCCCAGTAATTTCCTTAAAATTTTAAACATTTGCTCAGTGTTATACAGGAAAAATAGATATTTGTTTGCATTTTATATCCATATGCACAAGTATAAATGACTGTGCAGAATGGGTAAGACAGTTAAAAAACCCACCAAAACCTAGCAACAACAAAAAAACCCCTCTATATAATTTGAAACAGCAACAAATGTGTTCTGGCCATATTTTTTTATTTTGTTACTTTTAACAGACTCATCAAATGAATGACAAAAGTGTACTTAGGGTACAACAGCTTCCATGTCTTCTAATCTAGAGAAGCTGTAGCATTGCAGCTCTAATTTTTCCCAATGCAGAAAACACTTATGTGCAAAACCCCTGATTTATTATTGACTTAGATGGATTACCAAGCTGTGCTTCCTTCTTTAGCCTTGAACAAAGGCTAAAGTTCATGCCTTCACTGAGTAGCAGATGTTCATGAAGTCTGACCTACTGGGAGAGGAACATGAACATGAACTCTAACTTCAGCATATTTCATGGTTAGACACGTGGTTGATAAAAGCCACTTTCGAAAACCCCAGCAAAAATAAAATGTTATTTCACATGAGTGTAATACAAAGTGTCTAGTTCACTCTTTATTTACCCAATATAGAAAAACATGTGTTTCTGGCCTTCTTATTTTTCTAATTCCTGTTTCAGTACAATAGATTTCCTACAGCTCTTTGGAAAACACCACTGGATTGCTTAAGAACAAAACAGAATAGTGCATCATTATGAGCATTTCAGATTTCAAATAAGCTAGATATAATGAAAGTCTGTTGCAAGATTAGCTCTTGCCATTCAACTCCAAGAAATGGCAACAGTCCCATCAGTGTTGAAGACCAGAGGCAAGTAATTCAGTAACAGAATAGAACAGTATAATTTTATACCAACATGTCAGATTTAAACTAAGCTAGAGATAATTAGAAACTGTTACAAGATTAGAACTTACCATTCAACATCAGAAGATTGTCAGTCCCCGGATGTGGATAACTCAAGCGACCTTAAAAGAAAACAAAAACCGAAGAACAAAACAAATGCAGAGGTTTTAGCTATTTTGCTAGAAAAAAAATCACTGCTTAGAATTTGCCTAAGGGAAATAAAGAGCTAATATTTAACTCCAAGCACATTAACCAACAATACCCTTGACCCAAGTTAAAGCTGACAAGAACAGACTTCTTAACCTTAATTCTCTGGTCATAAGATCTGCAGTGTACTTTGGGATCAGCTCCAATAGGATAAAGCCACTTTTTGTTTCATGACACCCAGAAATAGTGCTGACTGCTTTAGTCTCCTCTTTCACAGCGACTGTGAATAACTGCACTATGCACATTGCTTAACAGAGTGGCATTTCTACAACTTAATGCTTCACTACTGAAGCAATTTAAGAAAAATCATGTTAATAAGAAATAAGGCATGCTAATTTTATTAACTGATTTATGACTGCATCTTTCATATAACCCTGGCATATAATATTTTTCATTAAGTCTTGCAACATTAGACCAGTAGCTTATCTACAGATTCAACAAAATTAAAGACTATTATAGATAAAATTTTCAGCATTTTAGACAGAATAAAAAATTACATGAAAACCTTATATCATGACATCAGAATTTTTCATGAACTGCATTTTACTACATCAGTGGCATGTTATACTTTAGTACTTAAATTAATGGTTTAAAATGCAGAGCTGAAGTGTCTGCTCACTACAAATTCCTTTTTATTAAAGGAGACTTTTTCTTTTTACAGGAAGCTGCAAACATACCAGTAGTGCACACTGACCAAGAGAGACATTTACAATAACTGCTGTGTTTGGAAAAACTGTGGTTGAATGTACAAAAAACTGCATTGCCATCTATCTTGCTATTCAAATATACTTGCCTGCTTATCATCTGAAGAACATTACACGTGAATATATATATATATGTGAATATTGTGACTTAAACAACTAAATCTTTTAAAGGAAATGGGAATGCTTGTAGAGGCATAAAGAAGAACCCAGTCTGGAAGCAGTGGGCATGTAGAACTCACATTTTTAAAGGGTCATATATATGCAGACAGCTTGCAAGAAAAAGAAACCCCAGGGGGGAAAAAAGAAATAAAGCAAGCTATATATTAAGGCTGTCTAGCAATCCTTATCATATTCTCTTTGGTCCTCTACTGCTGGAAAACCCATGAGCTTAGCAGCAAGACTAGAAATTTCTTTAAGTAGTTCTGAGTCCCAAGGGACACCTTTGGGGTTAAATTAAAAATATTTTTGTTGTAAATCTGTAAATAATAGGGTTTAGGTTTTCGTCTTCTTTAAGAAACCAACATGGTAATTTTCTGCCATAAAAATAATTTGGAAATATACACATCACAAACTCTGAAATGTAAAACTTCAAAATAGCAAGATTAAGATAATTTAGGAAATTTTGTTCAGCCTTATTATTTACAGGCATTGTGCAAAAAAAGATTTTTATACAGCGATGAACTATTTGTTATCCCACAGATTTTATTATTGTAAGAATGGATGGTATCAAAACACCTGCAGATTAGGTAAGAACAATTTGCTGTCAAGTTAGGAAGCACTGAAAGGCTAGGGCAGGCTCCTGGAGAAAGGCAGATGAATTCCACCCAGAAAGACTCTGCTGTCTTAGAGCTAACTCCAACAAAAACTTTGAGTGGGCTTAGGAAAAACAACAAACACAAAAACCTCTGTAGGAGCAAGCCTCTGTCTTCATGTTTATTATCTTCAAAGTGTACAGCTTTAATATATTTCTTCTGTTATACTGAAATTCTACAGTTATATCTAACATTTCTTGGAACTATAAAAATTCTACCCCTCTAGCAATGCATGCTGATAAAATGGGCAAAGAATCTGGAAAAAGGCGTCTTTAAATTGCACTCTGGGAGCTGCCACAGCCCAGTCAGGTGTATAATGAGTTACTCTGATACACTTCTTAGGTTTTTGCTCTATCAAGGCTAAC
The DNA here is from genome assembly GCF_036417665.1 of Passer domesticus. Taxonomy (NCBI): domain Eukaryota; kingdom Metazoa; phylum Chordata; class Aves; order Passeriformes; family Passeridae; genus Passer; species Passer domesticus. The sequence goes on from NC_087477.1 coordinate 69,343,976, forward strand.
ATTCATTTGTCTAACAGCAAGAATTTCACAAGATCACTGCCGTATCATGTTTATATACATTGCTATAGAAACATTTGTAACAGTACGAGGTGTTCCTTGCAAATCAGAATGCCATATTTACTGAGAATAACAAATGAAATTGTGAGACATTATCTCAAATTTCCTTGACTTTGTGGTGACAGTCTTTCTCCCTATCTGAATGTTTCCTCTCTTCTTATGTAAAAAGAGAGATAAAGGATAGGGGCTTTTTCCTGCAATTATTTCCTAAACAGAAGTCAGGTTTAAGGCCGAGTAGGAGAGAGAAGCTCACCAGCGTCAACACCTGGGGAGGAAAACTTCTAAAGGTAAATTCTATGTTTATGCAATTCTGCTTTTGCATTCTTTTGCTTCTTTCCTTTATAGCTTCACAAATAAGCTGCATCTGAAACACATCTGCCAAGCTGAAATAATGAAGGGCTTCTCACTGAGTGGAAGAGAAGGATTGCACCAGGCAGCTGGGCCACCACTGCAGCCCAAAACCCCATCTCATTGCTGGAGAGATGAATTTGCTAACTCAGATGATGAATGATTTCAAGGTTAGAAAGGAAAACAACTAACAAAATATTCCATACACTGCTGTATTGATACTTCTAAGTTTTATTCACATGGCTATTTCAATGAAATCAGACTTTACTGCATTCTCATGAAGTAAACCCCTACATTTGCTACTTGGTCTACCACTTGGACATACAACTTTAAGAACATTTTAAACATAGAAATGTTTGCTTCCTTTTTCAAAATGCAATCACTGCTATTAATTTATAATGTTAGTTTATGTTCTTATCCCTCAGCTTAATCTATTGAAGTAAAATGAACTGTTTTCTAGGCTGTCCACCTTAATTTTATGACAGGTGAATTAATAACATTTCACACGTAGAATTGGGTTCAAAATCAGTTTTACACAGAGCTCAGACCACAGCATTTTTGAACAGGTTATTCTAGTTAAATTTACCATATTAAACCTCACTTAAAATATGAGTATGTAGAATACAGAAGATAGGAGCACCATCTTGTAACAATTTACTTTGCTTCTATCACATCTCTTCTAGCTGGCTATTTTCACTCTGTTTTTTGACCCATTAAAAAAAAATACCATTTTAAGAACAAGGCACAAATCCTTTCTAATCCCACGCTGCTTCAATGTCAGTAATCTAGAACTGTATAAACCATTCAATGGTCTTCTAGCAGTTCCAGAGGCCTCCACCTGCTTAAAAATGTAGTTTTAATAGCAAAGATGATTGAATAGTTTAAAGTCAGCCACCAATTAGTTGTAAAATATCTAACATTTAAATAGTAGACTTAGTCCTATCCTGAAAAATATAAATTAATTTACTACCTCTCTACAGAACTTGTGTACAGATCCAAAATTTGTAATTTACCATCTGGAACAAATTAAGTGCCTAATATTACCATTCTGTACCAGGAAGATCATCATGTTACAAAAATTCTCTGCAAACCTCAACTTGCAACTTCACCATGCTAATTAAAAATTCTCATGTATTGTGGCTAAATTGAAACTAGCATTGCTAAGAAGCAGCAGGTATGCCTGACACTTCTTATACAACTAGAGTTCTATTAAATCTAGCCTCCTCTTACTTATCTAAATGTAATTAATATTAACAGAACTGCCTGAGTCACACATTTCTCAATGCACTCTTCTGCGAGGACAGAAAAAAATTAAAAGCTTCAAATAAGTTTTGGTGGGCCATTATATCCACTGAATCCAATTAAGAGTCTTGCTAATCCAAACAGGAGGAAAGAGTAACAAACTTTGTTTTAGCAACATTTCTGTATTCTCATGTTACTGATATGGAAAAAGGAAATTTAAATTTTTGTAAAATAAAAAGTGAGTATGCCAAGAAGTTTAAGGCAAATTCAAATCTACTTTTGGAAATGCATACTTTTTATTCCTATTTAACTAAACTGTTGGAGGAATCCCCATATATTAGAACATTACTTCTAAAAATATTACTGACTCAGATTCACAAGTTCAATACTTTATATGTACTCTCCCCCTTTTTAAAACAAGTCTTAATTTGTTGTATGAAGAGACCGAGAATCAAAAACTCCTTACCCCTTTTCCTTTCTTTTCAAGAGATCTCCTGAGTAGAAGAGAAAAAGCTTCCAAGTCAAGCTTTTCCCAGTAAGAGTGAATGGCTGAGGATCACAGCAGTTTCAGAAGGCACAGTTTTGGAATCAGTGTAGTTAAGACAACAGCACAAACCCGTGTTTGGACAACACCTAGTTACAGAAAGCCTGGAGACTGCATTTTCCAATGCTTGCGTATGAACTGTGCAAGTCAGAACGAGGCCAAATGGGTTGTCTCTGATAGTCCATGTATTCAAACAAATCAGTATATCAGCTTAAATATATTCTTTTATCAGAAAAAGTTTATATGAAAGAAAGAAGAAACAATGTGTACCTAAGACTTCAAAGCCTTTTAAGTGACAAGGGAGAGAATTTTTCCCTCTGTATTTTTTTTCCAGCCTCAGAAATTCTTTTCTTGGCACAATGTGAATTACTCTAGGAAGAAACTGTGATGCTTTAAATTTCAGAGCTTCAGAACACAAAATATAAAACAAATGTCTTTGAAAGAAAGACAATGCTCTTTGTGCCACAATCTTTACTAGAAAGATGTTTAAAACAGCAGGTAATGAATTCCATTAAATCAGTCTCCTCAATACTAATATACATTGCATAAAAAATGTAACAACTGCTTCTAAGCTTTCTCCATAATCTGTTTCAGCCTAAATGCACTGTCTTTCCTGCTTCTTGACAGAAAAATGCATTGATATTTGGAGGAGAAGAAGTGGAAAAAAGAAAACCAGGTATGCAAGTGGTATGTCTGAAGAGTTATACTAGCAATAGCTCTATGTGTCAGGCTATCAGTATTTAATTCTTCTCTCAATTGTTTTAAGAGCTATTAGAAGAATAAAAAGGGTATTTAAGAACAATGATATAAAAATGAATTAATTTAACTTCAGTTTTTATTTCACTGGAGTTGAATGGATGGGATAATCTTAAACATTACTTAAGGTCCTGTTATGAAACACATTGCAAGAAAGCTGCATGAGAAAGATTAGTTTTAATATGATCAGTATTTCTGCTGCAATGAGTAGTGAAGTCAAACATCTTCTCCCTATTACTCTATCTTGAAAGTATCTTACTGAAAGCTAAAATTACTTTTCTTTTGATCACATGTGCTGTAATGACAAAGCTTTGTCTAAACAAAGCTAAAACTAGTCATCTATAAACAATTTTCTGGCAGACATTAACTTAGCTTTCAGTGAATCATATTTGAAATAATTTTGTTTCAAGTTCATGAAAGCAAAAGTGGTGAAATTTTACTTGCTCCTAAAATGGATCTTGACATGCAAAACTTGAAGCTATGAGTTAGTACACAGACTGTCTGTTCTGCATTGTGCAAAATTTGAGACAAGATGCTTAGTCATACTCTAGATATTGTAAGCAGCTAAATCTGAAACACGTGCTTAAAATTCCAGGGACTTTCATTTTACTGCTGTGATCAGATATAAAAGATGCATTGTTTTAGTGTGCTTATATTTACTTCAAAACTTGTCATAAAAATATTCCCTAGTTACAAAATACTCTTTAGTTGCAACAAAATATGTTATATATTAATAAGAACAACAAATAATAATATTCTTAATCCTGTGCATTCTGCAAGCAAATATAATGGAGTTCAAAGTAAATGTTAGATTTTCTGTGGTGAAAAGTCACAGAGACTGATATAACCTAATTATAGTTTCATGTCTGGCAGAGAAAAGAAAAAAAAAGTTAAAGTTGCTCAGAAATTACAGAAATTCCAATTAATGGTGAAAAAAATCAGACAGTAAAGAAGAACTAAAAGGCCGATTCACCACAACATCTCCTCCTCCCATTTTCAGTCTGTAAGGAACATTTCTCATGCCTTATTGTTAATAACATAGCGGTTTCAGCTGAAATCACATCCACAGAGAAAAAATATCTTATCCATCAACTTAAATAGCAGCACACAATTACTCTATTTAAATTCAGTTGGCATGTGCATTGTTCTCTGGCACTCGAACAGAAAAATGGATTTCCTTTGAGTTCATCACTATCTATGGCTTCCATCTGTTTTAGTTCAAACATAAAACTTAGCAGAATTTTCACTGCAAGAACATCACTGTCTAACTGTTAAAAAAATATATCTCTTAACTGTAGACTGACACCATATTTCATGTCCCTAGAAAGCACAGATGGAAACTACTGAGTTTTTCAAGGTATCTACGTATGAACCAAATTACCTTTCAAGGCTTAAAGCTTTTTCTTGTCTTACTCTCTTTGGAAAATTATTATTGGAAATACATCATTTTCATCCATTGTAACATAACAAGTTACGAACAGATGAATAAAAATTAGTATCTTCTGTGCTCACTGTACCTCTGGAATCTCTTCTGCATTACAGAGATAAAATTAAAGCAGTGAGATGGCAGGGGGAACCGAGCAACCAATTCCATTTGTCATGTCAGCATGTACAGAAAGAAGAAACAGACTGATTTTCATCTTCAGGAATGTGAGAGTTGCCAATGGCAGTATAATGCAGTAGAAGATCTGCACTCTCTAGCTTTATGCCTAATGGTAGCTTTCAGACCAGGAAAGAAGCAGTAACCACCCGAGTGTGGCAATTAGAAGCACAAATCCCCTGTAAGAGGAATGACACACCTGGTCACCTCAGCCTTGAGGAGAGATGTATGCTTAGAGCACATGGCAGTCACACTGGGCTAGCTGTTTACAGGTTCCAAACCTTTTCTTTAACTTAATGTTTTACAAACATGTAGAATAGACAGAAACTGAATTTAATAATGGACTTCAATAAAATTGCTAAAATGGAATTAATTCTCTCTGAGCCATAACATAGAAGAGATGAGATTTAAGAACACCTAAGAAAATTTAATTTTGGCTTCCACTTACTTTAAAGTTGAGGAAAATTAACAGTTTAAGTAAATGCTAGCTTCTTACAGACGCTTTGTAGAGATTTTCAGCTTGGGAAAAAACTGCAGACTTTTGGCTAACTATTTTAAATCTTAAAATACCATTAAATGCTACCTGAATGCTACAGGTCTTCCAAGTAATTACACAGATCTTAAAAGAATCATGAGCAGACTACCAAGGTGTCCTTCAAATTAGGAGAATAACAGCCCTTTCTGTGCTAATGCAATATATAGTAAATATAGGAGCCTCTAGAAATGGAGAATGGATGGGAGTAAATAATGCTGCAAAAAAATTGATTGTTTTATTTTTTCAATTGCTTCAATACAGACATTTAATTTCTCCAAAGCAAGCCTAAAGTCATGGATAATTTTAAAATTAGATTGTGTTAATCTAATTAGAACACCACAAATGAAGTAACATCTGATCAGCTCAAGTGAAATTGTCTGAGTTCCTGCCTTGATGTTCAATAGTAAATGCTACCTGAGAAAGTATGGAAGAACAGAATTCACAGGAATGAGTTAATATGCAGTGGAAAGAGGAGTTCAAATGGAAGCCCACACAGACTAGCTATATGCTTACTGCTGTGACCAAACGATTTAATAGAGCTCAGGACTGTAAGAGGAACCAGCATTCTAAAGCCAACTGTATTTCTGGACTTCTTCAGATTTGGATGCATTAGTATCCTCCAGCAGATTTGAAAAAAAAATATTTTAAAAGGCAAATTCTGATTTTTTCAATTGACTTAGTAGTTTGGTTTTTTTCAGCTTTCACTGCAGAGAAAGAGAAAATTACCTGGCAACACTTGGAGTGGTTTGTATTAAGTAAGTCTGAAACAATGTTTTCAGTAAAAGACAGCTTGAGATTGACTTTTCATTTGACTGAAAAAATAGTTCATTTTCTATTTTAATATGAACTTAGAATCTAAATTAACAATCAGTATTCATTCAAATATGCAGAATGGATGACCCTTTTTTCTTTACTTAGCATAATAACATACCTTTAAGTGGATCATGCTCTGCTCTCATAATGTCAATAAGGGAGTTTTCCAAAGAGTGCATATTCAGACTGTCATACATTCTATTTCGATCCTAAAAGAAAACAAAAGCCTTAGTATTGGTATACAAATTCTGTAGTTTTTAACAAAAAACTTGAAAGGAAAACACAAGTTCCTTCTAACAGCTGCCCACTCAGACACTCTGAAGATGGACAATGATACAAAGTAAGATCTAATTTTATTAACTGTAATTTTAACAGCATCCAAATATAAAACTAGAGATGCAGTGTGAAGAACTGTGTGATGCAGTGTGAACAAATGCTGTGTATGCATTTGACAGCCTGTGAATGCCTGTTTCCTTCAAAAATGCTTGAATCAGTTCTAGTGATCCATAGCACAGTTATGCATAAGCTGATTACTGAAGACTAACGCCTGTAAGAGTTCAATTTCCTTTCATGCACAAGTAAAATAGTGAGGAAAGTGGGGAACTACAGGACAAGGGCAGCCATGTCACATAAAAGAGCATTTCTTGGTGCTTGGCCAAGTGCCTGGCATGGGCCACCAGCCCCTGCCGGAGGCCGCGCTTGCCGGCTTCAGGGTCTTTGCATACAAAGACTTGAGTTACAAATGGTCAGCCCTTAATGGTTAAAGGCTGGAAAATTAAAGCTAAACTATGAAAAGAAAATGTGAACAAATCTTACTAATAGATTATCAGCCTTATAGAGGACAATTTCTTTCACACATGATTATTAGGAAGTTACCATACTGTCTTTACAAATATTTTCACTGACAGTAATAAAAGTTGCTGCAATGAACTGAAGATGTTTTCACTGATTTTGTTTTATCCAAGCCATTTTCTCCCATGTTTTCCAATACACCCAAGTTACAGACACAGAAAAAAGATGACTAAATTCTTTGGTTTTTCTGGAATACCTTTTCAAACTGAGAACAGATTCTGTAAAATTATAATCTTTTCTACTTTCAAGGCTTCTGACTAGACTGTACTGCACTTAAATCCTACAACTAAGCCTTAATTTTACTGTGGCCTTCACTCTAGTAATTCAGCAGAGTAAGATGAAATACATCATATACATCCCAGGACTGGTGAAATTCCCTAAAGATGCAGCCATGCACTTAGTATGTATATAACAGGAACATAAGGTATATACCACACTCACTCTGACTTTCCATGACAGTTCAGTAGAACCATAGATTAAACTCGAGCTACGTCCCTCAGCAAACAGGTATTCTTCACATTGGAGGAGTAAAAAAGCAAGCCATGAATCACTCACTACAACTTCTGATCAGCTTTGCCATGATGAAACTACGGTTTCACTTTCATCTCTTAAAAATTTTAGTCACTGTTGAGATGAAGAGGAAGAAGCTTTTTTTCCCACCTCTCTCTATCTCAAACAACTATTAAGAGTAATGGATTCCTGTTGGGTAAGTCATGTGTTAAAAAAATAAAGTATCTGATCAAATTAACATTGGAAGCATTTGGACAATTTTAATGATAAATTAAAAACACAGGTTTCTCTGTTCTCTGGCTACATCCCAGACCAAATGTCACTGACACTTCAAGAGGCAATCTTCAACCTGGTTTGAGTGCAAACAAGTCACCATCACTATTTTACTTCATAGTAACAGTAATTTTGGGACTGGCTGGCTTTTGCTCAGTTTAGTTGCCCTGAGAACCACCAAAAGAAACTGAAGTGACTAATCTGCTTCCATGCCCTTACAGGTTTGTTTCTCAACAGCACAATAAAAAGAACCTGCTTACCACAGCAAACTAGCTTTCTATAGAAGGTGTGAGCAGTGGCCAAGATGGATCAGTTCCCTACTGTCCCCTAGCATGCAGAAGGTATCTCATCAGCACTGTTAATGAAGTCTTAAATTCAGTTTACGGCACTAGTTGGTAGGTAGTCAGTGCTCTTGCAAAAACCAGCACTGAATAAAGACAAAACATGCTTTGCTACCTTTGTAGCTGATAGGGGAAAAGAACTAGTGTTGGTAAAAACCAGACTGAACTGTATATGGTGTTTCATTTTTGTAACAGGCTCATTACAAATTTTCTTATTTATTTTAACACTGCTACATACAAATGTGTTCAAGTAACACATGACTATCTGGGAAATTGTCATTATTACAGACTTAATGACACTCTGTGGCGCCTATAAGAAAAGGCTCAGCCGTGGTTAATTCCTAGAACTGGGTACTTGGTCCTAGATCTTACACGGGAATGGAAAAGTCAAATACAGAACATGTGCTCACAATTTATTTGTAAACTGCTCTACTGGGTGACATGGTGCAATGATTCTGACTTCACCCTTGCATCATTCTATTTTGAAAGTTCTGTGTATCTAGAAGCAGAAGGAAAAATAAGCTTTTCCCATCCTTTTTAGAAAGTTTGTTTCCTTTAATTGCATTACTTAATTTTGGGCAGTGGAAACATACAATGGGCAGATGCCACACAATATCAGAACGTTGTGAATACACCGAAGTACAGCAGGATTGAAATATGTGAATTGTATTCTTCTATCCCCCTACCCACATATCACACTACCCTATCGTGAGTTTGGGTACTGCCTTGGTAATCAGTGCTTCAAAATTTTAATCTCTATTCCAAATGACACTGATGAATTGCATGCTGTCTCTAAAGGAGCAAGTAATTCTTTGAGTACAAAGTTCATTTTAAATCTTTGTGCAGCTTGGCTTTATAATGCTACAAAAAACTGCTTTGAGTTCCCCAAATATGTACATCATATCTTTCAAGAGAAGAGTTATCATCTATGCTAATAGGAAGCTTTAATTTCAAAGCAAAACTTAAAAGTATTTCAGTAATGTAGGTCACACACCAGCCAGAATTATCTAGAAAGGTCTGTTGAAACAGGACAATTCCACTACAGAAGGCACTATTAAACCAGAAAACTTCCATTACAGTTTTGGTCAATTTTTAGGACAAGCACAAAAAGCACTACCACACAACATGATTGTTCCAGATCTCCATGCATGTGGAAACAGTCCCAAGAATTAGGATTAGCTTTATTTTCATTGTTTCAACACAACTGATATGCAGTTCTCTTCTAAAATAACCTGGCCCTACTTTTAAAACAACATGGAAGTAGTCCCAAAAATTAGTACTATTTCCATGTTGTCTTAAAGACAGTTTCAGATTGTTTTGGAAGATAACTGCTTACCAACCATGTTGAAATAATAAGACTAAAAATAATCAGTAGTGCAAAGGCAGTGATACCTAAGCATGTATGTTAATACACATTTTCTATCATCCTACTCCAGAATTGTCAAGGTTGAATATTTTTCATTCCCTTCAATTCTGTGGCTCATCAGTCCTGTGCTAAGAAGCAGGTGAACCCTTGCTGTGTCAGAAGGTCTGTATCTCAGTGGAATGTCACAACATAATGCTAGCTTTTTCCCTCACAGCTGATAGTTAACTTCTCCCACGCACTACAAATTCTCAGACTAGTTTTTTTACTTTTAGCTAAATGTTTGACTCCTGCTTGATCTCCCTTTCCCATATCAGAATCACAACTACAGACTGAGTGATATGGTTAAGTAAAAAATCACCTATGTGAGAAAACTTACAGAAAATGGTAGTTACTTTAGGAATAGGAAAAGCACAAAGTATCCTTACAATGGAGTACAAGTGCTAGAAGGAGCTTTTGACAATGTCATGCAAAGTACAGCTAGAGTATTCATTTGAAAAGTAGCTCCCAAGCCATGCATCTGAATATGCACGAATGGGAGAAGGGCAGCTTTCTCTGAAGAGCAAGTTTCAGTACTAAACTCAGGAACAAACAGATTTTTTGGCACATTTTGCTTAGAACTTCTATATATATACCCATGCAATTTATGCAAAGATTATCCTGTCTGAGCATTTGCAGAAACTGCAGTCACATCTCTAAGCTTACATATTGTCACTTATGCATAAAGCAAATACAAGGACCAAAGCTATTGAATGGTGAATAATTTTGCTTATTTTTAACTGCAAACACTACTTCATAGTTAAATTTGACACCTTTGAATTTTGGAAATAGGTTTTCAACTACTGATTTGTGGGACTGCTTATAGGAAAAATTAGAAAGCTACCACAGATATTAAAATCTGTAAATGGTAGTATCTTTAAGGAATGATCTTTACATGTCTATTCATATTCTAAAGAAATGCAGCACCATGAGATAGCAGCTGAAGACCAAAGTCATAAAGCTTATAGCTGTTTCAAGTATGGTCTTAGCTGCAAAAAGGACTCCAACTTTGACCTTGATGAATTAACTGATTTTGTTAAAAGCTAAATTAAAGAAGACTTTTTAAAACTGCTTCCCCAACTAAAAGATTAACAAATACCATTTTTTTTCACCTTAAACCTGACTCCTGAATAAAAATGTGCTTTAAGACTAGAAAGTGACAGCTGATTTAGTAATAAAGTATCTACACTCTAAAAAGTACCTGAATGTAGTATTCATTGTTAATGCTAGCAGGAATAACAATTCCTACATACATATTCTAAAATACCTCTACTAAGATCTAAATTTCAAGTTATTCTTATTTTATTGAGGATGTACTATAATCATAAGCCCCTTGTTGAAACCATAATTAGTGTAAATGAGAAACTAAATATGAAAACCTATTGGAACTACAATTTTAGCTCTATAAAAAAGCAAGGAGGAAGACTTGAAGTCGACACACAAAATTGCTTGGCTACTTTTCACAGTGTCATTAGTGGTAAAGATGAACTAAAGATGTCTGGTAGACATCTGTGAATGGTCAACTTGACAGCAAAGTGTTTGAAGTTAAAATGACACCATCAGCTACGTAAGCTAATTAAATTGAGCCTAAAATGCACCAAGAACAGGTCCTGTGGCAAAGACACAACCACTTCCTAGCATTTAAAAATGAACAAAAAAATCCCAATACTGGAGTACTTCAACTCAAGAATATGTATTCATAACCTGGAAACAACCAGACACCAGACTATGTAGATGATTAAAGTACTGGCATTCTTGACTTACATGGCAAATCTAGAAAATCTATATATTATAGTTTCGATGAAATATTTAAAGGGACATTTAGAAATTTGAAAGGGACATTGTTATTCAAGTTTTGGGTTTCTCATACCCCTGCTCCACATCTAGAAATACCTACACAATCTTGAGTACTTAAATGCAAATACATCAGCACATATAGCAAATGTACTTTTGGACAGATCTCAGGTGAGAACACATTCATTTTAACTCAGAGAACAAGGTTAGGCAAGATAGCCATCATATACTCACTGCTATAACTATCAAGCCTGTGAAATATTTTGTTTAATTTTTCTAACTCTGATTTTGTATTGCATTGATAGAATGAGCTGTATTACTCAAGAAAAATTAAACAACAGGAGAAAAGTCTTATATCATATGAAGTCATAAAAACATTAGCATGGTAAGACCTACAAGCTCCCCACTAATTGATTGCTTTGAATGGCAAATCTGTGCAGCTCCTAATACTATTTATTCAAAGGTTGTGATCCTGAAGTTAAAAGCATGACCATAGACTGCTTTCCCCAATTAGAGTTATCCCCAGTATGGTCCTCAAACACAAATATCTAGTTGTGTGTGATATCTCAATCAGTCCCAGGCAATCATCCACTGGGTTAAAACCCCTGAAACTGTTCTGTTCCAGCACAGCCTCAATAAAAATAAACTGGTAAAGCCTGGCTGATAGAGCAGTGTTTGGACAATTATATTACTCTGAAGTGTAAGAAAACTCTGCAGCTAGATAATCTCAATGCCTTCAAGTTTAACATCAGCTGCCAAACACTGAACACTTGACAAAATGGGCCACACATTTAGGAGTCTAAACATGGCATTAAGAACTCAAACTTTAGCAACTTGCTCTTCACCTAATATTCACTGGTATGTGCATCATCTAGATACACAGCCATTGAAAATGTTAAGCTCTATGAAATGACATTAAAATTATCACATAGAAAATTTGACATTTTCCAAATGGAAGTGATTCTAAGAACATGACAGCAGCTTAAATTAAATACCTAAAACTAACACCTGTTGTGACATACAATCTTAAACCTCATTTTGTTTTTCATGTGATTTGCTTTCTTTGAAAACTTGAGCACATTTCAAAAAGAAATAGAAAAAGAAACAGAAAAAGAAAAAGCTGCATTTGTGCAAGATACTACCTCACCATACCAATCCCCAGCTGGAGAGCTATGTTTAAACACAGAATAAGAACACTCAGCTTTCAGGACCATGAACATTACGCACTGTTTGTCTGAACAAACAGGAAGGACAAATGAAGGTGAAAACCACCCAGAAACATGGTGCATTTCCTTAATTCAAAAGGGACACAGAAATTAGATTCATGTTCAGAGAATGCAGTGTTTTAACTAGAATGAAAGCAGTCAAACACTGATATATAGTATTAAACATTTTTAACAGGTTTTAGTAAGATTATTTGCAGGACAGTAAGAAAAACTAAGCTCACAATCAAAATAGAGTTAGCAGAAACTGAAATTCTCAAAAAAAGTAAAAATTTAGAAATACTTTATTATTTTCCTCATACATACAGTGTAAATCAAAAAAGTGGATATACAAAACATGATCTCTGTCCTCGGGTTTTGTCCACAGATATGCCTGTAGCATGTTTTTTGGGGAAAAACACTTGCATAAAAGTTTAGAAATATATTTTCAGTTTTGTACCCTATAATCAGGGCTTATTTTTGTACTTTAGGTCAGGGAATAAAAGAGACTATTCATATCATCTCACTTCCTGAAATGCAATGTAAGTGCCTAAAGTGGAATCCCAGGGGCTGCGTAAGGTCAGTGGTGGCAGGTATGTTCTTCTAGAGAATTAGATTATCTAAATAAGGAACCTAGATTCCATCTAAGGAGAGAGAAATAGGCCCCTCAATTAAATGCTTAACTTGTACAGTGTCAATACTTGACAAGATTTCTAACTGTCCCTTTAATGATTCAAGTGCAAGGCAACAACCCTTCCCTACATGAAGTACCTACAATGGTGGAAGTAGGATGGCTGAACTTAGACAAAATTACATCTAAAGGTTATAGGTCCATGAAAGAACTGTATCTGATGCAGTTTGTACTATCCTGAGAAAGACAGAAAAGCTTCTAACAGTGAGGCATGTAAGAAAAACTTGGCTATATGCTTAATTTGCTTATGTTTAAATCAGTGTTGCAATGATGTTTAATTATTTTTACTTAAAACCAAAACAAACTGCTGAACTTTTAAAAAATCTTCAGAGATGTCTCTCATAACTTCTGCAAGCAAAAGCAGCTTGGCTGGAACTAATGTGGCCAGTATGAACTCAACTTCATATGGGGTATGTTTCAGTTTTAACTAAGAAGTACAGAAAATCAGCTTTCATCCCTACAAGCAATACTCATAATAGTCTACTCAGTTATCAGTAATGACATTCATTGTCACTGGTATATTAGTTTAACGTCAAGAAATGTTTTTTTCATCAGAACTGATGCCAGTTCTATTTCGGGACCCACCCAGCAATGCAAACACCAAAGAATAAAGAAGTTTGATGGAAGGGCAAAGCTTCAAATTTGCATACAATTCCCCTGTGGTTTATCACATTTGCATGAGGTACGTGTTTTTTCAGAAAATGGATGAGCAGCTGACGTGCTGAATGCTATCTGGACTTCGCAAAAACATATAGCATTTAAAAAAAAATGGTAGCTGAATGTTAAAGACTACACAAAGTCCCTGAGAGCACTGGCTTTTCTAAGCCAGTTTTTAAATTGCTAATTTTGAGCTAGCTAAAGTTTGCAAGAGAGGTGCTTTGTCCCCTCCCCTACAAAATTATTACTGTGGTTAGCCCAAAGAAAAAGGTATTCTGCAGAACTGGGAATGATGCAGTATGTATCCAACACACATTCTAAGATGTGTTTGCTCTGTGGAAGCTTGGAAGAGATAGGTAACTTCTACATGCACGTAAATGCTTTTGTGCTAGACTTTCCAAACAGGACAAAATTCCATTTGTACTATTTTTTTAGCATTTTCTGAAATTGCTACTGTATCTTTAAGAATCCTCAATCTAAATACCACAGCCTTTTATGGAACGAGACAAGCACAGTACAAATCAGCAAGATGGGTGTTTGACAGCATTGCAATTGCCAACAAGTCCTGATGAAAAGAAGCACGAGCTCTAAGCTCTATTTAACTTTTTCATTATGACTTGCAAAAATGTAACAGTCATCCCAAGGAATTAATCATATAACAATAGTGTACTAACTGAAAAATAAGAACATGACAGTGTAGCAAAATAATTTAGGGAAACATATAGTGTTTCCACAATAGCAGTAGATAACATTGCAACCTTTCAAAGAGGTTTATTTTAACTGTGCTCTGCAACTATAACTTCACACATGTCAGGGAGATTTAAGCATAGACAGACCAACAGCATAAATATAGCCAAACAGGGCAATTTAATTGGTTGGTCTGATGCTCATAGGTATAACCAACAATTAAGAATGCCCAACTTCTTACTTGGACATTATGCCTTAAAAAATCCACCAACCCTTACAGAGAAACACTGAGATATAAAGTTAAACTGAAAGGATTTCTTTCCTAGCTTATTATGCACAAATTATTTAGACGATAGCCTAAATGCAGAAGACACTTGTTTAGACATCAAATGAGTTCATCGATATTCGAAAATTGCTGTAGAAGCTTCCGAAAGTTCAAAGTATTGGTCACATGAACTTGTAAGGCATACTGGAGGAGCAAATACATTTACAGCCTCTGCTTAGCCATGCATGAATTCCAGTGTGTATGTCACGGCAGTTTCAATGCATGATGGCATTAATATTTCTAAATCTTTGGGACGGATTTCAGTATTTACTTTCTGCTATTTTTGCTGCCCTGCACTGCAAAGCATTATCTATCTGTAATCCGTTTGCCATAACAGAACACAATTCCTGAAGAATACCACATTTTCTCCCCATCTTTCTAACACACAAAAGATTATTCAACTATGATATGCCAGCTATCAAGGCTACTTAATGGAATCTGTTTGGATAGCATCAGGTCCAAATGTAAATGTTTCAGCATAACTTGGCACATCCAAAAATCATGTAGGCGCCAAAACCACTGCAAGTATCAAGGTGCACCTGGACAGAGTCAGGACACGGCCTCCTGTGACAAATTCACTAGAAAAATGGTATGAAAACCCCAAACTGTAAAGGGAAATCTGGTCCTAAGGAGCACCTTTTGCCACTACTTCAGCTACTTAAGTATTAGATTGCCATTCATGCAAATACAGCTCAAATCTGGTCACAATTACGACAAATGAAAGGCCTCCGCTAACAAGGAGTAACTCAATTAATATAGGTAAGAATGAGAAAAATAACATTTTACCAAGAGATTACTGAGGGTGGAGTTAAGTGACTTACTTAGTCACGTAAGATGCCACTGGCAAAATTCAGAAGGCCAATCCAGATCTTTAGTTCTAAGATCCTTCCATTTAACACTTACAAATCACAGAGCCTCCAGACAAAAGAAAACATAAAAGGTGCTACGATGTGGAGGAAAAAATCTTGCTGACACAGAAACATCAGCCTAGAATACCAGTAGAAGACAAACATGTCAAAGACTTGAGAACCATCTACAAAAGTAAGAAAACCTAAGTAGAAGGACAAAGCAAACAAAAATACCCTAAGGTTGAAAGGGATTCATAAGAATATAAGCATTACCATAGGCAGAAAATACTTGCTGGATTAAACATACTATGTTTTATTACTTCATCAGTGCAAAAAACAGTTGGTATGTTTTTTGACAATCAGTATCTGTGAGATACTGAACACACTCAACACATGGGGATTAATTGTAATTTAAGACTAAAAATAATGCAGAAACAATTTTCAAACCAAGTATCAGGACTGCAACCACTGTTTAGTTCTCATTTAAAATGAATGAAGTAAAAATGTTATGCAAGACCATGAACACACCAGGTATACCATCCTTACCTGCAAAGGAAGGAGAGTATTACTGTTGGTGTCAGTTCGGAAAACATTATCTTCAATCCACGATTTTGGTGTCAGTGATGGAGTAGAGCGAGTAAATTTAGGAGGAGCTATGACATTACCAGAAAAGGGCTTCTTCAAAGGAGAGATCTGGTTCATAGTTCCTGGAATTCCCATGGTTCCAGTTCTACGATGGTCTCTGCCATGCATTCCTCCCCAGGATATATTTCCTGTGCTCCAGCCACTGCTCTGATTGCTCCAGGGTGACTGCTTCAGAAGAGGCTAAAAAAGAAAGATTAATTTCTATTATTCTGAAAATACTTGGAATTATTTTCTACTTAAAAAAACCCAAACCCCAAAACAACCAGCCACCAAGTAAGCAATGCGCAGCAATTTCTATAAACCACTCTCTTCTGATACCATGTAAATTAGCTACTGAAGCAAGGAAGAAAACACAGCTTCATTAAAAAAATGTCATTCCTACTCCCCCATATATCTTCCCAAAAACCACTGCAGTACTTGCACAGGCAATTTTGAGTATCATTTTTATCATTACTATCATTTTAGCAACTGGTAGCATTTTTAAAGCTATGCAGAAGAAACCAATTTCCAAAAAACCTTGAAACCTGTTTTAATTATACAGCACTTGCTATTGTATGATGAGATCTCTGCAAAAGTAACAGCAGAATTTCAAATATATAAATTAAAAATTATTATTAAAATAATAGTTCTATTTTTACTCAGTGAATAGTAGTATTTCACTACAGTGAGTAGAAATTTAAAAATTAAAATTCAAATGGCAGATTTAATTCCCCCCACTCCAGTATTTTGAATATCATTGTCTCAGTATTACCATATAAGAGCAAAAAAGAGCACTGACTACTGTAAGAGAATCTGTCTGAAGGAGCTATCTTAACATTTCCATTAAAATGCATTATTCTGAAGCCACTGCTCAAATGTTTCTGGAGTAATGAATGGAGTAATTTCTGGAGTAATGAATCTGTGGAATTCAGCAGGCTGTACTCCAGAATTTTTTTTTATTATTTCTTCTTCTATGCAGATATGGTGCACCTTACACCTACCTAAACACACTTTTAAGTGCGCTATATTCTCTAATATGAACATGGAAGCAATTTTTAGAAAGACAATTTGTAAAGGATTAAGTTTTTATTCGTAAGATAAAACTTCTGCTAAAAAAGTGACCTATAGTGGTTGTCATATTACCAAGAGGTGGATCCACAGAGCATGACTGACAGTGAAGAACTGTATTTATCTTTAGTAGTCTCAAATCTGACTGTTCTTGGAAACACTTTTCCTCAAACATAGAAATGAAGTGGGGGTGTGTGTGATGATTCTAAATTCAGTTCTGTGAAGTGAAAACACAGTACTTTTATCTCTAAGCTTAGCTGCAAGCAATCCTTAACGTGCATTCTAATAACTTAAAAATTTAAAGCATGTCAATATGTTATGTATCAGGTAAAAGAGAACTTTCTGAAGACAGAAAGATAAAATTGTAACAACGTCTCCACTACCCTCACCCCCAGAAAACAAACCAAAAAAACCACTAAAGCCATTCTTGGTCAAGTGATCAGGAAAACATCCTATTCTATATAATTATAGATAATTACGTTGTAAAACTTGAATACTTGCTTTGGAATTTTGGGAGAGGCAAGCACTCTATTGTGAAACAAACCTTAAGAGATAATGCCAAATGCTAACAAGCCTCTAATATTGCTAGCTATGTCGTCATGGCACTGTTTAAGTATACCCACAACTTGTAAGTGAGAGAAAATTCCTGTACACCTCACTCTTGGAAAATTGCTTGGAATTTGTTTGAAGAAGGTTATTATAAATGTTAAGGACAACTAGCTCCTAATCATAATGCATCGTAATCAGTTCTTCAACAGGCACACAATGTGAGATTCCAGTTCTGATACAAATGAATCGCCACTGATTAAATCTGACCGGATTTAATACTAGAATTGGAAAAAAAAAATGAGGCCTATGTAACTTCAGCCTTTCATAAATGAGCAAATTATTGAGTAAAACTGGCTTATAATACAACAGCTGGTAATATGAACGCGGATTTTCTTCTCACTTATTTCTTATAATATTCTGTTCCACGAAGAAATGTAAACTTCCATTTTAACACGGGATTGTTAAATCCCTTGATTAAAATTAGATTAAAATCGGTTACAGAACTTGAAACACTGCTCTGTCCTCAGATACGCATTCAAGCCATGTCAGTCAGTCAAAAGCCCTGCAAAGACAGCACGGTGTCAACTTTCGCATGTGACCCTCCTCTGGGCGACCCGCGCCCGTGGGACCGAGCCCGCCCGGGGGCCGGCCCGCGGCTGGGGCAGGGGCTGCCGGGGGGGCGGCGCTGGCCGGAGCTGTCAGACTCATTGTTCCGGGGACACTGCGCCCGCCGCGGGCCACTCGGGGGACAAGCGGGGCGTTTTCACGGCGGAACTCCCAGACACCAACAGGAGCGGTTGAGCTCTTCTTTTTTGAAGCGCAAACCCTCTTTTCTCGTCCCGAGTAAAACCCCGGCGTCTCTCAGGAGGCGACGCCGCACCAAGGAGGGCAAGAGCCATCCCGGCACCTGCCACCCGGAACGGGCGGCGAGAGTGGCCGGGAGTGGGGCGGCCGCTGCCCACAGACCCCTCCGGCGTGACCCCTCCGGCCGCCCGGCGCCGCACCGGGCGGGGGGCGCAGGTGCCCTCCCTCCCTCCCGCCGGGCCGGCCCCGCCCTGCCGCGGTCCCGCCGGGCTGTCACCGCCGCGCAGCCTCGCCCGGCGCCGGCGAGAGCGAAGCCGCCCGGCTGCCGCGGCCGGGCGGCCGAGGACAGCGGAGCCTCCGTCCCTTCCCCGCGCCCCTCTTCCCCGCCCCGGGTCTCCCCGCCGCGGCCGCCGCCCGGTACCTGGTGGTGGTTGTAGGAGTTTCTCTGCTGCAGGAAGGCGGCGGCGGCGGCCGCCGCCTGGTGTTGGTGCTGGAGCTGGGGGCTCACAGGGGATCTCCGGTTCTGCTGTTGCTGCTGCTGCTGCTGCTGAGGTAAATTCATCTGCGGCGGCGGCGGGGGGGCGGCGGCCGAGAAGGGGCTGCTGAAGGGCCCGGCGCAGGGGTTGTGAGGAGACACCGGCGAGAAGCTCTGGAAGAAAGCGGGGTTGATCGATGACGGGATCCCCGGGTAGAAGCTGGTCTCGGACTCCGGGCTCGGGGGTGGCATCGCGCTGATTTGCCCGCCGCCGCCGCTGGAGACCGGAGGCTGCTGCGTCTGCTGCGGAGGCGGCGACGAGGTCTGCACCGACCAGGGGGTGCCGAAGCCGGGCAGCGGCGGAGGAGGAGGGGAAGCCGCCGAGGAGGAGCCGCCCCCGCTCTGGTGATGGGGGCTGGGGATCTCCGGGCTCTGCAGGCTGCTGAAGCCAGAGCCGAGCCCGCCGGGCAGGAGGTTCCCGGGGCTGCCCAGTAAGTGGCTGTTCGGGGGGGACTCCATGGGGGGCAGCTTGGCTCTCGCCTGCAGATGAGGAGACGAAGGCGGATTCACGCAGGAGGCGGCGGCCACCCCCACATTGGGGTCCGCGGACGCCGATCCCCCCGGGCAGGAAGGGGCGAGCCGCTCCAAACCCCCCCTGTCCGCGCCGCCCTGGTGCTCGGCGGGGCCGACGGGCCGGTGCTGCGAGTGATCCCCCGTCCGCGGCGGCTCCGGGGGCTGAGCGCTGAGAAGCTGGAGCTGCTGCTGTTGCCTGTGCTCCTGCTGCTGGTACTTGTCAGTGGGGTGGCTGAACTGCTGCTGCTGCTGCTGCTGAGGGGGGTGGTGATGATAGTCTGGGGGGTGGTGGTTATTCAGGGGGTGGCTGCTGCCGAGCTGGGCTGGGCTGCTGAGCTGCTGCTTAAACTCTTTCCTCTTCTGGCTCAGCTGAGGAGGCGGCGGCTGTGGTTGCTGCGCTTGCTGCTTGTTTAAATCCTGGTGGGGGCTGAGACAGGGTTTAAAGTCAGAGGAGGGGTGGCCGAGAGGGGGGTGTCCCGACGCGAGGCTGCTGCCCAGCCTCTCGCTGCCTGGCTGCTGCTGCTGTGTCACCCCCAGGAGCAGCTCATCCTGCATGTTTTGATGATGCGCAGCAGCGACCGCTGAGGGGAAACAGGGAGGGCAGCGGCGTCCCGGCTGCCGGACGAACCGGCTACAGCGGGGAATGAGGCGAGGCGGCGGCGGCCGCTCCGGGCGGGGAGGGACCCGGCGGTGGGCAGGGGCTGAGGTGGCCGTCGGCGGGAGCTCCCCCGACACCGGCTCGGCGCAGAGGTGAACCCCCACCTCAGCACACTAAAGAGACAAAGATAATTAATAATCTTTGTGGC
This sequence comes from Passer domesticus, assembly GCF_036417665.1. Taxonomy (NCBI): domain Eukaryota; kingdom Metazoa; phylum Chordata; class Aves; order Passeriformes; family Passeridae; genus Passer; species Passer domesticus. The sequence goes on from NC_087477.1 coordinate 69,364,352, forward strand.
GAAGTGTTGGGGGGCGGGGGGAGAGTTTAAATACCCGCCTATCGCAAACCACTATGTAAGTCCCAAAATAGCTTATTTATAGAATAAAGCTCTCTTCTTTCCCATCATCGCCACTGTACTGCTTTAAAAATATCGCAGCTTTTTGATACGAGCCCATTTTTATCGGAGATTTCTTTTTCCTTTTGGTTTACTGGCACCCCCAGTAAGGCGGCCCTTCCCGCCTGCAGTCGCACCCACAGGGATCCACTAGATCAGGAATTCGCCCGGACAGGTCACTGCCCCCGGACAGAAACTCCTCCGTCCGACCCCCCAGCCGCCACACCGCAACGCAGGGGGACAGCGGGGCATTCCCGGGCCTGGCACTGGCGGGGAGGGAAGGAGGGGAGGCCGCCGGTACCTCCACAGGGCGGGCGACCCGGTGTCCTCAGCGAGGCTCCTGCCGCCCCCCGGCCGCCCCCGCCCCGCTGCCGGCTCGGAGCCGCCGCGGCGCCCTTAAGAGCGCCGGAACATCCGTCACACTGACGTCACAGGCACCGCCCCAGCCCGGCGGGCCCTGGTAATGAGCCTGTGGGCCTGCCCCGCTATGAATAATGCATCAGGCCGGGAGCCCGCCCCCCTGGCGCCGGCCCGCCGCGTGGGTGCTACCACTTCAGCCGCAGGGAGGTGCCGACCCTGTGGACCGCTAGGACAAGGAAGGCTGTCATTGGGCTTTGACGACCTTTCTGTCATCAAGCGAGAAACACCTGAAATAAAGATTTTATTTCGTTTTGCGGCAGCGGCTGCAATCGGCCTTTATCCCAAGAGGCTGGGCAGGGACAGCCGTGACGCCGCCTTCTCCTGCCGCCCGCGATCCCGTCCGGCGCTCACTCGGGCCGGGGGAGAGGGCGGTCGCCCCGCCCCTTCGCCTCGCGCGCCGCTCATTTGCATTGACGCACGACCGCGAGCCACAGGCGGGGCGGGGCGGGGGGTGGAGCGCGAGCGCGGCGGCACGAGACGGGCCGGGTGTCAAGGCCCCGCCCAGCCCCGCGCCGGCCCCGCCCCGTGGGTGCGGCTGTGCCGTGTGCCCCTGCCCCTGTGGGGTCGGGGTGTGCCGTGTGCCCCTGCCCCTGTGGGATCGGGGTGCGGGACTGCCTCTGCCCCTGTGGGGTCGGGGTGCGGCACTGCCCCTGCCCCTGTGGGATCGGGGTGTGCCGTGTGCCCCTGCTCCTGTGGGGTCGGGGTGCGCCGTGTGCCCCCTGCCCCTGTGGGGTCGGGGTGTGCCGTGTGCTCCTGCCCCTGTGGGGTCGGGGTGCGGGACTGCCCCAGCCCCTGTGGGGTCGGGGTGCGGGACTGCTCCTGCCCCTGTGGGGTCGGGGTGTGCCTTGTGCCCCTGTGGGGTCGGGCTGTGCCGTGTGCCCCTGCCCCTGCGGGGTCGGGGTGTGCCCCCTGCCCCTGTGGGGTCGGGGTGTGCCGTGTGCTCCTGCCCCTGTGGGATCGGGGTGTGCCGTGTGCCCCCTGCCCCTGTGGGATCGGGGTGTGCCGTGTGCCCCTGCCCCTCTGGGGTCGGGGTGCGGGACTGCCCCTGCCCCTGTGGGGTCGGGGTGTGCCGTGTGCCCCTGCCCCTGTGGGATCGGGGTGTGCCTTGTGCGCTTGCCCGTGTGGGATCGGGGTGCGGGACTGCCCCTGCCCCTGTGGGATCGGGGTGCGGGACTGTCCCTGTCTCTGTCTCTGTCCCTGTCCCTCTCCCTGCCCCTGTGCCATGCGGCACTGCAGCGTCCAGAGGTCCCGTGGAAACATGGGCTCGTCATCCCTTCCTCGCCGCACACCCGGGCCCTGCCAGCCAACTTTGTTTGTTGGGCACCTCAGAGATCCACAGAAGCCGTGCTGAGGCGTGGTGGCACGGGGTGGTGGCTTCTGAGGTATTCCGGTATCAAAGGTGGGGTTTTACCCTTTCCGTACAGTGGAAGCACAGTTCTTGGCAGCTGTTCAATGCAAACAAATTAACACTTTGGCACGTACAGGTGTAACGTTGATTTCAAGGTATATGTCCCTGAAAAGACTAAAGCCAGCGGCCTCTTTTCGTGCTCTGGGAAGGCTGTAGCTCAGCAGTGAGAGAATTCATACAGGGCTGTTGAATGTGTGAGTACTTGGGGAAAGTGTCATTATGTGCTTGACCTGTTGAACTTTTCTCTAGGCATCTGTCCATGCCCACTATCAGTGACTGGATAGCTTCATTCCTCCTGTGCCATGGACCTTTGGTCTGACCCAGTGTAACAATTGTTTTTTCTTAAATGTGTGTATATTTTCTATGTGCATATAACACATAGAGGGGAAAAAATTGTTTTAGCATTTCCAGTCATCTCTGATGTGGTTGTGAACCTGTGTGGATACATCTTGGAGAATCCGTGCTATCTTGCAGGGTCAATATGCAAATGCATTTGCAGCATTGAAGAGTAACTGATACGTGTTTATCTTTGCTGTATTATGGCATAGCACTCCAGAATTACTTGTTATATTTGTTTCAAGAACTTGGCAGTCTTACGAGGGCTAAAAAGTCCAGAGTGCAGACCAAGGCCTTATGGATGGTGGCATGCTGAGTAAATGTTGCAGGCCAAGTACTGGCTCCTCTCTGAAGAGTGAATTGCTTCACAGCACATTTCTCATAAACACTGGTTTGGTGAGCTGCAGAACTGGTAGCATCTGGCTTCCCTTTGTATTCCTGTCATACACCTGACATTGTGTGCAAGCCTGAACAGAAGTTGTCCTCTACCTGGGGCGTTCTCAGGCAATGTCTAACAGCAGTGGAAGCAGTGCTGCACTGCACTCTCCTATAACCAGCTGCCTATTTCTGCAAAGTGTGTAGGAACTCGTTCAATTGAGTTTTTGGTTTTTTTTTGTAGGCAGTCAGCTTTCCTGTCCTTCACCTTTACATCAAGCCTGAATTCTAGCAATTCTTCCTTCAAAACAGCTGTCTTGGCATATGCAAGTATTTTTTAAATTGATTGAAAGACAAGAGTGCTCACATCCTTCATGACAGCTTATCTCTGGCATGGTTGCCACTCACCCCAATTGCGTGTGTTTGTTAAGTCAACTTTCACGGAGTGAAGATCATCTATTTTTAACCATGTGAAAAGTAAGTGTCCACTCTGCATTAGCTGCCTAATGTTCCACAAACACAAGGCAGGTGCTATCAAAGGATGATTCATCCCCCAGCAAAGGTACTTTTAGAGAGAGAAACCTTATCTCTCTCTCTCTGTTGATTATGAGGAAAGGTTTTGGCTGTAGGTCTTTGGTGGTCCCTGGTCTTGTGGCACGCACTATTTGACTCTAATACAAGCAAGAGCAGTTTTACCCAATCAAACCAAGCATACTGCAGACTCTTCTGCCTCAGATACGAAACCCCTTGTTGTGTGCTGAGGCCTCAAGTTCTGACTCCCCCTCCACTAAGTCAAGTCTCTTACCTGGCACCTTGGTGCCATCAAGAAGTGCTGAGGCCTGTCCTTGGCAGTTTGTTTTCTCTCTCCAGCCTCCAGTTTCTTGATTTTGGACATTTGGCCTTTACACCATCTTGTGTTAATGTTTTTCTCTCCCTTGTAATCTCTTGATTCCTTCCTGCTTTCTTTTATCTTAGCTTTTCTAGAGAAGGCTTGAGACCCTTTTTTGGATTGGACTAGTTGGAAGGTAATATTGTCTGAAAATAAATGCCTAAACAAATGTGTAAGAACAGGTTAAGTGTGTGTTATGCTTCCTTCAGGTACCTCACCTATTTGCAACACAGGAACTCCCAAAATTTGCCTTTCCAGACCTTAGGGTTGCTGAGAGTCTTGGACTGCATGTTCCCTGATGGTTACCGAAGCGAGACTGCCTGAAGAGGGGAGCATGCTGGCAGAGCCATGCCTCACCTGAGTGACTTGAAGAAGCAAGAAAGTCATGGAGCTGGGATGAGTTCCTTACACTAGACAAATGCCAAGCCATATGCAATATCACGACACATAATATGTAAATTGAAAAAAACAGATGTTGCAAAGCAAGCTGTCAGGGTGGCAGAACCAAATATACGTAAGTTATTGTTTTTGCAGCCATTTATCAACCTGCTTCTGTATATTAATTCCAACAAATGTGCCAGACATTGACTTCACCTGGGAAGCCTGTGCTAGAGCTGGGGCTGACAGCTCTCCTGGATTTGTTGGTGCCTGAAAGACAATGATCATATTGTCTGGTGTTCTGCATCATGCAGTGGGTGTTAAATTTTCTGTGATGAGTTTAACCATCAATGCTATGGAATATATATGGAAAATATAAGGACAAATCACATTAAAATGTAAAATAACTATAACTGTATAAAGACAAAACAAATGGTAAGGGTTACAGAGCAGCTCCTCTGGCTGCCATTTGGGTGACATGAAAGGGATCATCAAGGTAGTGGTTTTGCCCCTGAGTGGTTATCATCTCTTCTAGAAATTGCCATGCACAGCTTAAGTTCTTTCCTTTTATAAACCCAGGAGAATTGCATCTTCTGTTGGCTAGTGTTAGGAACAGGATATTATTATATGAGAAAGGATTTTGGCTCAGTGTTCTTTTTTTTTGGTTGAACAATAAAACCTTTAGCAGTTGTAAGAACTGAATGGGATTTTACTGAGATGCTGTGCACTTCAGAGTGGTCTGTGGGTTTAGCTCCTTTAAAAAGGTCTGTCTCTTTTGTGGGGTAGGATTCATACTTTGTAATGCTCAGATATCACTTAACAAGTGTTACAGTTTTTGTGAACACACCATAAGTCATGAATATGGTATGTAGATATAGTATGTAAACTTGATATATATATATACACAGAGCTATTTCAGCACTTCCTCATTTTGTAAATGGACACATACACTAGAATATCAGGAGCCTAATGTGTACAAAACAAAATAGCTCTGACCACTGTAGAATCTGCTCTTTCCCTCCTATTAGCTAGTTGGAAAATCACCATTCCTGTGATTTTGAATATGAGCTGCAATTAGATGTGCGCATTAGAAGTATCTTTGCATTCATTACAATACTAAACACAGCTTTTTTATGATTTTTTTGCATGTTACGGTTACAAGTAAGTGTTACAGATAGTACTGACTTTAAAAAACCTTTTGTGGATTGGCTCAGCATAGTAGAGACTTATTGCCTGCTTGTAATGCAACAAGTTGTTCTTTCCACAGCCCACAATATTTATAGGCCTTTCACCATTTGCAATGATTTATCACTCCATTTGACCTCTTTTCCAAGGCTATACAGCCACCACCAAAAAACCCCAAACAACTGTTTCTTGTTTTCTCTTGCGGTTTCACCATTCCTTCTTGTTTTTCATATCTACTTCTTTTCCTAGGGTCTTTGTTAGCCCTCTCTATTTAGGTAGCTGTGTCTGTCCTGCAGTGCTTGCAAGGGTTCTGCTAAAGACCTGCTCAGTCCTCCCTGGGATCAGGCTGTTTAGGGAAGTACACGGTCTGCTGTCCTGAGGTCTGTGGCATGTGCCTGCTTTGTTGCTCAGTCTAAACTGTGACATGGGCTTGCGATGCATTCCAGGAACAGCACATTGTTCTAACTGGTAACAAAATACACGATTCACATGCTTCTGCTAGAGCTGCTTCCTCTTAACCCTAAAGCTGACTTTTTTTGTTAATGACATTTTCCTCCCATGGAAACATGGTAAACAGTCTGGGACTGCAGGTTATTCATATAGAAAAGCAGATGATGAGGTTTGACATTTCACAGGAAAAAGAGGTCTGAAGATTTTTAACAATGTGCTTCATTCACTGTTCTGTTCTTGATTTTTAAAACTCTGAAAATAATAGTCATGCACCCTTAGAAAGGAGGTAGGGAAGTCTTTTTCAGCAGTGAACAGACTGTTGAGTTACAGTAGCTTACCTTTTCTCCTGGTGGTTTTTCCCATTAGAAAAAAATTACCAGCTATAACAGAACTGGGTAAAAAACCCTTTCTTAGATCACTGTGTGTTGAAATGAAATTAAAAGCAGTGGGAAAAATTAATACCAGCGATTGAAGTAGTTTGCTTTGTTCTCTTATTCCCACCCTCATGTTATATTTTGGTTTGTTTGTTTTTAAGGTTAAAAATCTTAAAATGCACAGGAGATGGGCAGCTTTCTTGCTTTATTCAAAGTCTGACTTCCATCATGAAAGTCTGCTAAACTTGAAGGATATAGGTTCTAGTCACAAGAATGCAAAGCAGTGATCTATTCTGTTTTTTCGCTTTTGTGCCCTGGAGTTTAACCAGCACACTAGACTAATATTCTTTTGCTTGCTAGTGGCAGTTTCTGTTTCTTTTTTGTTTTGGTTTTTTTTTTGGTAGTGGAAGTCATTAGACTTTCTCCCAAGAGAATCACTGCCAAAGTAAACAAACATCTTCATGAAAGGAAAATAATGTCTAGAGTATTCAGAATTCCATGTTTTACAGACGACTATTTGTGGCAACCAACTAGTGAATTAAAGTGAATGAAATCCTATTTCTAGTTTTCTACTTTTGCTGTGCTAATTGAATGTGGCAATTTCTGCTAGCTTCTCAGCTCTGCAGTGCAAGTACTGGATGCTACTTATAATTTAGGATGAAGAAAAAGATGAAACTTGGTTTAGAAAAAAGATTTTATTTTTTAATTTTTATGGTTGGGAATTGAACAGCGCATGTAAACCTCCAAGGAATTGCTGTTGTCTCTAAAATGTTCTGCATGTGGTTGGCAAGAACAACAAGGAGAGAGGAAAGTTCAGCTAAAAAATTCATAAAGGCTGTCTGGTGGAATGCATTACAGTCATCTGTATACCTCTGTGCTCTTATCCCTCTGAACTGATAATTTTTAGCTCAGATGAAATGTTCTGACGAACAGGAGGCTGGCAGATTTGCAGCATAGATTGTTTGAAGGTTTAAATACTGTGACTATCTCAGCTTACTATAAGTCTGTAGATATAATGTAAGCTGGAGTTGCTGAAAAGTGATAGAATGGCTCATGTGAACAGCAAAATAAACTTGTGAAGAGCTTATTTTGTGTGCTGCAGAATTCTGCACTCTTGCTCTATCTTTCTACAGGATAGCAATAAGTTACCAGTGGAGCAGAGACACTTCAAATTTGTTGACAATGAGACCATATCTAGTTCTTTGTTTAGGCAGTGGCTTTCACAAAGGGCACCAGTGCTAACTGGGAACTGCTGCCAACACCATCATATGTTTCTTGACAAATGCAAAGTGTTCAAAAAGTTGGCACTACAAAATAGAGATACTGTCAATCTTTGTTTAATTCTCAAAATGGCTTTTAAGCTTTTAAAGCTTGTGTTGTTGCTGGTGCACTTGCATATCAGATAATGTTTTTGACAGCCCTTATAATATGGCTGGTTAATTTGGTCACATTACTAGAACAAAATTCTGTGAGTGCTAAGATTTCACAGCTGGTTTTTCCTATGTGCTGTAAGCAGAAGAAGGGTTTGTGCAGCAGTGTGTGCTACTATAGCCAGAACACAGTATTTTCTCATCTCCTTTTCTATGATGCAGCTGCCACTGTTTACCAAACATGAAGGTGTTGTTCACAGCTCTGTGAGTAAGTTTGGGCTCTGCTTTACAGAATGCAGGAGAGATCTCTACTAATTGCACAAATGTTCAGCCTATATTTATGTACCTGAATACTGTGATGTAGGAGGCAAATTGAAATTTTAAGGTATTATTTCAGTGATCTAGGTCTCCAGAATCTCAGGGAACTGGATTGTGCTAGGAATAACTGTGTGGTGCTTCCAGTGATAGAATAATCTGTTCTGAAGAGTGAAATGCTCTAGTGTGACTGCATGTAGAAGACGAGGTAGGAGACCCAAGGAAACTGGAATTTTTTGGGCAAGGAGGCTTTGAAGTAGCATTCATTGAGTCCTGTGCATAGCCCTGATCCTGAGATGCAGCAGAGGAAGCAAGTAGGTGTCTGTAGCTAGTAGATCTGCCCCTCTGGAGGAGTGTACAAATCATGTAGCAACTGAAACAGAAGAACTATATGTTTGTACCTCAGCAAATTTTTAATATTTTTTTAATAAAAAAGTGCTTTCAATTGCTACAAGAAAATTTATTAAAGCTTACTTACTAAACTCAAAAAAAAATAATAGAGGAACAGGTTCCCCTTCTGAACCATAGCATCTGCATTGTATGAAAAGCAAAGGCAACCTATCTGATTTATATGTAAAAATACATTCTCTTGTACTTGACCTTATTTTCTCTTTGAGTGTAAGATGGATGCTCACTGATTTTACACCACCACCCACTGTTTCAGTAAAATTATTTTCAACAGATTCTGCAAGAAATTTGCTGCTTTAATTAATATGGAATTATCTCAGAAATTACTAGTGCAGACTCTTCAGATTTACCATAGAACTAAAATTAGTCAGTCTAGAGCTGAAGAAGTACAGATTAAAATTAAAAAGCACATTAACCATATAATTGTGAGTAATTATGATGATATATCCAGTAGTCAAGGTGGGGTCAGTAGCTGTGGGCCGGCCACAGGGATATCAGAGTTTAGCTAGTCAGGAGCCACCAGCCTGCTTGAGGGGTAGGATGATTTCTTTCCCATTTGCTGAGGGCATGCAGCATCTTTTAGGAAATGCTCCATCATCCATGGCTGGAATGATGAGACTTGTCCAGTGCTGAGGCTGTCCCTCTAGGAGGGAAAAGGGGCAGGCCTGGATGCAGTGCAGAATTGAACCCAGCTCTGCCATACAGCAAATTAAGGTTTTCACAACACTTGGCTTGTTTTAGTCATGTCCCAGCTGCCTTCCCCACCCCTGGCTTTTTGTTTGTTTTTTAACCTACTAAGTTATATTTCTGAACAGTGCAGAGTGACTCTATTGAACCTTTCACTTATTTTCCTGGGGGTCTCCCTCCTCCTTCTAAATATGCCTAGCTCTAGCTGGGACTCAGAAACAAGAAATCTTGAGTTCTCCCATAATAATTTACATGTCTGATCTGATGATGAATTGTAAATCAATGTTAAGCTTCATGACTTTTGAATGTTCATGCAATTATGATACACAGATATTGGAAAGCAATATGCTAATTTCCCCCCATATATTTTGGTTACTAAAGGTCATACTATCCACATGATTATTTCTTAATGCTCGTGTATAACATTGTTAATAATTGTAAAGGAAAGAAATCACAGAAAAAATCTTTGCCAAGAAACTATGCAAAACTATTAGAATATTAATGTTAAAATATTTTAGAACTCCATTAGCTATAAAAAAATCATTGAAACCTAGGAAATTTAGGAAAAATATTGCACTTCAATAAAATGAAATATATTAAAAAAGAAAACACAGTTAAATGCCATCCAGACAACCTTAGTTTACTTCTATAATGAGAACCTGAGGGAAATGTGGAGTTAAATTTAGCTTATTTCAGTAGATTCTATTTTTTAACCCTTCATGCCCATATATAAAAGAATTATGATTGCTTGGATGCCTTAACCATCACCTCCTCTATTTTCATATGTTTAGTTTTTGATAAGTTTTATCTAACTGAGCATTGGAAGTTCTTTCTAACCAGATAGCTACAAGGTGAAGGAACTAAGGAAAGAGCAGAACTGTCACCTTCATCTTTTACACAGAGTACAAAACCTACTGTAATTTTGTCGTGTATTCTCTCATTATGCAGTATTATGGCACTGAAAGCTCAGATCCATTTCTATGCAATGGCACAAAACAGTTTGCTGCTTAAGTATATCTTATAGAAGCTGAGGAATATATATGCCACAAATCAATTTACCCATGATATTAAGAGGGAAGATGACATAGATCTTTAAAAATTCCCAAACCTTGGCAAATGACCTTGAGTAATTGTGATATTATTTCAGGTCAGGCTGCTTTGACTGGTGGTCAGTCAAAATGCATCATCCAAAGAACCTTTGTATTCACAGTTGTAATTTTTTTTTTGTGTTCATGCTCATATAGCAGGTTGTAGCTAAAGAGCAGAAAACCTCATAAAATTTCTACGTTAGGAAATCAAAGGGATTTTCCTTTCCGTCTTTCCTCCCAAATAACATTTCATTTTTTCAACATTGAAAGGTCGTCTTTATTAGAGGAAATTTACCAGAGACTAGAGTGGTGTAATTATGCCTTGTGGATGCTTTTTAATCTTGCATGAATGCCTGTAGAATTCAAGTGTCCACATGGGGAGTTATACCATCAGAACTATAGGGGCATAATTATGCTGGTGAATTCTGTATTGAGACAAATGCTTTATGAAAAGGAATTTTATTTTGGCTCTTTACTTTTCAGCTTATTCATGTTCTGAAGTAAAAGGAGGTGATCAAATCAATGAAAATAATGAAAATTCAATGGTTACCAAGGGCTGGGGAAATTGGAAAGTAATAAATATATACATTTCCTGATATCGCTGCTGTGCATTTTGGTTCTTATTCTTTGGCCAGTGTTTGACTTTGTGAAGGGTTTAGTGAAAGGTTAATAAACAAGCCTTGTTCTTTGCTGAACCTCATAAACTAATATGTGTAATAGCTAAACACTGGTAGAATATTAGAGATTCTTAGCTCCCATAAAAAGCAGCTGGGCCTTCAGGCAAATAGGACACTGGAGAATTAGGTTGAATACTTTTTAGTCTCTGTAGGACCTCAGCAGTTAACACTGATCAAATCAGCCATTGAGTTGCTATATATGAATTTTCATATGTCCCAGTTAAATTTTATTTCCTAAATATGTGAGTCCTAGGACAGTAGTCAAAATGTTCTCTACAAAAGTAGCCCATTTACATGAAAATAACTTTCGGTAGGTCAGTAAGGGTGTAGTAACACTAATAATTATTTACAAAATGTTCTTAGAGTAAATTACAAGCATGTCTCAGTGTAATTGCTGCACAGGCTTTAAGAGAAGAGGAGCTCAGTCATCTTGGTGATGTAATCCAGTCCAGCCGTAGCACTGACCACAGAGCATCGCGCTGTATGTCTTGCCTCAAGACCAAGGTGAACTTCCTTCGAAAAACGTCTCGTTCATATTTAAAGAGTTCAGAGCACAAAGAGTCCATACCAACACTCACTGTTCATGTGGAGTGTTTTATTTGTGGTCTGAATTTAGCTTTGATTTAACTTGTTCGGTCTTTGCTGGGTTAAAAAAGCCTTTAGTGCTGGACAGTACTCAGTGAAAATACTTAAAGGCTGGGATCAAGGCATCTCAGCCCTCTTTAGTTGTTAAGCAAATCTCATTGAGGCACTTTAGTTTCTAACTGTAAGGCAAGATTTCTGTGTCACCAGTTTTTCTTGTAGTTTCTTTCAAGTTTTCAAACATCTTCCTTAACTAAGGACATCAGCGTTGTCAGCAGTGGTATTACTAATGAGAGAATTACAGTAAGAGCTGAACAAAAGCATGTTGTCCTTGCTGGTTTTGAAAGATGGAGAAGATTTTGTTTTTCATATTTCTCATCACAAGCCTTTTATGAGAGATGCTTTGTAAGGGCCTCCACTGAATAATATGTTTTTCAAGGCAAGCTTGTTAGAAGGAGACAGCAAGGTGATACCTTGCTGTGATAACCAGAATATTTGGGTTTGCCCTTGGTAGTGTTGCACACAATGGTAGTGCTTCTCTCCTGCTTCATATTCTTTTTAGCTGTTATTATTTCATTTAGAGTTGAAAATACAGCCTTCATTCTTGTAAATACTGTTTACTTTTTTTTTTTCCAACATGTGTAACCAATATTTTTATCATTAATGAAGCATACATCTGTCATTTTAAGTGAAGCAGTTTACAAGGAAGAATGGCTGGGCCATTTTCTTTACTTCCTATTTTTCACCTGTAGAATTTCCAGGTTTTTCATCAAAGCATATCCTTGTATGTTCACTCAATATATTCACCCAAGATAAATGAGTAGAATTAGTAAAAAAAAAAAAATCTTTCCTGTGAGCTGACTGTTGAAACATTGCAAATGGAAGATGAGTCTGGTTTTGGTTACCAGTAGAACTCTGTTATTTATTCTTAATTCATGTAGAATAGAGGTCTTTGCATGGTGTCACGAAATGATTTGATAAGTGTTTTAGAAGGATACAAGTATGTGGTTTTGCATTTCTACCACATCACTCTGCAGCTGTTTCAGGCCTGCTGTGCAAGCACACTAAAACATAATATTTAAATTTCTTTTTAGTTAGCAATAGTTTCCAGTCCTGAGCTGTTCTCTCCTGAGCAGGCAGTGTGCTAGTCATATTAGAGCCTCAGCTAGACTATCTGAGGAACTTTTTTGGTGTTGTGAAAATAGTGAGATTTTATTGTGGTTGTGTGGATTTGTGTAAGGAACAGAGCACTGCAGACATGCTTAGAAAAGGTAGCAAGGAAACCTGTCAGCCTGAGGTCTGCTTGCAACGTGACCCTGAGAAAGAGGTGATTGAAACTGTGAGTATGGAATCTGTCTCCTGCCATTTGCTTCCTACTATGTTCAATGAAACAGCATACAATGTATGTGATTTGTACATAAATAGGACTGCATTGAATAAATGCCTATCAACAGTTCAAGGTGCAACATACAAGACATCAAAAATCAGCAAATTGTTTGTGTATTTACTGACCAAGTTCATAGCAGTATCTTAAAAAGCCCTCGGTGAAGGTGAATGGAGACAGAAGACCGTGATGAAATTTAACTAAAACTACACAGCAAGTCTGTGTTTCTGTCTGGAGTTCTAACTGAAAATTATATATTTCTAGCAGCACTGAGTATTTTTGTTTGCTTTGTGTTTTCTAGTTGGAGCAAAACTTTTATATTTATGGAATAATATAGAAAAACCTGGGGTGGAGGGGAGCTCTGGACATTATCTGCCCTAGGCTCTTGTTGAAAGCAGGACACCAGGTGAGATAATCTGGGGCCTGTCAAGGCCGACGAGTTCCCCACTTCTCTGGGTAACCTGCTCAAAGTTCAGTTGCTCTCACAGTGAAGAATTTCTTCTTAAACAGAAATGGGTTTCCCCTGAAGCAGCCTATTGCCTTGTGGCACTGGGCATCTTGCTGAAAAGAATCTCTGTCATCCTTGTAACAACAATTTAAGTTAGAAAATGGTTTTCAACCCTAATTGTCTCTTCTTCATGCTGAACCAACCAAATTATTTCAAGCTTTCTTCATCTGGCAAGGTATACAGTCCTCTGATCAGCTTGACAGCCCTCTGCTAGATTATCTCCAATTTTTTAGTATGTCTTTATAGCTAAAAGGACCAAGACTGGACACAATATTCCAGGTGTGACCTAGTAAATGCTGAGGAGAATGGAATTGCTATGTCCTCTTGGTTTGCTGGCTGCAGACGTACTGAGGAAGCATACAACACCATCTGCTTTCATTCCTGCAAGAGCACCAGGCTGGCTTGTGTTCAGCTTGTGATCCTTTTACCCTCAATAACACTGTTTACTTTTTGACTACATATAATGAAAGCAAGGAACAGAAGTTCATAAAGCTTCTGGAAGAAAAGAGTTTTACCCTAAAGCCCAATGACTTCAGCCTTCACCCCCAGTGTGGGAGACTTGGTTTTAGTTCTTTCCTTCTTTTGGAGAGCTGGACCTTTGTTGCTCCCAATCCTGAGCTGTGCCCTCAGGAGGAGGCTGTAACAAGCCACAGCATATTCTGGAGTTCCTTCAAACTCACATATTGCCACAATGATATTTTTGCTTAATATACTTCTGATGTTTCTTAGACTAGGGACTACAGGTGTGATACCTCCGTGGGGTTCATTTGTCTCTTCTCTTCTCTTCTCTTCTCTTCTCTTCTCTTCTCTTCTCTTCTCTTCTCTTCTCTTCTCTTCTCTTCTCTTCTCTTCTCTTCTCTTCTCTTCTCTTCTCTTCTCTTCTCTTCTCTTCTCTTCTCTTCTCTTCTCTTCTCTTCTCTTCTCTTCTCTTCTCTTCTCTCCTCTCCTCTCCTCTCCTCTCCTCTCCTCTCCTCTCCTCTCCTCTCCTCTCCTCTCCTCTCCTCTCCTCTCCTCTCCTCTCCTCTCCTCTCCTCTCCTCTCCTCTCCTCTCCTCTCCTCTCCTCTCCTCTCCTCTCCTCTCCTCTCCTCTCCTCTCCTCTCCTCTCCTCTCCTCTCCTCTCCTCTCCTCTCCTCTCCTCTCCTCTCCTCTCCTCTCCTCTCCTCTCCTCTCCTCTCCTCTCCTCTCCTCTCCTCTCCTCTCCTCTCCTCCATCGGTTCACAAATGCAAAAGTCCAAAGAAATTCCCCAAAATTTGAAAAGAAAACATGCTTGCCCAGCTCCAGTGTGATCCTTATGACATACAAGCTCTTTATGTTTGGTTTCTTTCCTTTGATGTGAATGAACTTGCCTGGAGTAAAGTGATTAGTCATGACTTGAATGGCTCCATCTTGGTGGTGTTGGTGAGTAAGTGGAGCCACCCAAATGTAATTTTTTTTAAGAGGTACTTGCCTTAATGCTTTTAGTATTAAAAATGGTGGAACTGGGGCCTTTTTATTCTTTTTTGTATCTCATATAACTTCATCTATGCAATGTAGTAACTTGTGATGGGGCAAGGAATCTGTTCTGTTTTAGAGGAGCCAGGAAATATCTAAAAGTATTTTCAAGTACCACAGTTTTTTAACAAAAGCAGCTTGGGTATAATATTTGATGTACTGGGTAATAAAACCTGGATCAGTATTCATTGCTACTCTTATTTGATTTTGCAGTCCAAGTACTAGAATAAAAAAATCTACTAAAAACAAACCAACAAAAAACCCCCAAACCCCCCCCCCAAAAACAAAAACAAAACAAACCAACAAAAACAACCATCAAACAAAACCACTGGCATTTTGCTTGCACAGTATGAATTGTGCTTGCACAGTATGAATTGTTGAGTTCTCCACAATATATTTTTTACTCGCAGATTTCAAAGGATGAAAAACAATGATAACTTTAATGAATATATTAAAGGGGAGTAATATTTCCATATTACCTTTTAAAGATATTTTCAATTCCCCAGAAATTTTAAATGAGGGTAATTAATTTGGAATTTTAGTGTACCATGAAAATGGCACACATTTTGTGTGTATTACACTAACAGCAAAGCAGACTGTAGACTGGTGGACATTTAGTACAAGTACATGGACAAATTCTGATGCAATGGAGAGGATCACTTTCTAGGTGATCACAATGTCTGAGGAAAAGATGTATTGCCATCAGTAAATCCAGACAGAATGAGAACTACTTCTAAACAACATTAGGAATAATCTAATCTCAGGAAAATCTCAAGGATATTGCAATATGGAAATATCTGCATCCAGCATGAAATAAATCTGTTTTGGACTTTGTGATGCACCAAGTACTGTTGGTTTTGGCTGTTGGTAGCCAAAACCTCCCAGATACTGCAGTATTTCTACTTTGTGGAAACAAAAGTTTTTCACCAGGCAGAATTATGTGAAACATAAAATCGACCAGTTCATCAGAACAATTTGTTTCCCTAACCGAGTGCTAAAAGGGGAAGCTTTAATAGAAAGTGTGACTTCTCAAGGAAATCCTGCTGGGTATTCTAAAGGCTATGCTTTAATGAGCAGATGAGTAAGTTACCTTGGAGAGGAAAGCTAGCCTAGTAAAGAAGGCACAAAGGTGATAATTAAACAAGAAATCAATGTTAAGTATGAAAAAGAGGGGCATAACTGAGAATGAAAATTGAATCTACACAAAGTAAATGACATTTTGGAGAAGATAAAGGTAATAAGGAATTATTACTGGCCGGTAGAGCTTAAGACAATAAGAAGACATTACCAATGTATAAGGAACAAAAGAACCACTAAATCAAGTATAGATTTCAGTCTTGAAGGAAGAAACCAGAAAAGAACCAATGGCTGGAAATCAAAGCTTGAAAAATTCAATCACTATAAAGATGCAGTGAGGGTGATTACATGTAGAAATAATTTCCCAGTGTAGGTAGGTGGTAAATTTGCCATTGCTAGGAATTTAATCCAATTGGATACACTTTAATCTGAGTCTGGGAACAGGCTTGGCAGCATCTCTGTGGATGGCAGTGGAGGTCATTTGTTCTGTGCAATCTTTACATCTGTGAATTTGTATTTGTGTTTTGTCACTCCCTTTTTTATAAACTTAAAGAAAACAGAGAGCGCTCATTGACCACATAATTTTCTCATACTCAGCTCTGCTTTAAGATAATGACTAAAAAACCCCTTAGTTTTATGCTTCAGGGCAACAGCTGGCTGCCTGCAGAAGGAGAGACGCTGATTCTCTAGGTTAATTCTGGATTTTTGTTTTATTTCATTTTTCTCCGAAGGCTCAGGGGCAGATATGGCTCGTTGTAAAACTTTGGAGAGACTGGGCTGCTTCTCTGCATGGAAGTCCTCTCTTTCATATAGCTGCTATCTTCTGGCTGGCTGGGAGATCAGACAGTTTCAAGGTAGCAAGGGGCTTTGAGCTCTTTTTTCTTTCTTGTTCATTATGACATCTAGGCATATCTGAGATCATAATTATGATCATTTGGGCATATCTGATATAAACAACTCAATATCATTACTGGAATTCTTATTAGCTTAATTTCTTCAAGATAGATTTTTGTTTTGTTTTGTTTTGGCTTTTTTGGGGGGTTTGTTTGGGGTTTTTTTGTATAACCCAGCTCACTGTGGTAAGCAATGGTAAACAGGTGAACCATTATGCCACACACAAAACAGCAGGTTGACTGTTCTGGTTTAATTCCTGAATTATCACTTACTCTTGCTGCAGTAAGAGTTATAGGTTACAAATCCTGTATATTTTTTCAAAAAGGGCTGCTGCCAGTCGGGATGCTTGATGGAGTTGCAGAGCTGCCACTCAGGCTTCCGAGTGCTGCTTTGCTTGCTGTGTTCACCAGCTAACAAAGGGTGTGTTGTGCTTGGAGGAGCTTTTATTCCGAGTCTAGCTTTCCTTCTGCAGCACTCTTTTTGTTTAAAAAACCTACTCCTCCAAAGCAAAAATAAGAAACTTTACTAACATTGTGCTATCGAGAGGGAGGAAAAAAACCAAATTTGCTTATTGTTTTGTATCTGTTGAATTGCAAAGGGCAGTGGGTGGAAAAGGGATGTCAGGAGATGCTGGAAGCCAAGCTACATACCATCATCTCCTAAGAGGCAAACAGGTCTGCCAGGGTTCTACCTAGTTGCTGTGCTGGCAGGTGTCTCTGCTCTTAAACTGCTCTGTCACATGCATGTGAAAGTACTCCTGTGCTTCAAAAAGATCCTTCTTTCCATTCAGGAAGCTGTTAACAGGCACCTATTATCATCCTGCAAAGCTGTGAAAATAGACCTGCTGTTTCATCAGCATCAGCGTGTTTTCTTCTTAAGCATGTGAAGAAAAGGCCGCCTCCCTCTGATATGAACCCTTATGTATTCTTTTTGTGGTCCATTTGAGGGACACCTTTTCAGGTGCTGCTCGTTGTGTGCAAGTGGAACTGGCACTTGCATAAATAAACATATTTGCTTATTGCATAATCACTCTACCTGTGATAAACCCTCTATTCTATGATCTATCATATGTCATTTTGCATCACATATAACATCAGCTTATGATACTTAGGTGTTTAATTGTGGGCTTCCTGTACCATTGTCTCCCATGTGGCTGAGTACCTATCTATAGCTCTTCACACCTCATTAGGGGGTCTGTACGTAGGAGCTGCAAGGAAAGGTGAGTACTGCTGGAAAACTGGAGATAGATGGATTGATAGAGATGAAGGGAAAGCCCAACAGATCCAGATCATTTCCTGAATGGCAGAACTAATGAGAACTGGTTTGCTCTGGCTTTGTCTCTTTGGGGTGCAAGACATTTGTGTTCGTCCCACTGAAGTGCCCTCTTCCATGGTACTTTCCAATCTCTCTGTGCCCTCATGTTAGTAAGTAAGACTTAACCATAGCTTCTCTTCATTCTGTGGCTTTTAGCTACCATTGCTTGGTCTATCAACTGAGAATGACACAGCAGGTACTGTTCTGGAGGTGCATTATGCAAGGTGGCCACCCTGTATGTGTCCAGCATGGTCAGCAGCTGCTACCAGATGAACTTCATCAACTGCTCCTCATCTTTGCTGGCAGAAAAATTAATGACTTTGGGAGCTGCCTTCCATGATGTGCTGAATTTTGCACAGGTCTGTTGTAAGATTTTCCTGCTTAAAAAATGACTACGCTGTTCAGTTCACTTGAAGCTGAACAAACATGACAGAGAGATGGTGTGATGCACGCAAGCTTCATTTTCTCACGAAGCCAAGCTAAAAAAACCCCCCAAATCTGCCTAGGAAAATTTTCAGCCAACATTTGAGAAGCTTGCCATTAATTATCAAAATGAAGAAGCAGAGTGTGCTAACGCAGCATTGATTTAAACCATCAGAATTAATTTCTCAAAAAATAAATGTGCTGAAAATAATACATATAACACATTAGACTTGTACACTCCCTGTTATCCCTATTTAGTTTCTGCATCTTGTTATAACAGCTTCCAACCCTAAAAATCATCTTGCTTTTCCCAAACTCTAGAGGATAAACAGAATTTAGAAGGACTATTTTCTTCCTTAGGTGTCAGAAAACCTTTGTTTTTTAATGTTGTTTATTCAAAGTGAGTAAATTGAACTAGGTCAGCTTGAATTATGGTGATGTTCTTCAGAGTGCCTGTGTTCATGAAGCATCTCTGGAGGGCTGCTGCTCTGCAAGGTGCCTGCCACCAACCCATCCTCTTGGCCGTTGTTGCTCACAGAGCTTCACGTTGTGACAAACATATCTATGCAGGCTGTGCAGAGCAGATTTGGATTCATTGATGCAAAAAGATGTAGATGCTAAGTATGCATTTATTGTATCACTGTTTCTATTGCTGTAAAGTCAGTATTTTAAAGGCTTTAAAGTTTCTAGAAATGGATTTTTGATTTATTCTGATAACAGCCTTCTGGTGCTTATTCACTTGCCTTCTGTGTTCTGAAGGCCAGTTGGGAAATATAGTTCATACAAATCATCCCATGTATTTTGCTTTAATCCAGGCCTTCCTGCACTTCACTTGATTGTTGTAAATGCAGTTTATAATTAATACAGAATGTGGTTCTTCTGCCCTGTGACTTAGAAATGTTAAAAGACAGCATTCAGTCATAGTTTATGCGTCTGGTGATGTGGACTGGGTTTTTAAAAGAACACAGAAGAATTAGGCATTCCAATTTCATTAAAATGCTGTGGAAGTGAAGCATATAAGCTCTATTAAAAAGCTCAGCCATTATCTATAGCTCTTGGGTTTTTTTTCTCCAATTTAATTTGTGCATAAGCCTGCTTTGGGGAGAGAAGTGGACAGAGCTGATTTTGCTCACCTTTCCTTCTCCTTGGTGCTGAGGAGCAGCCCTGCCTCAGAGCTGGAGCATGCTGCAGTTCACTGAGCTCTCCCATTTTGAACTGCAGCTTCATGTAGCAACACGGGTACAGATTTTATAATTAAAACTTCATTTTCTGAACCATAAAATGACTGTAAGTATCTGATCAATAAAACTGTTGGTATAAATAGTTTGGTGAATACAATGTTGAAAATACTTTACTTTGTCTGTCTATCTATCTATCTATCTATCTATCTATCTATCTATCACATCCTGGAATTTATTTGTACATTTTCACACTCTGAAAGTTTCAGGGAGACAAAGCTGAATTAAAATCAGTGCAGAAAATAAAATTGTACTACAGAATGTAAAGGAATTGGATATGTTGCTTTTAAATACAATGCAATATACTAAGTGCTACATGTAATATTCTGTCACATGTCTAAAAGAACACAGTTTCCTTTATATGCAAGAATCAGGGAAGTACTGAATGATAAATATGATTAAGAGAAAGATGAGAGATCAATAGGATACACAGTCAGGGGAAGAAGAGTAAGTAGGGAGTGAAGTTTGTTCTGCAGTCAGAAGGGATTGCTGCAGCAGTACAGAATATGCAGAATTACTGCAGGAAGGAGTTAATCATTGTGCCAGCACTGCTCAGCCCCTATTTATTGCAAAAGAGGATTAATGGTTTTCCTGCCTGGTGCTGAAAATAGAAGTCAAATTTCAGTTGTTCTTGAAGGCAGATATAATTAGATTGTGAAACTTGTGGCTTTTGGGTCTAAATAATAGGACAAGAATGGCTACACTAAATCAGAGCAGAGTGCAGTCTCCTAACTGTTTCTTAGGAATGAGACTAGGACAAGCATAGAGTGACACTTTTCCCATTTTCCAGCTCTGCACAATATACACTCTACTTAAACTTTAGATAAGATGGAGCATATATTTATTATCCCTTACTGAACCCTTTCTCTACTCATTGTTCCAATTATTTAGTAAACACGTTTATACTTTTGTCAGCCACAACATTCTTATAATAGACTATACTGTGTGACTGTGAATTTTATGGAAAAATATTTCTGTTTGATTAAAACTGTGATACTTGGTGCTTGTTAAGTTTTATGGTAGGCTGAATAGTGAGCAAATGTTTTTTACTTACCTAGATATGTTAGATTCACTTTTATATACAACTATTTATTCTTTTCATCTCCTTTTAAAGTTGAAAGGTACTTTCATCCACCCTCATACAGCTACAACAGTATACTGCTGTTCTTCTATGTTGTCTAGCATACATCATTACTACCTCGAATAAACCTTTGGACATGGATCATTCAGACTTAGGTGAAGTGTTTGGAATGTAGGTGCAGTCTGGGTTTATACAATGGCGTAATATTTTGTCTTTTCATACTTACAGAATTATTTTGAATTCAGTTTACATTTTCTGTCTGCCAGTGAGCACTGGACAGATGTTTTCAGAGAGTTCTCAATAAGTCTAAGATTCTTGCTGAAGTGATACTAAATTATTTATTTGTTTGTTTGTTATTTGTCCCTGTGTATGTACAGTTAGGCTTCCCCCATGTGTATTACTTTGCGTGTGTTGATATTAAATAATGTCTACATTTTTTGTTACTGAATCACTCAGTGTTCAGTATAATGACACCTTTTGAGGTATTGACTGTTTTGAGAAATTTGTGTCATCAGCAAACTTTACCATCTCATTATTAATTCCCTTTTCCAGATCATTTATGAATATATTAAAGAGAGCAAGATCTAGTGCAGATATCTGAGATCACTTCTCTCCCATGGTGAAAACAATTTATTACTATGCTCCAACACATCATTTATCTACTGAAGAATTTTCGTCCTTCTGGTAATTTAGTTTCTCTAAGAGCCTTAAGAGAAAGGACTTGTCAAAATATTTGACTTCTGGAAACTCAAGAACACTACAGTAATTTGCATTCCAAAGCTGGCTGACATCTTTGAAGAACTATAAATATCATCATTTTAATCAACTAACAGTAAATTTAACCCCCCAAATTTAGTAAGGTTTCTCTATTTGCAAATATTACATTATTTGTATACTAAGAGTATCACAAGTACTTTTACTATTAGTACTAAGGTTTCTAGCGGTTAGTGCCAATTTCTGCAGAAAAGTTATTTACTATGCTGCCAGAAACTCCAGAGCGAGGTGCAGCTTTTCACTGACCCCGGGTGGAGCATGGTTTCTTTGCGATAGAAGTCTTCTATTTATTTTCTGTAAATGACACATGCCTGAAGCCACAGGGAGGGAATGAAAGTTACATTTTATCACAGTAGCATTTGCAGAAAGGTGAACTGTGAGAGTCCCTATTTTTAATGAAGCTTGGGCCAACCATGAGTTTCTAAAAACCTTACCTGCAGGTGCTTAATTTTTTTTTTATTAAAAATTGATATCTGAGCTTTATGAACTTATGATTAAACTTTTAAAATAAATTAAAGGTGAGAGGATTAAATATGGAATTGGAAATGAACTGTGGTACCTTTTGCCTCTAGCTCAGCATTTTGAAGACAATCCAAATGAGATGTGACAAAGTGCAGCACACTCTTTTTTTTTTGCTGACCTGTGTGAAAGTGGACTTTGGTCTCTGCCAGGTTTTTTGTGTGTGAATAGCCACATCACTGTCCCTGCTATTATGATTAGCACTATTAGCCCTTCATTGGAATTCAAAATAAATAGGTCATGATTTAGATATCATTGAGACTAAATTATCCCCTTAGATGATCCACCCAGACTAGAAGAACAGCCAGCTCCCCTCAGCTCTGCCTTTTTTCCACTGTTTGATAGAAGTTACAAAGGTAAGTTTCAAGTGGCTGATACGTCCTGCTCCCATGTTGCATCCTATTTGAAACATAAAGTATAAAATCCTATTGAAGGACAGTTCCTGGGTATGAGTTGAATGAAACTGTCTTTTAGTCTGTTATGGGTCTTGGCTACTCTTGGGCAATTCCTTCCTGATGGGAAATCCTTCGGCAGAATTCCTCATGATGTCCAAAGAGGTGCTCCTAGATTGGAGGTCTTTAGCCTCCAATCTAAACTTCACACACCTCCTCAAGAGAATAAAGTTAATCTACATTGGCCTTTGCTCATCATGACCCTGATGCTGTTTTGTTTCACATGTTCACTGTAAGGCTGACAGTAAATCTTCAGACCTGTAGGTACAACCAAGACATTTCTCCTAATCTTCCCACATTTATATATAAGACATCCTGCAGTAATAGATGGCCTGGAAGGGAAATGGGAAGTGTTTTTTAAGAGAAACATTGCATGCAGCTTAATGTTGACATGAATGCAGTCTACAGCTGGTGGTGACCATCCCACCCCTTTCTCTTTGCTTGACTGAAACCCCAGCTGCTTCTTCTCTTTCCCCCAAAGCACCTAGTGGATTTTCTGTTGCTTCCTCCACCTGAACTTTGTCTCTGCTCCATGTAGAGAAGAGGAAGATGTAGCACTGGACAAGGCCCAGTTCTTCAACCACACCACTTGCCAGTGATTGCTGGGTGAACAGAGGGCTGGTAATCCTTATCCTGCTGCCATTCAGAGTCCCAAATGATGTACAGTGCACATAGTGCTTCTAGACAAAGTGTGATGGCACAGAACCCTGTCATTGCTCTTCTGGGGCAATGATCATTATCCAAATGGTCTCTACATTGTGGTAATGGGAAAAATATTGATGGCCTCAATGTCTGTTGCATTGGATTATTTCAAAAGTGATTAGCAGTGGCACTAGAGCCAATGACAGGTGATACACTACTGCACTGCTTTAAAAGTTCTACATGTTATGTCAGCAATGTGCCAGTATTCAGCCTTCAAACAGATGCATGCCTTCAAACCACACAAACATTAGCTGTTGTTCTGGAAGAAAAGAGCAGCAGTGTAAATGTGCTTTTTCCCATACTTTCAGCAAATTGTGGACTATTTTAAATTCTTACTCAAAATAACTATTTGGACATAGTTTTAGAACAACAAAAACATGCTGGGTCTTTCAATGCAGACAAAAACTTAAGCTGTCAATATGCAATTCTTGAAACAATGCGAATTTCAACAATCAAGTATGAGGCAATTCTTGTTTCCCACACTAGGTCAGCACTTTCTTGTAGAGTTAGTTCATGTCGTCATAATGTGCTCCATGGAGGTGAGTCATTTGTGTATTTTGGAGTTCAGACAAAGCCTATTAGCTGACTTTTCTCTGTTACCTTCCACATGTTTTTCCTGCATTTGCAACAGCACAGTCTGCCTGCTATCTGCAAATGAAATAGCTTCTCATCTATACTTACACACAAAAAGACTTCTAAGTGTGACAGGCTATGGCTGAGAAAGCTAGATTACATGCTACCTGAAAATTATCACAGAGGGATCTAAAAATGATCTTGCTTAATTAACAGACATGAGTGTTTTCCTGTGCTGGTCCAACACTACAACTGCTACAGCTTGTAAAGTTGGAAATAATTACACAGGGCTGAAGATGCCTAATAATAAAGTAGTTTTTCATCTGTATGGAAGTAACTATGCCAGAATGGCTATGTTCATATTGACATTACTGCAATACATGACACCAGATGTACCATTTTAACTATCTTGGT
This sequence comes from Passer domesticus, assembly GCF_036417665.1. Classification (NCBI taxonomy): domain Eukaryota; kingdom Metazoa; phylum Chordata; class Aves; order Passeriformes; family Passeridae; genus Passer; species Passer domesticus. Next base: position 69,388,236 of record NC_087477.1, read on the forward strand.
ATTGTTAAAATGGGCAGTTGAACATTTATGTGTCTATAAAGCCTTTAAGCAGAGAAATGCTCAATCTGTTCTCCATTTTGGAAAAGTAACTATTACCTTAGGAAGATTGTAGTCACCCTGACAACATGAAGCTTTGCTCAAACTCTATCAGTTCAATTCTCTCTATGTAGTCAGACATGAAATTGAGTTACAGTGGCTTAATGGGTTACCACATGTCAGTGGAGACGAATTTGTGTGCAGTCCAGTAGCCCATTGCCAACACAAGGCAGAAATCGTTAGATCAAACAACTCCATTTCACAGAGGTTTTAAAGATTTTTTTTCTCATGTATGCTTGTAGTCTAAGAATGAACACACAGTCTATTACTATGCTCAGCTGAAGACTAAGGCATTATTAAGTAGTAATTGAATTAAAAACTAGAATTTTGAAATAATTTAATTAGATCTGTTTAAAATTAGTGAATAGAACTGAAAACATGTATATAAGGAATAACTCAGTCGTATATGCTGATAAAATAGCACCTGTAGTGACTGCATTTGGTTCACTTGTACACTGATGACTGGATATTTTCAGAGGTAGCTTAGAATCCATGCTTTCCATTTGAAATATTTCCAGGTGTGCTTAGGCAGCTTTCTCCCATTTATCCTTATAATTTCATGTTTATGCTTGTTTCAAGAAAATTACATGATCTTTTGGACTTCTGACAAGTTTACCTTCATAATGAATCTTTTTTCTTTTTCCAACCTGTCACAGATTTGCTAACATGTAAAGAAACCTTTGGAGAGCCAAACCACAGCAGTATGGAACAAACAGCTATGTTTGGGTTTGATTCATAACAAAACCATGCTGTTTGTTTTTTAAGTTTTACTGAAAAATATAAAAGAATTACTATACTTAAATTAATGTCTCAATGGATATCTCATCTCTTAATTATAATTATGCTTTTGGCAAGAGAATTGCCATCAATTGCAATGCCTGAAAATGTTGTGGGAACTTCAAGAAACCAAGATCTGACTGCACGTTGTCAGGTAATGCCTCTAGGGTAATGTGTGGAAGAAAAAGAGGGTTCTGCTCTTTAAGAATTCAAAAATATTGTGGTCATATTAAAGTTTATGTTAGTTTCATCTTAGCTGACACTAAAGACTGTAATTATTTGCAAGAGAAATTTGAATGTAAATATTGTCAGCATTTTTTCACACTTTTTCATTGTGAAACAGAAACCATTGAATGTAATGAGAAGGAAGTTAAGAAACTCCCTCTCAGGATACCATGAGTTTCTTACATATTGCCACACCCTGTAAGTAAAAAACAGATGTCCTAATTGTAGCTGATCTGGATTACTTGGAATACTGTACTGCAAGCACCTGGCCAAATTCTGTTTAGCAGCAATGCTTACAGATGCTCCTTGTGTCAAAAACTCCTGAGGTCAGAATTTTATCACCACTCCTTTAGCTTGCTAGCAGATTTTCCCTCTCATTTTTGAGGGCTGTTTTTTTGGTTTTGGGTTGATTTTGTTTGGTGGTTTGTTTTTTTTTTTTGGTTGGTTGGTTGGTGGGGTTTTTTGTTGCTGTAAGAAAAAGAGAGATGAGAGAAAAGAGAAATAACAGCTCTAAACACTGAGCTATTATCTATAAAATTGATTTATGATGGCTTATGAAATTCACCTGTACCTCAGTCCCTGAGGAGAACAGTATTTAGGGAGTAAGAATACTTCCATAATTATGCTCATCAGTCTCTTTTGTGGTATCTTCTTTGAGCCATGAGTAAAAGCACAAATGTTCTTTTCAAATAAGGTGGACCCTGAGACTGATTTCTCATCGACTTCTAAATAACCTGTCTGTAGTAACTTACTTCTGGTTTACCTGGATTGGATTAGGTTTGGCAAGGTGGAGGTAGGCTGCTTTCCTGGAAATCTGGCTCCCAGGAAGTCAGTTTTCCAGTAAATTGTAAAAAATTGTATACTTTTTTAAATCTGAATATTTGTGCAGCATTAATTTGCATACTTCATTCCTTAGTGCACATTTTATTTCATGGCAATTGCATTGCTTTTTGTAACTGTGCCGTGAATGAAGCAAGCCTTAGAACTTTTTTATTTTGATTTTTTTGTGTGTGTTCCTATTCATAGATAAGGATGGGCCCAATTGCCCACCTTTTGATAAGTTAAGAATAAAACAGTTAATTCTATGATATGACCTGTCAGATTCAGTCTAAGGGAACATGGTATTTTTAGTCCTACTTTTTGGATAAAAGCTTAAAGGGAAGAAGATCAACATATAACTGAAATTAAGCCCTTGACAATACCTATTCTGCTGTGTAATTCATAAATTAATGGATCATGAAAAGACCTTTAAAGAATGTTATCCATCAGATATACTACCTTTGTATCTGCAGTGCTTATATCCCAGAAACCCTTGTGTTGAATTTGCCTTTCTAGGAGCCTGCAATCCTTTTGAGAAAGGATGAAACAACCATAAAATAAGTTTATGTTGTTCAGTCACCAAATGTTATAAATGACTAACACAATATAAGCAAACCAGTAAATCTAATATTTTGCAACATGTATATTTAACAGTCATAAAATCTACTTTTGGGGATGTTGATATTAGACTTTTGTTTTAGATCCTGCTTGCCATATATCCAAATTACTTAGACCTCTGAATAAAGCTATTTTTTCTTTCTAGAAACAAACATATAATTTCCAAGGTGACAAGAAATCTCCCACAGAAGTTGTAGAATAATAGGATCTAGTAAATGCTTGCTATTCAAAACAAGTTTACCACCACAGCATCGGAAAACCTTATCGTGAAGGTAATAAACAAAGCATGACTTCCCATCCGTCTTTTGTTTTTTTAATTATCCACTTGACAGAGAAAGAAATGTGCATATTAGAATAACGTAGAATTGTTTTGCTGGTTTGTTTCCTATAATGACATATAGTGTGATATGCAAATGAATATGTGAATAAAGAAATATGTTTTTCATTGGAGATAAAAGGACGTTAAGCACTTTTCTAATTTTTGTTAGGTCTTCAGGAATGGCTCTCAGGAAAGACCTAAAACTATTCACCCCACAGTCAGTTTTCATTTTACTGTGTAGGCTTCATTGTGTGACTGTTGACCATGGTGGTTTCTCTGGAAATTTATCAGTCTTGGTCCTCAGCCATGAAACACCTTACAGAGCAAGACTTGAAGCATTCATCATTCTGTAGGGAGCTGGACTAGCAATCCAGAAACCAAAGGGTTTGCTTCTGATGGCTGCTCATGCACAGCAGGTGATCAGGAGTGCCCCAGCATGCTGGACTTGCTGGAGGGATGCAAGATCCCTTGCCCAGGGTATGTCCAGTAGTTGGGTCAAGGAGAGAGCTGACATGAATAACCACACTCAGTTTACTGGCCTGACAGGGAGCCTTGGGTACTGCCAGTTTCAGGAGAGAACCTTGTCCATAGATGTTGCTGTGCAAGAGCTTCCTAGCTCTCAGGAATGCAGGAATGCTCCTGGAGCATGGACTGAGCTGGCCAATCACTCCACCATAGGCTTTTTGTTTGCTTATGTTTCATCTCATCTAGAAATTGCATTGCCTGGAAAAAAGTAAAAGAGCGTTTTGTTTTAATAAGATCAGACTTGTAAACTCGAAATAAAAGCTTTAAAATACACACTTGTGACACTAGTCTGCTTCTATGGGGCCTTTATTTTCTTGATGAATTATTTTCAGAATTCATTTTTGACAGGTTTTTTCCTTTTGATTGATACATATAGAATGCTATGAGATTGCAACATGGCAGTTCTCTTATCAAACTGCAAATGGGAACAAAATCAGGGAAGGAAACAGATGCTGCAGTGATTTCCTTTCACAGATGCAGCCCTTCTTCCCTCTGCACCCCAATCACAGCTGGTGTGTTTGAACAATGAGGGCAAGCTCGGGGCACCATGGTGCTTGTGGCAGGATTGCTTTTAGCCTGACTGTTCTCAAGATGCTGTCTCCTACCCTGCTGCTGTTCAGTAGAAAATGGCTCTATGTTTTGGCACTGACTGGTTTGGTTTGCCCTGGCTTGCCAACAGCTGGCTATAGAAACTGCTTTTCCCTCTCTATGTAAAGTACAGGTCTTTCAATTTGATATGTAGAAGTGCCACAGTTTTGAAGTTTATACTTCCTTCACCAAGCCCGAAATAATTTGAGTTAGTTAATTGCCAGGACAAAGTTAGATTCTTGTCTATTATAATGCATCCTAGGAGATGAGCCATGAAAGGTACTCCATTTGAAAATGGGGTGGGTTTGTTTTATTACTTCGAATTTTGTCATATAATATAGAAATGATGAATTGTGGGCACCTTGTTCTAAGAACTATGTTTTTATGGAACAGGTGCACAGAGCAGCAGATTGTTGTGTTTGGGTTGTGCATAAATCCAAATAGATAAAACTCAAATGCTTCATTTATTATGTGTAGATTTAAAGATATTATGTCTTTGTATTACTTAGGTGTATCTTGCACTAAGATAAAATAGAAAATTATGTGTGTACGCATATTCTTCAAAAGGATTTCTAGCTTTCAGTCATTGCCTAACACATTTTATACTTCTGTGCCCTTCAGCTCTGTAACACTGTCTCACGGTAAGTAAAAGATTAATTCTCTTACTTCATCTCAAAAGGCAAAATTTTTTTGCCAGTCCTTAGTTATACACTTGCATATATAATAGAAAAAAGTAATTTACTTTTCTGCCTGTTCTAGATAATGTCATATAAAACTTAGGACACACTCACAAATCTGGAATCTCTGTCAAAATACTCTACAAATGATTTCCTATCTTGTGTAAAACCTTCCCACAGCCACACAAGGAATTCACTTGTGAAATCTCCAACAGCCATATCGTAGGTCATTTTAAGCTGACAATAATGCAGTAAACTTTCACTTCAGAGAAACAGAAGTTTACTTGCACAAGGAAGGTCAAGATCTTCTGAAAGAAGGAAAGAATGTTCTAGCTTGCTTTTAGAGGGCATATTGTTGTATCACTTAGATCTCAGAACTGTGTGACTCTGTGAAGTCCCTCTCTAAAATCTGAAGATGAACATATTTTTATTATGTAGAAACTGATTATTCACTTTCAACAGAACCCTTTCTTTCTGCCACTTGGCATATACCACTATGCAAATCCTTAGGATTCTTGAAATCGGAGGAATAGCCAATAGTGCTGACCCTTCCCACCCATCCCACCAGTTAGCTGTGCTGTTCATATTTACTACCAGATATGGATGTTATGGCAGAATCATTTTTACATCTACAGAGCTGCAGGGTGCTGTATCTCAGTCTGAGGCATTATACCCCAGCTTTCTTCCTAGCAATGCTTTTGCGCCTTCAGTACAAAGCTGAGACTTGAAAATAGAGTTTTATTTTATCTGTTGACTGTTTGTACTGTATACACACTGAAACAATTCAGGCAAAATAAAAAATTACTAAAGCTTCTGTCAAAATCCAAAGGGGAAATGAATATTTGAGATTTTACACATCCAAGCTTCTCCTGCTTCCCAGTTTTTGGTTCTTAGTTTACTTAAAAGGGTCAGAAAATTCAAAACCCAAAATCCATGGGACTATTGCATCTGCCCAACACTGGAAATTTCAAAACAACATCAACTGATCTCAAAACAACCTCTCATCCTGAGAGGAAATAGCTGAGAACCTTTTATGAGTTTCAATGTACACTTGCGTTGTAATTTGGAGGATAGCTGAAGTGACATAGGGGAACAGGAGGCATGTACTAATCAGAGAAGAGCTGTACAGATTATACATGTTATACGTGCCTGAGCATTGATGGAGCCTTGTGAGCTCACCACAGAGGCAGTGGTCAGCTGGGTGGAGCAGGAGCCATCTAAGAACAAATAATGTAGCTGGGGCAAATGGAAGTCAAGAAATTTCTCACATTCACCCACTTAACCAACCTCAGTAAACTTCTAGCAACAAAATACTTGGTGAAAATATTACAACATCAAGTTTCAGGTTGACTTGCCAAAGACTTCTCTGGTAAACAAAGTAGTTGCAGATGTCTTTAATGTATCTCCACATGTTGGTGTTCAAACAGAAGCATATAAGACTCTTGGGATGGATCAGTTATAACAGATTGTGCCCCTGCAAAGAGTCTCACTAAAAGAAGATTTTAGCCTGACAATATGGACAGGACTTACTTCTTATTTCTTACTCCTGTTGTCCTTATTCCTTACTCCAGAAAGCCATGTGTCTCTTTCAGGTGACAGACAGATGTCCAGAATCTCATTGCATGAAAAAGGTGGGAGGTGTTTGCCTTCATCGATTTGCCTGGCTATCAAGCCCAGTTATTACCACTGGGTCCCAAAGCAAGGAGTGAATGCATGCTTTTCCATGGTTGAATGGTCTTCACACCAAACTCTCTCCAGTAATGCACTATTAAAAGTGCAAGTCACGAAGCCATCAGAGCAGGGACCACAACGTGTACTGGAACTGTGACTGTTCACACTTCATAATTAAACTGGCAGCATAATTAAAGGGCTTCTTTTATAAAATGAAAATGAAGAGTATAGGATGGTAAAAGGTAATCTGCCTTTTACTAGAAATAAGATCTGAAACATTAATTCTTGTGTTTGTATTGGATAAGATCCTATGGATGGAAATAAGATGATTCACATTTAGTATATACCATGTCATGTAATGATTATCTAAAATATCTTTTCTTTGTCATGATTTAAATAGATCTTAGAGTGTCAGAGAAAATATGGAAAAAAAAGATTTTGTGAACATGATGTGTGTGCATATATATTATCTTAAAATGCTTACTGCTTATGAGGATATAGAAAATAAACTGTTTATTCTCAAGATAAGTTTAAAGTATTAATTGTTTTGAATGTTTAATAAAATTGGTACTTTCCAAAGAGCTTGACCTAGAAAATCAGGAGTTTCTAAAACAACCAACAATTCTTTTTGGGCTTCATTTTAGCTAGTTGTGTATACTTAAATGACACTAAGATATGCCCTTAAATTGTTAAAACTGTGTATGTTTTGAATGATAACTAATTTCTAATAGCACTTACAAATCACAGTATTTACATTCCGATCCAAAAGACCACAAAGAAGTCACAGAGACAAAATATTGTCCATATCCGTAGATATATGCCATAATAGAGAAACTGAGAAAATTATTTTTTCTCCTAATGCTTGTAGCTTTCATGATTGCTTTTCAAACTCCATGCGCTTCAGTTCAGGACCTTGGTATCTCATTGTGGAACAGCTCCATGAAGAGAAACTGTGAGCAATGCTTTCTAGACTAGCTGAGAGCCTATGGGGCAAAACACTCATTTGGATAATGAGATAATATCATCATCAGGTCTTAAATAGGACCACATTCCTTGCTATTAAATTGTTGTGTTCTGTTTGGTGTTTTCCTGAATTTATTAAATCTTTTCATCCTCAAGAATTAGTGTCGTCTTGATGATATGATTAATTTGACAGCATTTCCAGGTTTCTTGAAAAAACCCTCCAAACCAGCTGGATTAACTCTAGGCTAGTTTAGAAATATATCACACATTGCCATTGCACATAGATTTGATTGACAGTACCTATACATGTGTCCTTTGTTCACCACCATAGTTCTGTTATCTAGTTGAAAACTATGCTTCTCAAAGCATGAAATAGCTTTATAAAGGATGCTAAAATAAAAAAAAAAAAATTCTTTTAGTCTGTTTACTGTTGTTCTTGACCATGCAACCATATCATATTTTTAACTTTTATACACATGATAGCTTGAAATGTACTTGATCTTTGTTAATGGAAAGTGGGATTTTCTTCTATTGCTTTGTCTCAAGGAATTGTGGCTCTAAGATAGCATGATGACTCATTAGAATATTGAGACAGTGATACTGCTCAAACAGAGTGGTATAAAAGAATGCATAGAGGTCTCTTTATGTTACACTGCCATTATGTCATAATTGGAAAATTCTTCAGTGACATAGATTCAAACAAATATTTCCTAAAAAGGCAAGTTTTTATATTTTTGAAAATATTTATTTTATGGCAGATATTGAAGTTTTGACTGTATTGCAAATTTTGGTATAACCACTTCAAAGTAGATAAATATAAGTGATACCCATGAAAAAGAGCAATCTTAACTCTCCTTGCAGTGTGATGGGCTCTGAATTGAATGTTACCACTTAGGAATGAGATCTCAGAATTTTAATGAATAGTTCTTATGAAACCACCAATTTAATGCTCAGCAGCAATAAAAATGTAAATTGAATGTTAGGAATTATTAGAAAAGAAATAGAGAACAAAAGAAACTGCATAAATCCCTACAGAGTTCATGTCCCCTCTTCTTAAAAACATGTAGTGGAGAACTGGAAAAAGTTCAGAGAAAGGAAACAAGAGAAGTATGGAAATGCCTTCACATGAAGAGTGACTTATAGGTCTTCTAAGTTTTGAAGAAAATAATATGGAGACTACTGGTTCCTTACCACTTTCCATCAAGATCTAGGTGCTTATGAGCCCAGCATGTAAGCAGTTCAAAGCTACCTCATGTTTTTCCTTACGGTGTGTACTTAGGTGTGCAATTTGTTGGTGTGTGTTATGTATGTTGTGAGCTAGCAGAGGTGAAAAAACAACACAAAAAATCCATGGAAGAAGATCCTATTGTGAAAAACTAAACACAGAGATGTTAGTGCTGGCACAGGAGATACCAGACACGTCTTCAGGGAAAGCCATTACTGTGTTTTCATACCCTTCCCGAGGCATCTGCTGTTGATTGCTGTCCTGGGCCAGGTAGACCTTTGGTCTGAGTAGGACCATTCCTACAATGTGTAACAGCATCAGAAGAATTTATCAGTGGAGGAGCTGGGCTGATTACGTAGTTTTACTGAGAGCAGATGGTACTTCTTGAATCTGAAGCATTTGTGGCTGTAGGATAAGCTTATGTGTTCAGATGTCAATGCTTGATACAAACTAAATCTAAAGAACTCAGGATTAGCACAGGATGAAAAGAAGAATCTGTGCTTCTCAGGACTATTGCTACAGGCTGGCTGAACAGAAAACAGACTGGGGGCATGGGCAAGAAAATGGCATGAATGAACCTCTCTGAAATAGATAACTGCTGGCTTCAAACTCTCTTGTAGCCTGTGGTAAGTGAACGTGGTTTTAACTCCCTGCTCTTAACTTGATAATCATGGGCTTTGAAAGAATGCTTAAAGAGTAATGTCTACACCACCATGACGTGCTATGAAATGTAAACAAATGCTACCTTTTGCTTGCCATCTGATAAGGCTGATGCAGACTGATGTTTGTTTCTCACACATTCTCTTTAGGTGGGTGAGAAAGGCCAAGAGCATGGAACACAGCCATACAGCAGAGCCTTGAGGCCAGTTAATATGCCCAAATGTGCTATTTATCAGTGTGGGTATAACCAGAGTGCCTTTCAGTGTCTTTTTAGCCCCTTTTACCCAGCTGACAAGAGTGGGGAAAAGTATAAGTATAGACTCTCTTATTTTGCAGAAAAGCAATAACTGTGATTCTGGTTTATATTAGAGCAGCTTGAAAAACTGCCCTGCCCTGGCAGCCCTCTAGACTTTATGTCCAAACTTAGATCACATGTGTTCAAGCTTATAACACATATAACTACACAAGCACTTATTCACTTGAATAAATCCCTGGGCTGCTGGGCACAATTATATCAGTATTTGCCTAAGTTCAACATGTTCCTTAAGAAAGGCTATCACTTATTTTTTTGCTTTTTCTTGAATTTAAACAAAGCCTTGAAATTTCAAAATTTACTGAGAAAGGATATTTGGGAATTGCTTTACTTGAAGTCATCAAAAGAACTCTTTATCAAAGACTTCAATGAAATCAAACCAGTTTGTTTTGCCTTTGTTAATTTGGCTTTCAAGTGATAACATATTTGAAACAGTATATAGTGATTTAAGTGATGAGGTCCAACTGAAGTTATGTAACCTTTTAGAAGTAAACCCAAATAATTTTCTTTAATTTTTTTGATGAACTCAATACATTTCTACAGATCATTGAGTCAGCACTTGCTAATGAAAAGCAGTTCTTTTGGAACTGCTTCAAACAGTCCTTGCAGGATATAAGACTTTTAAAATTCCAGACTGTAGATAAAAGCCCTCCTCCTCAAAAAAAAAAAAAAAAGAAAAAAAAAAGGAAAAAAAAAAGCCTTTTAGTCTACAAAGCAAAATTACTCAAACTAAACAAATGTTTATGTTTTCTGTCTGCATGTCACACATGAGTGCCTGTGAATATAGTCTAACACATTTGACAGTTCTGCTGGTCTGATTTACTACTTAATTCTGCTTTTTTTTATCCCCCAAATTTTTGCACAATATCTGCTTTCATCCTTACTTATTAATACTGGCTAGAGTCTGTGCTATATTCCATCCTGTACAGCAATGCTCATAGGAGCATTTTGAAGTTAAAATAATATTCCAGCATCAATTTTATACTCTGCTGTATTATAATAACTCTTTCATCTTTGTTTTTGAATGCTGTTTTGAAAACCACAGATACTCAGGCTTCATACCTTGCTCACCAAAGGAACAAAGACTGAACACTGCTTGGCTCCAAGTGTCAATCAGGACATAACAAGTTAAACAGCAGTCAACACATTGGCAGATGAGTTACACCGAGTGGTTACTAAGCAGTGCCGAATGCTGTTTGTCCTAGTCTACCTCAGCAGCTTAATGTGTTTACTTATTCATCTGCATCTGTTAGGGTGTAGCCAATGTCAGTAATGGGTAATTTTTCCAGTGAGGCAAGGTTTTGGGGCTCATCTTACAAAACCATTCAGGCCTGGAGGATATTAAACTGTGATTAAACTAATTGATTTCAATAGGTGCTAATCATTCAGGCTCTGGGAATGCACAATGGTGAAAAGCTTTAGTGTGTCCTGTCCTTTGGACAACAAACTTGTATCACAGTTCACCCAAATTCTCCTATCAATATGAGATTTTTTTCCATCACAATTTGGATATGTGTTTGGTTTTCCTATAGCTGTACCCCATGCTGAGTGGATTCACTTTAAGCAGTCTCAATTTTCTACTTGGGAATAGCCTGTGTATAAGTCAGGTTCTCATCAGTGTAAGGAGATGTTACAATTTAACGCCTATTACAGGATCTGATTAAGCAAATGGAAATGACCTAACAAGTTGTCCCACATGTCTGCTTAAATACTTACTCCAGTGGTAGTATTTACTGTGCCCTGACTGAGGGATCTGTGGAGGTTGCAGTTTGATGGTTCATGCTTGGTCTTTCATTGAGGTGGGTCTGAACTCGGAGACAATCCACTACTCCCATCTTTGAGCCACCAGCAAGGAATGGGTGAGCAAAGGATGTGCAAAGCAGCACCGTGGAGGGACTGGTAAGGAGCCGGGAATCCCAGCAGCCTGTAAAGAAAGGGACTTAGGGAGTGGGGCAGGACAGAAACCTAGCCCACTTTCTCCATGCACCTGCCAGTGCTCACCTGCTCCATGTTCTCACCCTGGTGGGGATTTTTACCTCTGAAAGACAATGTGAGCATCCCCAGGACCATCTTATGTGTCTTCCTCCCTTCCCATCTTCTGTGGAAACAAACCACTGGCAGCTTGTCAGCCTGGGTCCTGTGTCATATATCTTGACTGTAACTTTTATTTAAATGACTTACCATGAGTTGGGGCTTGCACCCATGTATGTGGGGGAAGAGGGTCCCCAAAGATACTATATAATGGAAAAATATTAAGAGCATAATGTAACATTCCCTCTCATTTGGAATAGCCTTTATTTCACCACAGCTTTCATTTCAGTCTGTGCTGCCAGATGAAGGATGCAATAAGCCTGATTAAATTTCCATGATTTATATATCTGCAGCACATTGAGTCCATAATTAAGACAATGGGGGACAGAGGCCCCAGCTGTGATGTGCAAACAGAGACCTTCACATGTCAGACAAGAGAGGGATGTGTGAGAGAATACAAGTTAAGACTGATACAGTATTGATCTGTGTACTGGGTGTCAGCCTGTGTATATTAGTATCTTCTTACAACTTTTGGAGCCACATCAGAAGAAAAGATTATTGGGGTGGGTTCTCCAGTAACTGAAATTTTATTAATTTACTGAATTACAGAGAGATGTTAAACAAGAGTCATTTGGGGGACAGCTGATTGAAATATATGTGCCTGTGGTGGAAGCTGGTATCATGAATCTGGAAAAAGAGAGTGGGGCCATGGTGAGGCCCTGCAGGTGCCTCCATGGAAAACTGGAGGAGGAATCAGGAAGATCCTCTCACTGACCCACTTAGGGAAGAGGAAAGAGGAAATGACCCAGCCAGGTAAACGAGGGCAGGATTGCATGATGAACAAGAAAGCTAATTGTGTTGAATGCAGTTGATGGATCACAGAGGATGGCAAAATAACAATGCTAGTTTTGGCTGAACCCAGTTCTGGGGAGAACAATTTGAAAGGCATGACAGAAGGAAGCTCATATACATATGACAGATGTGTACCAGATTGCAAGTAAAATACATGAATATCAGCAAGGTGAATTTGTATACAATGCACCATAACTTCAGGATAAGCAAAATAAAAAATGTAAGAATGTACAAGTTAATGTACATCTGCTCTGTAAACTTGCCTTCAGAAAGTGTTGTTGTAGGTACCTCCCTGACAGCAACTGAAGCATCAAAACAACATTGAGTGACTCTACCCCAGTCCCACAATAACATCTTAGTTTCTACCCCTGCTTGTCATGGGTGGCCATGGCTTTCATGTCAGCAATCCCTTATTCCTGGTGTCTGTTAGCAGATTTAAAAGTGAGATAGACGTGTGATGCTATTCCTGACAGATAGCAAGACCCACAGTAATTGGAAATAAATGGGAAAACCAGACAGGGATATAAAAATTAAGTAGGTTTAGGATGAATACTTCTTTGTAGCAGTTGAGGAGAAGCTCAGAGGGACCAGATAGCATCTGTGAGAAATAGGAGGATTTTCTTTGGATTTTAGTAAGGGGAAAAATCTATGAAGCAGTGGTGAGCTGTTGTGCACCCCACTTCACAAGACAATGGGGAGTTAAAAGCCATACTGTGTTTCCTCTGACACATCTTGGGATACAAATGGACAGGCAGTTTGGCCATGAGGGACTCCATGGCTGCTGCCAAGCACAGCTACTTTGTCATCTCTTGGGGGTAAATTACCCAGTTGCATTCTGCATGCCTGGCAGGCTACTCCCGAAGGATTCGGGGCAGGTGTATCCCTGCCCATGTCCAGGCTCATGACACCAGGTGTGCTATGCAGCCCTAAAGGTCAATGGTGCAGTGAGTGGTGGCTATCCCAGTATCCCAGGTGTCAGGAGATCCACAGAAGGAGATAGGAATCAATCACAGTGTTGTAGCAAGGTATAAGCCACACAATGCCTCCTGGGGCATGGATGCCTTTCATGCTGATGCAGCTTAGATGTCCCCAGTGCATGTGTTGACAGCAGCATCCCAGATTAGCCCAATTGGTTCAGGCTTTTCTTTTCCAGGGTATTTCTCCCTTTTGCCCAGGCAGGTTGGTAGCAGGAGCTGGAAACATCTCTGCTATTGGTGTCCTGTCCTCCTGGCCTGCCTGTGCCCCAGCTAGTGGTGAGAACAGCTTTTAGGATGCTGACAGGCCAAGCACCTTTGTGCAGGGCTTTCAGAGGTGCTGCTGGAAACAAGACGATGCAGGGGATGAAAGGGCAGCAGTGACCTCACCCCTGCCATCTCCCTGTGGCCAGGCCATGCAGCAGCTGAGGTGTTGGGGACAATGGCAGTGGCAGAGAGATCATGGCTGTTTTCCCCTCCTGTTGAGTAGAGCATGGTAAGAGCAATGAGTTCCCTCCCCACCCCTCTGCTGCGAGCAGCACAGACCCCCTTCCTGCAGCTCGCCGTTCCTTGTTCATTACCATCTCCTTACCTCCACACCTGTTTGATATTACATATTCAGTTTGGAAATACTGTCCTTTTTGTCCCCTTTTACACCATCTGTTGACACAATCCCGTGTGTGTGTCTGGGCAGGATCCAGCTGGCAGGAGGTGAGCACATTCACATCTCCTGAAACTGCTGATTCAGGGAGGGGAGGCGGGGGCCAGGCACACGCTCCAGAGCCCCGCACCCCGATAGCTGAGAAGCCTACCCCTGCCCTCTGCGACAGTGCCAGGCGTTATCAATGCACAGCCATCCTTTCAGCCCCGCCTGCCCTCCCCGCGCCCCCGACGTGCCTGCTGTAATCGGGGGAACAATGGCAGAGGCAGAGTGCCCGGCACAAAGACAACAGCTGCACTCCCGGGTCAGGCTTTGCAGCCTCCCCGCACAATGGCCATGTGTAACCCCATCCCACTGCCCGCCGCGGAATAATTTATTTATAGATGCGATATCTCTTTCACTGGCCTATTTAAGAATGTCTTCTCATAAATGCATGGAAATTGAAATTATTCTCTGCTTTCCCCCCAAAAGATTAAGGTATCTGTTCCATATAGATAAATAGTGCAATTTTGGAGGGGAAGAGGGAGAAAAAGCTGTTGGAATATATGCAATAAAGGATGAGGAGAAGTTGATTAATTGGAATGTGTGCATTTTTAAAAATTAAATATATCTCATTATTAGTGTCTTTGCAATAATAGGCACATGTTTAAAAATAGGGGAAAAAAATACTGAAGTCAGGGAAAAAAAAGCCCTTTTAGGCAATGAATGCTAGTCTTTCCTCTGCAAGAGATGACTGGTTGCCTCTTTGGCAATAAAACCTCTTTCACCCTCACAGACTGTAAGCATGAGTATCTGCTTAGGACAGAGAATTTTCTACCATCCAGAAGACAGTGAATCATCTCTCACATGAAAATATGGTTGGTTCAGCACACTGCTTGCTTCTCTTAAATACAGCATGTGCAGCCTATGTATCATCTGAATGTGTAGTGTAACACAAAATCAGAAATGAGGACGTCTCTGAGATCTCTAAGAAGAACTAAAACCAGTAAAAAGTTTCAATACCCTCATTTTTTTAAATAATATCTCTTTAATTATGTTTTTCTTTATTTTCACTAAACTAAGTTTCATTTTATTTAACTAAATACTGATCTCTCAATGCAAACAAGTAGAAGCTTTGTGACAGCACTTTTCTGTGTTAAAGGAGTTGCTTTAAGGATCAGGAGCCTGGAGCACTTCATCTATTCACTTTTTGTGTGTGTGTGAACATATCTGTGTAAGGAAAACATGACAAGACAGTCTCCAAATAGGAAAAAGCTCTCTTGCTGCTAACACTCTCCAGACACTTCCATCAGGTTTAAAAACCAACTAAAAACTCCTCATGATACGGAACACACTTTATTGGTCACTCTGGAAAGAATTTTTTTAAATGAAAAATACCATATATAACATTATCACAGTTTCTGTACAAAGTGTATTGGAAAAAATGCATGGCCTATTTATATCATCCTCGCTTCCATCCCCTGCAGTCCACAGGAAAAGCCTCATGACTGGCAGCTGTTTGACTGCCCTATTATCTGAGCCTGCGTCCAGTCTGGCTAATTACAGTCACTGATTACTAAACACTGAGCAGCACTGTCACCTGCCTTAGCCTGACAGGATTATACCATCTGTGCCACATGGCCAGGGTATGGAAAGCTGGTGAAAGGTCACAAAAAGGGGCAAATAACCCTTAATGGGAGGTAAATGTATGTTTACAGACGTGACAGCTGACTGTCATTAGAGTATATACACGTATTCACAGCTGAAGATACTTCTCAAGGAAGAATAAGGGGCATTCGAAGTGTGGCTTTGTCAGACAGTTGGGGTTTTTTCTGCCCCCAAAATAGGTGTTATTCACTGGGAAGAGACTAAATACACTTCTGTCAGACACACTGATGTAGCACGGGACCAAATGTTCTCCCTGCTCACCTCCCCAGGCCCCGTCTGCCCAGCAGCAGCAGTTTAGAAAAGCTGCTCCAGTGAAGCCGTGCAAGCCTTTGTGCAGGTGAGCTGTCTGCTTTAAGAGAGCTCGGTGGATCTGCTTGGTTTGTGTTCACAGAGGCAGCAAAATTAACTCCACTGGGTAATGAAGACTGGGCCACTCCCAGGGAGCAGTGCAGGAGCCATAAGGAGAGGGTCCCCCCTCTCCAATGCCCTGCTCCAGTGCATGTCTTGCCTCCTCCCACCTGCAGTGCCTGCATCAACATTGCTCCTTCCTGCACCTCTTCTCTCACCAGTGCCTACATGCTTGTACCTGCCCTCTGCTCTGCCCAAGCCTTTCTTATGGCTATTGCTTCTCTTCTCCTGCATGCTAGAAAGTCTTCTCTCTTTCCCCAAGTACATGTGACAATGCACCCTTTTCACAGAAATCTTAATGTATTACCTCTTCCTTGTTTTATGTCTCCATGAATTTAGGTTATGACTTTCCAAAGGGTATTTTGCAACTTTTTCTATGTATCTGGGCTGAGCCCTCCTGAGGTCAGAGAGGCATAGTGTTTATTCAATGCCTCTGGATCATTCCAGCTCAAATCTGATTCTTCCTACACCTTGGAGGTTATCTAAGTTATCCTGAAATCACCATAATTTGTTGGCTTGGAAATTTTTTCTTGCCTACACCAGTCTCTGGAGCATTTTGCAGGCAGTATACACCCAAGAGCATCCATAAAGTGGCTTAAATCTGACAGCATATGCCTCTGGGTCCCCTCAGCTTGTCCAGAGCTATTATCTGTGGAGAGGACGGTGACACAAAGTCTGACATGGTCTCACGGTTGTCAGTCTTCTGTTATCAGCTGCCCAGTGACTTCTACCATCACCTGCTGTGGCCACTCCCCCAGGTTTGGGTTGTGGTCTGGTGGGTAGGGAGCCTACTCCTCCTTGCTGTATTCTGCTTGAAATATGCAGATTTTTTAGCCAGAAAAACAAGCAGTCTGTGCAACTGGAAGTGATTTATTTCAGCTAAGTTGACGTGTCACACGCTTACTACATTGCTTTTATTCTCCTTGGATTTCTTTCCTATACATTCTTTTTTTTGCTGTCAAATTTGTATTATGTTTCTCCAGTTGTGTTCAATTGGTCTGGTCATTATTTACCAGGTGTTTTAGTATGTGATTATTAGATAGATGTTTGCCTGAAAAAAATTACTACAAATGGCCTTGCATAAATCAATTCACACCTTAAAGAAAAACACATGAATCCCCAAAAGGTGCATATATGTCATAATTGAAGCAGATTTAGATTTAATGGAGTATAATCTTCTCAGAAATCAAAATATAATTCATTTCATGTCAAATAGGTGACCAACATTTGACAGCCACTGAGTAGAAGAATTTTTCAAAAGGTATCAAATCGGGGTGTCTAATGCTCTGAGTTTTCATAGCCAACCTGTGTGGTTTTCTAATAGTTGCTCTGATTTTTTTTTTTTTCCTGGTTAGTTCTTTAAAATTTATCTCAACAGCAGACAGATTCAAAAAACAACTTTGTATATACCTGTGTGTACAGGTTTAGTGTACTACATTCACTAATCTGTCAATGGAGTCAGACACTGACATTTCATCAGCATCTGGGCTGGGACTGGGATACTGGAGCAGAGGCGTGCAGTGATGGTCCAGAGCACTGGCTGGAAAGCAGCAAGATGAAATTCAGTGGTACAAAATACATGCATTCTTTCAACCAGTGCTGAGACTTTTTGTTGGAAAGTAAAAAGGATCATAACTGGGACATGCTGGTAGACCTCAGTCATTGTGGTGCTCCTGATGTGCTGTAGCTGTGGAAATCCCAGGCTGATTCTGAGACACACCATTTCCAGGCCAGACACAGAACTCCTTTTAACTCATTTGGTTACCAGCAGTTACCCTTTTGCCTCTTGACCCTCCTCTGGGTGAATACAGGCAGGTCTGGTGCTGCCTACAAGCCTGGTCAGCCATGCCCAGAGCAGATAAGTGCAAGCTGAAGCAAGTATGGAAAACACTTCCCTGGATGAGCAGGGGACCTGGCAGCTTAATTTGAGAGAGACAGCTTAGGGAGTGTAGCTCATTTAGCTCCTCAAGACAAATGCCGAGAGAGAAGAAGATGTGATTGCTCACTCTAAATTTATCAGCAGAGGCAAATGCCAGAGAGGGAGAGGAACTATTTAAGGTGAAGGACAATGTTGGCCTAAGAACAAATGAGTGCAATCTGGCTATGAATAAATTTAGGCTGGAAATTAGAAAAGGGTTTCTAACTATCAGAGGAGTGAGTTCTCAGCTTTTTAATAGGAATCCAAGAAACCCAATTCTTATTCAGTCCAATTTGATAAGATTATTAAAAAGCTGCCTGTGATAAGAGGGAACCAGTCTATGGCTTAGAAGGTCTCCTCCATCTCTGAGCACTGATGGATACAGGTTGACTCAACTGGAATTATATTAAGAATTTTCAAAAGTCAGAACTCAAATTGTCAAGAGAGTGTTACAAATTTTTGATTCTTTGGATTGTAATGTCTCCTCTGTATTTCTCTGCCTTTTCTATGCACCAGCTCTCCTCCCCATTTAATCACACTGGGGTATTATGAAAACACCTTCACTGTGGTATTATGAAAATATACTATTTACTGTTTGTGTAGCACTCAGGAGTGCTGTGAGGATGAGTATCAAAGAAAAAAAAAAGCTGCTCTGAAATTAATAATTTTGGCTGCACAGCTAGGTTTGAATTACATCTAGTAAATCATGCCTAGGGCAACACACTGAGTGAGAAGAAAATAAAATATTGAATAGTTGCTCATTAAGTGAACACTAGCTATTCCGTGAACGGAATGAGGCAGGGCCCCATGGAAAATACAGTATGTGATTTTGTAATTGAAGATTAGAAGAGGGCTGAATTAAGGTTGCACAAGCCTTTCCTTATGCCTTTCCAGCATTAAGGATCTGGACAACCAGGGAATCAGGCCCAGCCAGTGTGTGTTAACAAAAGGCAGGTCCTGCTGGACCAACCTGATCTCCTTCTATGACAAGGGGACCTACTTAGACACTGCAGTGCTGGAGGGAGTCCAGAGAAGTGCAGTGGAGTGGGTGAAGGGTCTGGAGCACAGTTCCTACAGGGAGCAGCTGGGGCATCTGGGTTTTTTTAACCTTGGGAAAAGGAGGCTCAGGGTGGGACCTTATTGCTCTCTACAAGTACCTGAGAGGAAGCTGTAGTGAGGTGGGGCTTGATCTCCTCTCAGATAAAAAGTGATAGGTCCTCAAGCTGAACAACAGGACCATCTGATTAGATATTTGGGGAAATGTCTTCACTGAGAGGGTTGTCAAGCATTGGAACAGACTGCCCAGGGAAGTGGTGGAGTCACCATCCCTGGAGGTATTTGAAAGAGGTACAGCTGTGGTGCTCAGGGACATGGTTTAATGGAGGACTTGGCAGTGCTGGGTTAGCAGTTGGACTTGAGGATCTTAGAGGTCCTTTTCAACCTCAATAACTCTGTGATTCTATGAATAGTCACCCACCCTCCTATCTCACCAGCCTGTGTGCAGGGAGATGCTCTGGAGTGCACTGTGTGAATAACCCCCACAGTACTCTGCCCTTGGCACAGGCAGCTGGAGAAGAATGGGAGGGTTGCACCCGCTCACCCACAATCAGCTTCTCAGAGCCAGGGAGAGAATAGTGTTCTGTCTTGTGGAAAAATTGGAAATTTATTCCGTCCCAGCTTGGAACTCATCCTGTCTCTAGAAATTCTGTGTAAAGGCAAGTTGGAGGAGTGATTAAAATTTTGACTGTTAAGCCAAGAAGATTGGGTTAACCAATTGACCATTGCCCAGGCAAACTACCTTTCCTGTGTATTTTAGAATATGAAGCTTAGAATATGGAGCTCAGACTTTGGTGTCATATCAGGACTACCACACAGACTGCCAAAGAGGAGCAGATACAGTCCCATGTCCATTTCCAAATCTTGCACTTCCCTTGAAAATAAGAGTTTGCAACAAAGGTTGAAGATATCAGGGAGGGAGCAAGCATTCTGTCATTATTTTTCAAGCTTGTTGCAGCACAATGGATCATCCATGAAATAATTGTCAACAGACCATCATGGATAAGATGGCAGGAAGGGCTGCCACTGAATTAGGTGGCTGGCAGTAGCTCTCCCTTGGGCACACAATCACTGGTATCAGTGCGTATGGCTTTATTCTAGCTGCAGTGTCTGGTATACCACCATCAAATGCTGAAACAAATCTTGTTGTTTTTAAAATAGCTTTGATATAAAGGTCAAACTACATGTGCAGTGACTTTGGGCCCCTTTGTTTCTTGGCACCTGATGTCTTCCTCTGCTGAGGACTGGTTCCCATAGTGGGGATGCTCACCTCTTCCTGGACACTCTACATTTTCAAAGTGGGCACTTACAAAAGGAAGCAAAACCTCGGCCAGTTCTGAAAATCAAATTCCTTAAAAGTTATCCAAGAAGCATATATTTCTCAGCCTTGGGAAACAGTATTATTTATAGGCTCACCCAGAATACTTGGGTGGATACTTTCTGTGTGAATTGATGCAAAGGAGTCTGGTGTGACTGTATGTACTATTCTAAGGCAGACACACCCCATATGTAAAATATTCCTGGTTTACTCTAGTCAACAATATTCTCATGTTTGTTTGTCATAGCATGCATGTCTTGTGTGCTGATGGTACATTCTTACTAACTGAAAATATTATCAAAAATACGGAGCTATCTCTAGATGCAGACCTTGTTTGTGACAGCAGTGTTTGCTATTGAATCACAAGCCACAGAAAGCAGTGATTTGCACAAGAACATCTAATGCATAAGAAGTGTGCTGAACACTACTTCTGCACAGGAAGAGGGAAGGAAGAAAAACATATTCATCTCAGTAGTGGTTAAACGATAGTGCAAACCTGTAATTACGTGCAAATTATGACCTTGCCCCCTTACAGTCAGCTCCTCGGTAAACATGACTGCTTTTAATTTCTATTCCTTCAGCAATAAAAGTCACTGTTTTCAGACTAGGTTCTATTCTTTCCTTCAGATTTTTTTTTCCAATGAAAGTATGTGGTTTTATACTTCAAAACCTTAAATGAAATGCTGGGCTTTTTAATATTTAAGGGATTATAATTGAAATATAAAACTGGTGGTAAAATATTAGCTTTTATAAATTTCACTCTCTTCCTTTAAGCTTTTCTATCATTAAAAGGCATTACTTACAAGTTTAAAATTTAGAGACTTTTAAACATACATATTTTTCATTTTCTTTAGACATTCTGTAATGTTTCTAAAGCTGAAGAAACGTTGAAAAGTTGTAGAAAATAATGTGATGAAAGAAATGGATAGTTTTCATGTAATGTACATGGAAATAAAATAAACCAGAAAGAGCGTGGGAGAAAAATGGGAATGAAGCAGACAAAATTACTTTAAAAAAAATACAGGTCAAGAGTACATTTTAAAAAGTAAAGGAAAATCTCAGTGAACTGGAAGTGACCTAATTAATGTAACTTATATCCATTTTTTAATAATTCTAATTTTTCTATTTCTTTAAACAATAAGAGGCAAATAAGAACTGAACCCCAGAGCTTACATATTATCATGAATTTCAGTGTGACAAACTGTAGCTACACACAATTATGTGCTATCAGTTGCTGAAGTGGAATTCATTATTTCCTACCTTAAGCTGTCCTATAAATTTGCTCTGCACTGTTAAGCAGATATCAAGTTTTGCCTAGAGATAGAAGCACTGCTGATGAGCAAAGGAGATCTTAATAGATAAGTTTGTTGATGCTTCTATTAAACTCAAGAAACATTTTGAAGAAAAGACAGAAATCATTCTTCCATGAACAGTCACATTGCATTTTCTCAGCATTTCCCCTCTAATGTTCTCACGAAGCACAGAGACAGGGTCATGGTTTCAGTTCCCTTGCATGGGTTAATGCAGAGCATATTTTGATGCAGAATTGCCTACAGCTAATCTCCTGGCACTGGACAAGCTGAAGGTTCATCATGATGCCTCTTGGGTAACCCAGGTGCTCCAGGGGCTTTACCTGCATCACGCTCTCCTGAGGTTTCTAGTGGCACGTCCACTGATGGCTGGAGAAGTTCCTGCCTGACCCACTATGTTAATTCTTCCCAGGAAACTTCTCTGGGATCTCTCTGGGGGCTTGGCACGTGCCCTGGCAGCCCAGGGGTGTGCCAGAGGATACACTGACATTCCCATGGAGCTACTCCCTATCCATGCCGGTGATGACTGCAGGTCAGTGTATTGTAACCCCGACTGAGAGACAATGTGAGTCAACAGCTCCACCACAGCAGGGTTGGAGGCTTTTGTGGGTAGATGGGATTTAAATAATTGGCAGGGGCAGGAATGAAACCTGACTTAACTTGATTAAAGAGGAATCCTAGCTCAACTCTATGCATGTGAAATGCTGCTCACTGCTGTTTTGTCTGCTAAAATCAGAAACAGGTTTACTCCTATGACCTACCTGGAGTTCAGACACTTTTTCCCACTAAGACACACCTTTAAATGCTTTGCAAATATCAGCAAACTCAGTTTCACAATGGGAGTTTCTGCTGGCAGGCAGACTGCATCTTCAATTTTTGTATGAGGAAATAAGGCAGGATTGGTGGCTGGCTCCAGGCCACATCCCCGTGTCTGCGTGGCGCTGGGAAGCACTGTAGAAAGACATCCAGGCTAGCACGGATTTATATCAGAATGGGTCTCCACCCTGGCTAATTAGTCTGCTGCTGAGGAGCATGGTCTATCCAGCAGGGCAGAGAGCTCTGCTAGTGCAATCCTACCTCCAGATGCTTCATGTGAGGATCCGATGGCTGCTCTCCAAAATGCTTCTCCAGCTCCAAGGACTTCCCAAAGAATGCAGTGTGCTTTGTGGCTCGAGGACAGCATTTATGAGAACAAGTCTCTTGCAGCTGTACTCAGAGCTGAGAGCTCAGAACTCAGATCTCTTTTTTAAAAATTTATTTATTCAATATTTGTTTATTTAGAATTGAGCAACAACAACAAAAACAAAGATATTAAATAAAAGGATCCAATCCCTAAAAATATGCAACTGTAGTTCATGACAGTGTAGTTCCAACAGGGAAGTCAGGAACTTGCTGTGACTCAGTGGCTGATTGTAAACTAAAACATAGGGAGGGAGTGCCTGACTCAGCAGATGCCAGAGCCTTCAAAGGGATTAGAGCTGCTGCCAAGGAGCTCCACCCTTTTTTCCCTCTTTAAATGTGTCTTAAGTTTCTTATTCTTGCATTACATTATATATAAAAAGCGTGTATGCCATTGAATTGGCACATCCAGAATAGAGAGCACTTGC
The DNA here is from genome assembly GCF_036417665.1 of Passer domesticus. Taxonomy (NCBI): domain Eukaryota; kingdom Metazoa; phylum Chordata; class Aves; order Passeriformes; family Passeridae; genus Passer; species Passer domesticus. The sequence goes on from NC_087477.1 coordinate 69,411,494, forward strand.
ACATCAGATTTTCTCAAAGGATTATAATTTGATTTGATCTGCATATGCACACCATTTCATCACTGCAGAATCTCTTCCCTAGAATTAATACCCCCCACCCCCTGAGATTTATACACACAGTAGATGCAAACATTTCAAAGAGGTGCGGTAAAAAAAGAGTACCAACCAAAGTCTTATTTAAAAAAAAAAAAATATTTGCAAGCAGAGTACACCTGCAAACCCCTAGGACCACAAGTTCAAGTCCCCTGGCACACCTCCAGAGCTGTTGTATCACTGTGGTTCCTTTGGGAAGTTGCTCTCAGGAGCCTTCTCCTTTGCAAGATGAATTGCTTTCTAGGGGGCTAGCACAGTTCCCCATGCCAGGTACCAAACAATTTCATAACTTCTGCCTCTGTGTAACCTTTTAAACTGAAAAGATAAAAATGTAGGGAGTTGGTCTATGCTTAAAAAAGTTTTGCTGTCATGGCAAGAGCATAATTACAACTGTAAAATCCCTACTGTGAGTTCAGTCCTACCATCAAAAGGCCTTTTTGTTGTTATAATGTAATCTGTTCGGCAAAGTGGTTTAATTCCTACCAGCAAAACAACTTTTTTTTGCTGGTATAAGCTGTTTCTCTGTGCAGGGTGTTGGCTGTGGCAGGGCCAGTGCTGTACCTCCATCAAGTGCTGATGTGCCCAGAGGATGAGGCACCATTTTGCACCTCCCAGGGCTGAGGCACTTGGCACTCCAAAGGGATTAGAAGGTGTGTGATGGGTGTAGGGTCAAAAGGGAATTTCAATTCACCTTTCAGTCTGGCGCCTTTACATAAACCCTTTATATTTTTAAATCTGTGTCTTTACTCTGCAGATTTGTTGGCCAGGGCTGAGCTGGGTTGCCTGTATAACCCAGCACCATTTCTGACACTGAAGACATTTTTGGACTGATACTGAGAAAAACAATGATTTTTTTCACAGGACTCTGAACTAACCCCTAAGTTTTAATGTTCTCTGCTCTCAGCCTATCACTTTTGTAGAAAAATTTGTTTGAATCCAGCTGTGGCTTTCCATATACATAAATATACTGAATGTCACCTACCAGGCTGTGGTGACTTGGTGGCAGCTGATGCAAGGTGCTACCAGAGAAATGCAAATGCTCAATTGGGGTTTCACACTTACACTGTCTCCACCCCTCAGTCCTTCCCTGTTGTTTTTTGTGGGAATGGGGCACAAGTTTGCACTTGGCAGATGAGGGATGGGATTTTAGATGCCCTTCCAGTCACCCTGTCCTTCCCAGGGGTAGGAACTGGGGCTGGGTGGTTCACAGGGCATGGATAACATCTCTCTGATCCCATCCCTCACCCCATGAGGAAAGGCACAGCCATATAGGATTTAAGGCTTTTTCATAAATATATGTGGCATGTTTGTTTTTACACACATTTCATCAGGTTTTATTTTAGTCTAATTTCAATATTCTGTGGGACTGGTGCCAGAAATAATAAAATGCAGCAATAAGCATTATATTCTCTTAGCCAGCACAACCATTGACTATTCTGGTGTTTTTTAGTACTTAAGAAACAAACGGTTCAACCTGTTTTATCAAACTGCCTGGCCCTCCTGTGGCAATCACTGGAGCCATTTTCAGGGTACTGCATGCCAAAAAAAGCAGGGACAATCTGGAAGGAACAGGTGTATTGGCTTCTGTTGCTGCTTGAAGGAGTAAACACCTAATTTGCTGCTCCCACAAAGAAGGTAAACATTTAGCTCACAAAAAGTTTCCTTCCCTCTGAGAAAGTCCCACTGGTGTTGACCTAAATAAATTCCAGAAGTCAATCTTTTTTTTATAAAAGGTTTCCTTCCCTCTACACCACACTGTTTTGCATTGCAACTGCTTGTAAAGAGAAATGTTTTTTGCAAGCAGGCTGGACATTTTATTCTCTAGGGTGGTTTTGGCTGGAAGGAACTGTGCTGAGGTACAGCAGTTTGGGTTGACCTTCTTCTTGCTGCTGGTGTGCTTTGGGCTTGCCGTTCTCATCAGGTGCTTTCCAGCAGATGTACTTCAGTCCAAACTCTTCTCAGGATGAGGGAAGATAAAAAAGAATAGAAAGTAAATTTTTGCTGCTAATGAAAAAGGAGTATTTGAAGAGACATCTTTTGAAGACTCTGGGTTACAACACTTTGGAAAACCTAACAGGCCTGGTGGAGATTTCTGCAAGGCTAATGTGTAAATCTGCACGTGCTCTGTGTACGTCCAGTGAGGCACCTGAACTGAGCCCAGAGGGTCCACCCTGCCTACCTCATGTCCCCTCTCCATTAATTTCAGACTCTCAGACTGGGAGCAGCTTCTTAGGAAGACTGAAGAAGAGCAGGATTTGGATCTGGGGATGTGGACACTACACCAGAAAAAAAAATCAACAAAAAGAGCACTATCAGTAAATTACTCTTTTGATTTTCTTGTTGGATGCAACAAACCTTACCATCTTCATCCTGGTAACTGTTTGTCTTAGATTTCTTAAACTCCAAAAAAGCTTCATTTGTACTTTTAGAATACCATGGTACCTCAAAGTTAGCTACCTTCATGTCTTCAAGTATATTCTTTTTTGTTTCTTTTCAGATTATGAGATTATTTCTTTGAGCTGAAAATAGGGCCAAAAGTCTACAAGGTTGTACCTTAGCAGTAGCTTTCAAAATCAGAATTCTCATGAAACCTGACTTGCAGCAGTTGTTTTGGTTTTTCTCTTTTATCTGATTGATATCTAGTTTGATGTCTTGTTTGTTCTTCACAGTGTATTTCTAATTCTTTAGAGTGTATCTGCAACAACTGAGTCTTTCTGAGGTTTGCATTCAATTTGAAAATTGTACATCTGAAGCAGAAAAATAAGCCCTGTATTTCTGTGGTAAAATGAGGTTTGCCAGGCCCTTCAGAAGCGACGGCAGTTTTGTGGTTTGTTTCAGTTAACATGGGCTGCACGCAGCGCGTGAACCTTTTGGTGCCCTTGCTGTGTGAACAGCTGCCTTTCTCAGATGAGTAGATAGAAGCAAAGGTTTTGGGGTTTTTTTGGTGGGGTTTTTCTTGGTTTGTTTTTTTTTTTTTTTTTTTTTTTTTTTTTTAATAACACCTGCAGAGCAGTGGAGAACTCTCTGGTTTCTAGTTTTGGCCACGCGATTGTAAAACAACTCTGCCAATACCATCCTTCAGAATGTCTGTGAGTGACTGTGTTTTCCACCTGCTGTTCAAGTCACTCAGTTTTAGAGCTCTGTATTCTGTTGTTCAGACTCTAAAAGGTATTTATTATGTCCACTGGACACTTCACAAGCTTGTTGTTTAGACAGTTGAATTATGGATGGTGATTTTTTGTAGTCCAGGATCTCAAGGTGTTCTTGTACTTGTCTCATCTGTGTTGGAGAAGGTATGTTACAGATGGCTGGATCATTGATGTGATCAGTCTGTACACTTTTTCTTTTTTTCTCCAAGAGATACTATTTCTGTTAAATTACCTTTTTTAGTTTGGGCCCAGTATTTTTCAATGCTGCTTAGACTCTCTTAGCTTCCCTCTCTTCCCGAAATCATGCATCTCCTTATACTGTCCAAATTTCTTGCATTTTTCAAGTGAAATACTTGTTTGCTAAGTAAGAGTTTGCAGAGACAGGGTCTCCCATGGGAGTGTTGAACATGTACACAGTTCATGTTCAGCTGTGAACATGAACTTGCTTTTCAAGCTTGTTTCTTTTCTCTTGCCTTCATCTGTTTAGCACCTACAATTACTTTGGCCTGGAAGAAAGAGAAGCCTTCCAAGGGTGAACTGCTTTTCCAGCTCTGTTGAGAACTGAAGTCCTTGTCCTGGGAAGATACTTTTGATCTCCTTCTCATCAGTTCTCATCACCTATGCTCCCTCTCATTTTTATCCCACTGGTATTTCCTTTTCCTTTAAAAAATGGTTATTTATCTGTACCTTTATCTGCATAGTCCTTTACTGAGGAACAGTTACTCTATTACACAATATTCTTCTAATATTTCTGTCATTGCCCTTTAAATGTTTGAGGTTTTTTTCATTTCAATATTAAATGGCACAGAGATATCACCTAGCCCCAGAGAAAACTCACTAGAAACATTGCTGTCTCTCTGTTTCTGAATAACTTTTGAAACTATCAAAGAACTAATTTCATTTCTCACTTAATCATGTGAACCTGGGTTTGATTTCCCTCTTGCTTCTTATGTGACTCAATGCTGATATCTTAGAACAATTCAGGATTTTTTTTCAGTGGTGGAGGCTTTATCAACAAAACTTGAATTTTTGAAAGTTATCCATATTGTTTGCTACTATATGCTTTCCATAAACCTGTTTGTTATTATCTCTACTATTAGCCTTAAACTCAGGTCTTTTATCTGCTCTTCTGTGGTGCTTCTGGGGCTCTGTCAGAGCAGGAGGACGGCCCATTTGTTCTGGCAGTTACTCTGCCAGGTAGCTGCAACTTCATGGCTGCAGTACTTTAAACCAATATTGAAGGTCTGATGACCTTCTCCACCAGCTTTTAACACTTTGAGACTACAAGTTAGCTGGACCAGTTAATTTCCATATGTTTAACCTTTTGTACCTTGATCTCACTTCTTGAGTATTCCTGCCTCTGCTGCTAGCCTTTCTACAGTTCTTAGCAGTTAACTGATATATATTTGCTGCTCTCAGCTTTCAGCACTTTCAAATTATTACCCATATTCATAAGGTTGTTTTATCTCTTTATTTAAGCAGGTTGACATGTTAATCACCCTATTTTGTTCATTGGATTATTTATTATATATATGTATGTAATAAAATCTATTTATTATGATCTTTTTCATCTCTTTTCTTGAATATTTCCTAGCTATAATTAATTTTTTTTAAATTTAAATTTCCTCTTCCAGGTGATTTTGTGCATAACAATTCCAAGCTTTGTAAACCTGCAACTTCCAAAGATCCAAGCATATAATTCTGTTTGCACATAATTACATCTGTCAAATGGCCTAAGCAACAGTCAATTTCTATTCTCTGATCAGTTTTTCTGTGGCAGACTGAGATGCAAGGCAGAATTCCTTTCACGTGGATACAATTTGTTCTGAGCATGAAAAGTGACGCCTAGAGTGTCTTCAGGACAGTTTGGTGTCGGACCAAGAGGCGCCCAGCACATTCCCTCTGCAGTCTGTGGGTGCAGGCCTTGTGCTGTCGTGGGCTCAGCGGCCAAACCCCACACAGCCGCTCGCTCACGGCCTCACCAGCAGCACCCGGGAAAGAATCAGAAGGGTAAAACCTGGGAAACTCGTGGGTTGAGATAAAGACAGTTCAATAGGGAAAGCAAAAGCCACACACACAAACGAAGAAAAACACTTCACTGCTCCCCATGGGGCGTCAGGTGTTCAGCCATCCCCTGTAGAGCAGGGCCGCATCGCACATGGCAATGACTTGGGAAGACAAACACCTTCACTCCAAATGTCCCCCCTTCCTCCTTCTTATCCCCAGTTTTATACACTGAGCACGTTGTCACATGGTCTGGAACACCCCTTTGGTCAGTTTGTGTCTCCTGTCCTGGCTGTGTCTCCTCCCCTACACCCCCAGCTTCCTCGCCAGTGTGGCAGTGCAAAAGGCAGGGAAGGCCTTGGCTCTGTGTAAGGCCTGCTCAGCAATTACAAAAAACATCTCTGTATTATCAACCCTTGGCAGAATCCACACAAAGCCCCACACCAGCCACTGTGAAGAAAGCTAAATCTAAACCCAGCACATACAGCTGGGGAGATGCTTGAGGAAGTGAGCACCCTGCACGCTGTTGTGATCGCTCAGGCTGGGCTTGTTGTGCTTGTGCAGTTGGGACATTCAAGGCATCCGCTTCTCAGCAGCCTGTGAGATAGCAATGGAGAATGACAGAGCACCACTTTCTCAAATTTGTGCTCACTGAAACCTTCCCAAACTGGAGGTTAACCAGGATTTTCAAGTTCTTATTATAAGGATTTAGTTTCAACAAGATAAACTGGAGTGAATTTTTGCTCCTATGAGGGTCTCAGTCCCTTTTGTGAGTGGCCAATGCTCATATGACTGGAGCAGAGGCTATTTAATTCTTCTCCAAGTGTCAAAGTGATGTACTCCATTTTGTTCCAAGCACCTTTATTTTGAACTGAAAATATTCTTTTATTCCTCCTTCAATTTCCTCCTTTGTGTTAACATCCTGTTCTTTGGTCTAGTCAGCAAGGAACCTGGAAAGTCACTTCTACTGAGATAGGGTAGGGGTGGCCTGAACTCTACCAATCCTTCTTTCTGTTCAAGGTAAGATTAAGTTCAACAAACCCAGTTACATTTCACTCACTATGTAACTCCTGATTTCTTCAACAAAAATCAGGAATTGTCCTGTGGGTGATAGCCAGCATGCTTACACACCTTTAATTTAACTTCAGAGTTGATTAATTTTATATAAACTTAAACAACAGGTTTGTGCAGGAAAGTGATTATATAATTTAAATTTGTATGAAGCACACAGGGAGACTGAATTAAGATGACACAGGCAACATCTGTCCCAGTACATTATGTTTTTTGAATGCTGAATATATAATGTGCTTACATTGATTTGTGTATACATAACATATATATTAAGGAGTTTCAAACCTTTCAGTTTTATATAGCCTTATAAATTTTCTTGCTGAGGTATGCACCTTTTTAGCTTAAACTTTTCCCAGACACTCTCATAGACCCCTTGGACAAAAAACAAAACAAACAAAAAAAAAAAACCCAACAAAACAGCAAAACAACAGACATCCTAAAATGATGTGGAAAATATGAACTACCAGACAGAAAAACATGGCATAAAATAGGGACTCATACAGTTATGGTATTCAGTTATTTTCTAGAAAACAGATACAATATTTTTTAGTAAAAATTCTGGATTTTTCTAATGTTGTTCAGTTTCCTATTTTGCAACTGAACTCACAAGTTAAGCATACTTTATCTTTGTCTGCCAGTGGAGCATCCTTTGCCAGCTGAGTTGCAGCTGGAGATATGGTCTGTGCTACAGCTGAACTTTTTTGATAAGTTCCTAGGTTTTGAAATGGACTGGGAATAAGAGGGGAAGAAGTGAGTAGACCCCCAGGGCACTCCCTTCTGCTTGAGATGGAGCTATCCCATGGCCATGAAGCCAAAGCCTTGGCAGAGCCTCCCTATGCAGTTCAATCACAGTAATTCAGCCTGGAGCTGGAGATTGTATTAGTCACAGTGCATCCTTGTTGGCAGAAAGGGCAGGGGGGAAAGCAAGCATATTCCATCACTAAAACCAGCTAATAATAGTCTGAGCTTAGCTGCAAGCAGAGAGAAGGTGGGAGAGGTGACGCAGGAGGGTTGAAGAGGTCTGAAACAGGCATGTGGCTGCTGCTGGTGGAGCCAAAGGCTTGGATTCCTGCCAGCACGCATGGGGGAGGCAGCAACAAAGTGATTAATTTCTCCTTGGCAGGTGATTAATTATCTGTGGCTTCCAAGAGAGGCTGCCAAAGTTGGACAGAAACCTGCTAAAGATGCTCAAATTCTCCAAACGTGGAAACTGGATGAGAAGACAGAAGTTTGCTTCTAAAAAATGAGGCCTTTACAAAGCACTTGTGGGATAGGCAGAGCTGATGGATGGCTGTGAGCAGGGGAGCATGGTAATAATGTGCACTTTAAAGGAGAGCCAGGAATTTTAATCTGAAGGCTGATGCCAACTCTTCCCCAGATCCTCGACAAGGTGAAGTTCATTCCTGTTGAAACCACAGGGAGTTCTTGCATTCATTTCAGCCAGGCCAGGATGTCACTATTCTTGAAGGAGTAACATTGACTGTAGGGAGGAAAGGTGTCTGGGAATAAATTAACTACCTTTTACAGTGATACATACATTATTATTACTGCAAAACAATCCCTTGCACATTAAGTTAAACTTAAGTTTTATTGAAGAAAAATAGAATAATAACTATCCAAACCACTGGCTGATGTAATGTATTGAAAGGCTCTGCATAGCCAAATGTTTCTGTACTTATGGCCCATTACATTTCAGTTCTCCTTCCATAGCTGCTGAGCTGTTAACTTGCCAGAAAACTCCCCACTACATCATAATCAAAAAAGTAAGTAATTAATACCTTTTTCACTGCACTCAGTGTGAGCAGAGAGTTCCAGTTCCAATACCTGCACCAGCATTAGAAATTTGGAGTTTACATGTTGACTTGGGAGCAGAGCTGAGGAGAGCAATGAAGAGAGCTGGGGTGAGGGAATGGTTAACTCTCTGATGGATGTTGGCTGGGTTTCTGGAGGTTTTTTTATGCAGGGCAAGGCTCCATTTCTGGCAGTGAGGGAACTGCTGATCACATCCCTGGCTAACAGGGCTCAGAAGTGCCTTGTCACTGCCACGGGGTCATGGGCTTTTCTTGTGACTTGTGCTCATTCACATTGCTGGAAAATAAAACCATTCACCATGAATTCAGGAAGCAATGCTAGCTTCAAATAAGCACACATGAAATAACAGTTTCCTTGTTTTGGAAGGTATTGGAAAAGGTGTCTTTTTTTTCCACATAGGCAGATTGTTTAAGAAGGGACTGAGATTAATGAGTAAGAATCTCATAGCACATGAGAGTTTAAAAGTTTCTGTATGTACAAGACCCTGAATTTTTTTTAATTTTTTTTCTGTTTTGTCTTACATAGGTTTATATCCTTACATGTCCTTTTAGTTTCACTTTAGCTTTTTGCATTTAGTATGCCCCAGAGTGATAACCTCAGGATTGGACTTGACTCACAACACAAATGTCATGAAACAGCAAACCTTTAACAAAGCCCCTGGTATCACTGGACATATGGCTGTGTTTGGGAAGGGCCAGGCTGCTAAGACAGGTGTACCACAGAGCAACAGGGCACTGTGCTACACAGAGAGCTGGACACTGATGGCAACAAGGCAAGGGTTTGGGTTGGCTAAATTTCACAAACATTAAATATAATTTGAGAAAATCAAAAATCACAAAGCAATGATTACCATTGAAGATGTGACTGTGAAATGTTTCAGTATCCTGAAGACAAGCTTTTTTGAAATTAACATTAATTTAATTTTCACACCACTTATCCTAGGATTTATGTTAGACACAATCAAAAATAATCAAGAAAGAGCAGATGAATAACAAAGGATGGCCTTTGCAGTTAATACACAGTTGTTGAGGATAGAGGAAAACAGAACTTAAATAAAGCACCCTTAATTTTAACTGTATAATGAGGAGGTCACTTTCAGTTAGACAAAAAAGTCCTTGGAAATGTTGTGGATAATTTTCACATAGTATTAGCATTATTATTTGGAAGAATTATAAAGGTAAGTAGCGCCTTATATATGATGAAACAAACAATATAGGAATATAACAATGTCACTATTTAAATTCATGAAACCATCTCATATACTAGCAGTAGTTCTGGTTGGTCCAATTCAAGAAATGATACAGAAAAATCAAGGAAAAAAGTCCAAAACAAACAAAAAACCCAACTTGAAACAAAAACTGTAAGACATTCACAGTAGTTTGGCACTCTTTGGCTTGGAAAAGACAAAGTACCGTGAATGGAATAATGCATTGTTTTATAAAACCTTAGAGATATTAGAGAGAAATTTATGCAGATTGCATGCTGTTCTCTTTGTTTAACAGATTCAGAGGCACCCACTGAAATTATTAAATAGAATGCAGTATAAACACAAGGAAAATCTGTTCCACACTGTTTGTAATTATGTAGAATTTATTGTTACTGAATGACATGGAGATGAAGAATATAAATGGTCTCAAAGGTATTAAATGTAAAAGGAAAGGTCAGTCTCTCTGTAGCAAATAAACACATTGCATCCCTCAGGTGTTGAAGTCTAAGTCACAGATGGCTGGACCAGGGGAAGACGGAGAGTCCTTGTGTTCAGTGTATCCTCTGCACGCATCAGCAGCCACTGCAGGGCACAGAGGCTGGCTAGTACAGTGCACTGGACCTTCCAGCTTGCCCATTCTGGGATCTGCCACTGCCACACTTCTGTGTTTATTCTTTCATTTTGGAAATTCAGGTTTGCTTACTGATTTGATAAAATAAGATCAAGATGAATTAGAATTTCCTGTGGGACAAACCATCCTAATTTTGTGTAATTCTTATATCTGATATGAATCACTCTATCTTGCATGGATGAGGGAGCCAGGCTGTTTTTAAAATTAATCTGTGCTTTTTTTAAGGAAGAGGTTTGTCTTTAGAAGTAAATAATTTTTTCTCCTAAGTCAGACAAGGTTATGTGTAATATTTTTTTCCCTACGTGATGTTATTCCTCACCTGAATACAAGCTGCAGGCAGTAATTTGACACCTGAATATGTGTCTAACTGTGAAGACCTAAGCAATAAGCAGACCTTGGCAATACAGAATCACAGAATCACAGAATAAGCTGAGTTGGAAGGGACCTACAGGGATCATTGAGCCCACCTCCCGGCCCTGCACAGCACCATCCCAGGAGTCATACACCAGAGCATTGTCCAAACACTTCCTGAACTCTGTCAGGATTGGTGTTGTGACCACTGCCCTGGGGGGGCTCTTTCTGGTGTCCAACACCCTCTTGGTGAAGAGCCTTTTTCTAATATCCAACCAAAGCCTCCTCTGACACAACTTCAAGCCATTCCCTCACATCCTGTCACTGTCACCACAGGGAAGAGAGCACTGCACCTCCACTTCTCCTCATGAGGAAATTCTGGACTGCAATGAGGTCTCCTCTCAGTCTCCTCTTCTCCAGGCTGAACACACCAAGTGACCACAGCTGCTCCTCACATGGCTTCCTCTCAAGGCCCTTCACCATCCTTGTTGAATACATTCAGCTTCAAAGGAATGGGACAAAGCTTTGAATTCTTCCCCTACTTTACTGTGTGCATATAATACAGTATCATCTCTGGGTGCACCCCAGAAATATCCTGCGGGCAGCTGTGGGTTGACTCCCAACATGCTCGTACCAGCACCTCGTGGGGACACAGAGAGCAGGGCTGCTGCATGTGCAGGGCCACTTGTGTGTGTGAGAAATTGTCCCCAGCTTCTCCAACAGCCTAAGTGGGTCGGTGAGGAGTGTGATTAATAATAATTAGCCTTGCAAATAGGCATGTCTTTCTTGGGAAACAAACTAGCAGGCTAATAACAGCTTTACTCTGGTAAAGGATATGGTGTGGACCTTTTTAGAGCTAAAAATCCTGTATGTGGATACAGCCCAGCAATGTATAACTCTGGAAATAGATGGCTGTATTTTTCCTACCAGTATTTCAATTCAGTTCCTAGTACTGATGTTGCAATAGAGGTGCTAGAGAAACTGAGGCATGTAAGGCATCATGAACTCATCTCTACTGTGACACAGGCAGGAAGCCAGGAGCATCACAGGGTAAACCAAGGGGCGTCTTCAGATCGTTAACTTAAAAAAAACCCACCCAAAACCCAGACATCCACACCCACACTGTTTTTCAAAAACCAGAATATCATCAGGAAGCAGTGAGTCACCATGTGGCCATTGCCTTTCTTTCGTTAAGGTGTTTCCCAAATGTAAAACTTAGGCTTCCTTTTCCCTTTAGATGAAGTACCTTGTATCACTAGGTAAGCAAAAGCCGTTTTATGTTTATTAGCAATAGTACTGTGCATAACAGCCAGGAGGAAAATAACTTGTTTTTAATGTGATGGATGAGCATCCAGAGGACTGGGGACTGGATCCTTGGCCTGTAAGAACAGGATCTTCTGTGGAGCTTCTAAGAACAGCAGGTCTGTGCAGTGGCTTGGCTGTGTGATAGTGCACAGGCCCAGTGTGATGCTGGAGGTGGGTGGGCAGCAGTGCCCCAGCCCCTCATCTCCAGCCCCTCCTCATCACGTGCCAGTGGAGGTGCTTGAGCAGAGGGCTGAGCTGAGCTGTGTGGGTGTGGGGATCTGCAACAACAGGTGTGTTTGGATGAGGAGGCTTAGAAAGGCCCAAACAAGTTGCCCAACATATTTTCAGTAGATTATTGCCAAAACAAAATGACAGAGAATCAGAGTTATTGCCTCAAGAAGGTCATGGAAGTTGTTTGTATTTTAAAACATCTTGTTAGCATATGTTGTGGCATTACTATTAAAGTACTGCATTCAGCCTAATATAATACATCTAATTATATGACGTGAGCCTCATCTGATGACTTCTGTCAATTATATCTGACAAGGATATTTTAAATGAGAGGCCAAGTGTTACAGCAATTTCAGGAGATGAACACAACAGCATATGGTTTCAAAAATAAAATATCCACTATGTTATTTGCTGTGATTAAGTACCTACTAATGCAATTGTAAGGTAAGGAAGCAGGTCTTTCTGGTTTATGAATTATGCCAGTGCTGAGTCATTGCTGATTTTTTTTTAAGTTTTATTATGAATGAAGGGCTGGGTCAATGCCAAATTCCATGTTCCTGGCTGTTTCTTTTGTTCCCTGGCAAATTATTCAAATCCCTGGAATCAAACACCTTAAAATGAAAACTACAAAAGTTGCAGAAGAAATATCTTAAAAATTTGAACCAACCAGCACAATGAGTGACCCTGTGGACCTGAATAGAAGATGGTACCAAAAATGAAGAATATGACATACACCATCAGATGACAAAACTCTGTCACTGTGGGAAAACAAAACAAAAAAGCTGTTAACACTTTCTGCTGCAGAAAAGAGATATAGCCTCAAATGAGCATGCCCAGGCAGAGGATGAAAGGAATGCAAAGGCATCCTCCATTCCCTCTGAAAGTATCAGAGGGATAAGGAGTGAGTAGAGATTAGAGGGCTATTCTTGGTTCCTCCTGTTACTGTTCAGACAGACACTGAGCAGAAGGGGTACAAAAATCGTGGTCCACAGAGTAAGAGAGAGAACACAGGAGAGAGGAGAAGCAGCACAATTTATCTGATGATGTTTTTTAATGTAAACATGTACGCAGACTTTTGAACCTCAAGGGATTGTCTGCAGTGCTGGCCTGGAACAACATTCTCCCTTGTATCTGTGCTCAGGCCAAATGTGCCCAGCATTGCAGAGAAGGCTGGAGACTACCTGTACCCCAAAACACATGGCTGTGAGGAAGTGGGGTGCTGGATTATGATCTCCATGGGGCAGGCAGCCACACATACACAGGTCCCTGACACAGGAGAATGATTGCCCTCCTTGCCCTACTAAAAGCAAGGCTATCCCAGCAGGATGAGTTGTATCTGGAAGTTGCTGTGGTCCCTCCCTACCAGGTAGAGCCCAAGTTTATAAGCTGATGTTGCTTATTTTCAGGATAGACAGGCAGTATCAGGGCAGTATCAGGGCAGTGAGGAAGCAAGCACTGAGGGAGAGAATTCAGGTAATTCTGCACTGCTGGGTCTTTGCTGGGTGGTGGCAGGGCTGGCACATGGGTGGCAGCAGTAAACTCAGAGGTGAGCTAACATTTTTGCAGATCTGAATCCCAGTGCATGCTGAGACTTTGCTGGGATGACAAGCAAGGCTTGGCTTCTTTCCAGGCTGGGAGCCCTGCTCTCAAGACACTTTCCGAGTCTTCCTCTGCCCATGAGCAGGAGAGTGCTAAAGAATACCCACGCCTTCCTTCACTGGGAGACTGTCACATTAGTGACACCAATACCATAGAGATATGAGAAACTCACATTTAAATCCCTTCCTTGTTGTCTGGCTTGCTTGTCTCTCTCCCAGGAAAGCCTAATTACTCCACCTCAGGGTGTTTTGGGAAAAATGTTCTCAAAATAATTTACATTTTTCAACTTTGGCCGAGTACTTGTTTTGTTAAGTTGCCCCTACCCTCAGCTGAGTGTGAGTCCACTTAACCTAGCTAAACCACTTTTGCTTTGCCCCAGTAAATATGTAATGGCTTCAAGAAAAAAGGAGTAATTTTAAGAGGAGGGACAGAGCAGGCCCTCCAAAACCCACTGCATACTTTCATGACTAGACTGCTACGCTGAATGCTAGAAGCTTGGTTAAAGGACTTAGGCAAAAAAAGTGCTCTTTTATCTCTCACATGAAGTCTTTAATCACAAAAATATAGATTAAAGGCAGTGTAGGGGAGGAGGAAGCATTATATTTTTGCTGTATTTTGTGGGAAAAGCCTGTCTTGGGTGTTGAATACAAAAGAAAATGTGTGATCAAGAGCACTGTTAGCAGATGATGATGTCCTCTGGCATGGAATCACCTAGACTCTCTTAAGCACCTAAACTTTGCATCTTTCCTTGACTTGTCTGGGTGGCTCTCTGTATACCATGCAAACTAGAGATGCCTCTAAAGACAAAGTGTGTTCTGCCTGTGGCCTGAGCTGGCCAGATGAGAGCCAGCTGTGATCCCTCAGCTGTGTATGTGACATTGGTATGTTCGATCACTATATTCAACACTTCTGAACCACACCTGGCCATGTCAGCCAGAGGAGCCCATGCCCACTTGTGTAAGCCTGGTATAAGTTAGTGCTAAAACCTTCACTTGCTCTAAGGAGTCCGAGTGCCAAAATTTTAGTCCCTGTAGTGTTTGGTGCTGTACTTTTTCATGTTTAACTTCTGGTTGAGCAGGAGAGCCAGGTTGGAGAGCTGGTCTAGAAATTGCATCGGGCAGAGCATGGGAAGTCTCCTGCTCTGGATGCTGTGGTCTGGGGTCACTAGCAATCTGGTTTTGTCTGTGGGAAGCCTGACTCTCTCCTGAATGGTGGATAAATATTCCAGCACAGAAACCTGTATTACAAATTTTGTTCAAATTTGTCTTTTGTCTTCAAGTATGTTGTTTCCAGGAGCAAGTGTTCTGACTCAATATCAGCTCCTACAAGTTTAGTTCACTAACATCAATACAGGTGGTAAATATTGTAGCATAAACATTCCCCAAAGAAGTTGCAGAATCCTTTTTCTGAGACCCAGATACAAGATAAGATCCATTTTTAGCTTTGGGGAAAAATTATTTCCTTGTGTTCATTAGTGAGTGTAAAGGAATTTGGTTTTTGGAAGGTAGCAGACTGCAGTTCTCCACACTTTTTGGTTATTCTGGGCTTCATTTTTAAATTTCTTCAGACACTGGTATTGTGCTGTGTAATGTGGTATAGATTCAGGTTAAAGACACAAGAAATATAGCAGAGAAACGTTCTAAACTTTTGCATTGTGTATTCTTGTCTGAGATATCAGCGTATATAACCATAATTGCCAAAGTCTTCTAACTAGTGCTTGTGCATGTGATTTAAAAATGCAAGCAACCCCATCAAAGGGCCTCCTGCTTTTTGATTCCTTGAGAAATGAATAATATTCAGCACATTTTTTGGAAACCGCATTTAAGTCAACCCTGAAAGTGGGGCTGGACATTTAATATTCAAAGAATTTTAACAACTTCAGCATGAAGTAGGAAAAAATAGAGTTGCATTTAGGATCCTGGTGTCTGCCAAAATAACACCCTCATGTTTTTCATCTTCAGAGCACTTTGCAGAGGTGCATTAGCCTCGAGCAGTAAGCTTGCTGGTGCTTAATGGCTATTTGCAGTCACTCAAATACAGAGCCGCTTCCACATTTAGCAGCCTTGTGTAGCTCGGTGCAGCCCTAAGGTCTGGCCCACAGCCTGAATCAGGCCCGGGGAATGTTTGGCAGGGTGGATCAGGGATCAGGCACTGCTGCTGGATGCCCAGGATGGCCATCCTGGCAGGGAGCAGCAGCTGGGAGCAGGGGGAGCTCATCCAGCTGGTGCACACCCATTCTGGGCCCATGCTGGGGAGCCTCCAGTTCCAGTCCTGGATGCTCTGGCTTTTCAGGCTGGAATGCTTGACCTCACACTGCAGTTTCCACAGGACTATTGTTTCACTCAGTGAAGAGCTGGGAATTTTTTTGTTATTTAGACTTTTTTTTTGACGTCACCAAAAACATTATAGGCATTAATCTACTATCTTCACAGCTTTGCTGTGAGTTTTGAGTGATCTTGTAATTCCTATTTGGCTGCTGAGAAACTAAGCAGAAGCTCATTGAAAGTACCTTCTGTTGTTTATTGTATTTTCTGAGGCACTGAAGCCCTGGGCCACAGAACACAGAATTAAGTCCAGGCATTTTCACCCACAGCCAAGAGCATTCCTCCTCACTGCTGTGTGTCCACTCCACAGCCACTGCTGACTATCCACCCGTGTCTGACCTCTGGAAAACTAGGAAGGTGACATGAGTTACTGGCCATTCTCATGCAGCTTGGTCTGAAAACACTGCCTGTTGTCAGAAGGGCTCCTTCTGGCATACGCTCTGAGAGAGTCCTATCTCTAGGCAACATTCCTTTTTAAGCAATTAAAGTATTTTTCTTCCATCTCTAATTTCTCCTCATGGTTTTTGTGACAAATGTGGAAAGCCTGCCATGGACAACACTTGAATTCACTGCATAACCCAGCTCTTTCCAGGTGTACCAATTGAAGGACCCATTGTATTTGAAGATAAACAGCATGTGAGTGACTGAGCAGCTTTAATTCTGCATTTCCTCTCTTTGGAGGCTTTGACTTGGCAATCTCAACATCACTGTTGTGCAATAATTTATAAATGTACTGGTGGATTAGGTAGAGGGTATTTGGAGAGGGATGTGGATGTGTTTATATTCCTGAGACTAACAGCCCAAACAGTAGATGATGTCAGAAGGCAGGTACCCTCTTTTTAGAGAGGAAGAAAAGGGTATGGGTTGTTAGAGTGACTGGAAGCCAATACCTGCTTTCTCAGTTGTGCTCAACTCGTGTTTTCAGTACTAAAAGACCTACAGGCAGTTCCCCAGTCCTGGAGCAGCCAGGTATCCAAAGATTCTCAGTTGCTTGCCACAGAGCAGAGGTTTTGCTGTCAGTGAACTTTTCTCTGTGGAGGGAGGCTGGGATACCATTGCAGCAGCTGTCCCACTTTTTAAGACCAGATGACTTTATTTTCTTCTGGTGGGAATCCTCATCTGGGCTGTGAAGATTTGATTAGTTGTTGGATTTGGCCTAAAATGTTTTGTGTCATAGATTCATATTTTGATCATTAGAGCAGATTTATGCAAATTCTGGGACTATTGAGAAATTATTTTTATTATCTTTTTTTCTGTTAACAGAAGAAAATGGAAGAGGAAGGTAATCTTTTCTTCTTCTATTGTGTGGCCTTGGTCTATTGAACTTAATGACTATTCTTATGTGCTGCTCAGTAGGAGCAGAATCAGCACTGACTGCCTCCCACTAGAGTAAACCTGTCTGCGTGGATTTCCTCAGCTTGCTGTGCTTTGTCTCCTTGGTGTGACCCTGCAAGCTACTCGTGGCATGGGAGAAAAAAAAGTGAAAATAATGGGAAAATAACTGTCCTGCACACATTGGGAAGGAGGGATAATGCATTGTTGGGCTCCTGTGCAAGTGGTGTGGTGTGGTGTTAGCACCTGGTCTCTTCCCCAAGGTTATGCAGAAGATGTGGAGAGGTTTAGACCCCTCTGTTATAGGGAGGGATTCCCACCATGCACAGCCCTGGGCAGGCAGACAAGTTCCTCTACTCAGCTTGAAACTTCATGTCCGCTTTATATTTTTTGCTCTCAAACACAAAAAGGATCCTGGTTTAGCTCCACCACGAGGTCACCTGTGGACCTGGAGCTGCAGAAGCAGCTGGTGGCCCTAGAGCTGAGCAGGAGCAGGTACATGACAGCTGCTTGGGAAGGAATAAGCAAGTGACACTGAGGCTTTAGAGGTCCTCCAGCAAACACCTCCAAACACGGGGTAAGTCTGGCCTGTTTCTGCTCAAGGACACAAGTGTCTCAAACAGTATGTCCACTGGAGAGCATGGAGCAATGTTGAGAGGCTGGATAGAGCCAAAGGTCTGAGACCTTCCCTCACTGCCTTTCTCCTAATCTTGTCCCTCTTTGCCAGGGATTACATCCCAAGGATTGCCCTGATCCTTTGATCCTCTCTCAAAGTCTCTTTTGAGACTATCTCAAAAAGTGGCCTCCAGCACCTTTGGAGCATCTGTCTGTATCTGTGAACCTAGGTGGAAAGCTAAGTAGAATTTCAACTTTCAAGCTTTTTTTTTTTCCTTCTTTTTTTTCTTTTTCTTTTTTAAAGAAGTTTAAGCTATTTTTAAAAGACCAAGATAATTTTATACTTCAAGTAGTGCTTCTCTGATTTATCTATTTACAGCATAAGTATAGAGAGGGTTTAAAGTGCCCATTGTCCACATTAGCTCTTCTTGTCTTTCCTCTCATCTGCATCCGGAGGGCTTTGTTGCTGTGGTTTTCTTTCATTTTCTAGACAGAGCTGCATGTTGAAGAGATGAGAATTTATCAAAATAGAGCAGTGATGTTTGAACAATTCAGATCGTCATCATAAAACAGAAAAGGAATTGGGCTGAAAAGCAGACATTTTAGTCAGAAAGATCTGTGTATTCAGAATCCAGGGACTAGTTCTTGCTAGTTAAATCTCAGAGATGATGCTTGAGGGACTAGTGATTTTTATTTTTCATTTTTACATAGAAGACGTAAAACTAAGCTGCGGCTGCACTTAATGATCAAGGACATAAAACCACAACTGTGTGATATGGCCTAGCATTAGGGGAGCATGTACACTGACCACGAGAAACAGCTGGGTAGGCTTAATGCAGATTAACTGATACCTGGTGGCAAGGTACAGCTGTCAAACAACTGATTTCTCTGCCTTATTTCAGCCCTCAGGATAGGTTTGTGCTGTCTCTGTTAATCCCTAGCAGATGTTTGGAGGATGGCACACTGGAGCCTGGCTGTGACCTTGTGCGGAGAGGAGCTGCTGCTGCTTGGGATGGCAGCTCTGCCGTGAGCATGGGCAAGCCTGGGATGTGAACGGGGCCCACACGCACATCCCGAGCACAGAGAGTCCTGACAAATAGTGCTAACCTTTTAAGGAGAGCTGTGTAAATGATCCTTGTCAATACTGCCATTAGATTAGTGAGGGACAGTGACTACTCCAGGGCGATGAACTACATTAGAGTCACTTAATAGAGCTCATTGGTAGTAAACTGACTCGGTGATTTGCTTTTCATCAGCTCTGCTGGCTTACTATTGAGCCTCTTCTGTTCAAATGGCATGTGAAATCTCTGGTGCTAGCTGGCACCGATGGGGTTATTTAGCAGAAGTTCACATAAAGTCAGACAGTTTGGTAACAGCTACCCAGGTGACTGTGAATTATAAGTAATGCTGGCAAGAGTTCAGGACTTCTTCTCTGTCAACTTTCAGTCGTGTCAGGTGTTTGTGCAGAAAGGGTACCTGTCTGATTTTTGCCAGTCCTGTTGTTTGCACATGTCTGTATGTGTCTGTGGTTTGTAGCTTCGGAGTCTGTCCCCTGGCAGCTGCTGTGGCAGTGCCAAGCATCAGGGACTGGGGAGTTCAGCCTGGATGGAGGGTGGGTAGGTGATGGATAACCACTGGCTCTCCTCTTTGGCTTCTCCATATACACTTTAAGCCAAAGGCTTCAAACAATTGCCATTTTCTGCCAATCTTAGGTTTATATATTTGTGTGAAAGCACTAGATAAAAGATGGTTGTATACTCAAACACCCTCTGAAAAAGCTTTTAGCTTGAACAAAATTCAGTTTAAAAGCCTGTCCATCACCTGAAACCTGATTCATATCCCTAGAATGAATCAGGGTAGTGGAGATCTTCCTTGTTTCACAAAAGTATCTGTGTGACAAGTTATAGATAACATGTAGGTGTTCAGTGGCTTTGCTCTCCCACCACTCACCCAGGGCTCAGGGCAGCCTGGCCAGCAGCAGGGCTGGGAGCTTGGAGCCCTTGATGGCAGTCCTGCTTGCAGGTTGTTCAGTGATCTCCACCAGCTCCTCCAGCTTTGTGTCTCCACCTTTCCCTTATCATCCAGAGGGGTTGTGAAGACAGGTTTATGCTTAGAATGATCATGAGCTCAGTGAAAAACTGCCTGAGTATGATTATTGGCTGCAGCAATATTGTACTTGGCAGCAAGGTGGCCTCTTACAATTATATCTCCAAGGATCCTGCAGACACATGAATGCCTCCAATTCTCCCACGAGGGAAAGGGGACTGTGAGCTGATCTGTGCAAGAACATTTTGTCAGTGGAGGTTGGGTTGGGTTTCTCCAAGAAGAAAACCTACTGGTGAGCTTGAGTACTACTCTCTGCCTGGGCAGCAGAGCCCTTCAGGGCCAGAAGAGCACTGAAACAGAGGCCTGTGCACACAGTGCTGCTCCCATCAGCTGCAGTGCTGGCTCACCTGCCTGCTCACACAGAAATGTGTGCTCAGTGCAGCCCATCACCTGCCTGCTCACACAGAAATGTGTGCTCAGTGCACCCCATCCCCTGCCTGCTCACACAGAGATGTGTGCTCAGTGCACCCCATCCCCTGCCTGCTCACACAGAGAGGTGTGCTCAGTGCACCCCATCCCCTGCCTGCTCACACAGAAATGTGTGCTCAGTGCACCCCATCCCCTGCCTGCTCACACAGTGGGGTGTGCTCAGTGCACCCCATCCCCTGCCTGCTCACACAGAGATGTGTGCTCAGTGCACCCCATCCCCTGCCTGCTCACACAGTGGGGTGTGCTCAGTGCACCCCATCCCCTGCCTGCTCACACAGAGATGTGTGCTCAGTGCACCCCATCCCCTGCCTGCTCACACAGTGGGGTGTGCTCAGTGCACCCCATCCCCTGCCTGCTCACACAGAGATGTGTGCTCAGTGCACCCCATCACCTGCCTGCTCACACAGTGGGGTGTGCTCAGGGCATCATCTGCCTGTGCTGGGGATGCCCTGAGTGCATCCAGTCTGCCATGGGGACCCAAAGTGCTGCAGCTCTCCTGTAAGGAGTTTTTAAGGCTCAGACTGCACTTCTAGTGACACGGCTCATTTCACTCGCAGAGGTGGTGATACTTTGTCACCTTGCTTCTAGCAGATACAGATCAGCTCTTTTATGCCCTAAAGAAAATATAGCCATATCCCAGTGTTGAGTGATAACTCTGCTGAAAAACTGGATGGAAAAATTTGCTTTGTTGCAATATTATTATATTTCTTTTTATTATTCAAAGTGCAGCTTTTTATTTCACTTGTGGCTCATTCAAGCTTTTCAGAGTTGTATAGATGTTTTAGAAGGAGTTTTTAGCAAAATTCCTCATTTTGAAGTGTCACAGAAAAGATCTGAAAATTTTAGGAAATTCTAGGGCTCAGTTTGAAATCCAATTTATTTGAAATAACAATGAACAGCAGATTTAGGTTGGAAAACATCACCAAGATTTTACTTCAAAGTTATGGGATGAGGATAAAGGAACAAAACATAAAGGGAGAAGGATAAAGAAATCCTTTCCTTACAACTTGCAGCAATTAGTAGTGAGTATTCTGACAAGTATGAGTGTTCTCATGCTTTCAGAGGGATTTTTGTCTTCTGGAAAACCAGTGTTTTAGGCAAATAAAGTTTACTCAAACACTGTCCTGATTTGCATAGCTGATTAAGAAGCATCAGCCCACATGGTAGCAAAGGCTGTGATTGTCAGTCCCTGATCTATCTACACTGCAGTGTGGTACTACTTTTACAGGTTCAGTGTCCAAGTGATTCTTGTGGATCCCTCTGGCCTGGCTGGAAGGGTGGCTGCTCACTCCCTGGGAGGTGGTGGGAAACAGGGGGCTGGTGTGGGATGGGACATGCTTTTGAAGGGATATGGCCCTGCCTGTAGTGCCAGGGGATGGTCCCAGTAACATCTGCCCTTGGCTCTTGCTCCATGTGGAGCCATAGCCTGGGGTTGCCTGTCCCTGGGGAAGGGAAACACTGGGGACACACAGGTAAGGTAATGTGCTTCAGAGGAATTGGTTTCCTGTCCCCGGGTGACAATAAAGTGTACTCAGCCCATGTCACCCATGTCTGGTGAGTGGCCACCCTCATTTGCTGTACCCTTTCTGTCCCCTTGCCACTCTGTTTTAATAGGAAATCTCTTTGGTGCAGAGATTCTATTGATTTCGTTTGTCTTCTCACCACAGTAATCTGGACACCATGGACTCACGTGAAAATAAAAAGTGAGGTGTCTAATTTGCTGAGTCCCTAATTCAGGGAGTCAGATGGAAATCAGCTGTTAGCCATTGTACATCACAGAGCAGAGGTGTCACTCACAGTGAAACTCATCCTGATAAGTGAGCTGGCAGTGCTTGTTCCCCCCACACTTTCTGCATCAAGAGTGAATTGCAGTAATCCCACGTTAAAGTGACACAGGTGTAGATTCATTTCCAAAACTGCTAGTCCCTCTGGACTCCTTGTTTTTAATTATATTTTCCCCACTCATGTCAGTACAGCAGCAAATTTAAATGCTGGTACTGCACTGATTAAAATTGTATTCCCAAAATAACTTTGTCCTTTGGTATCATTCTGTGGGATGCTTTTGTTTGTTTTTGAATTGCTAGATTTTCAAAGTGAAATCTGAAGCAGAAATTGGATAGGAAAGTTTCCAAATAACTTCGCCACAGGTATGCACTGCCTGTCCTTGTACAGTCTATTTTAAATAAAAACAGGTACAACCAGTAGTAAGAGAAACAATTTATTCATAAGGGGGTTGCTGAAGGAGCTGGCTGGTGTCTCCTATATCTTTGCCCCTCTTAACATGTAAATCTATACTACCCATATTACCTTTTTGTGAACCTTTCTATGCACCAGCTGTGGTAAGTTGTCTACAGTATCATTACTAGTGATTAGTGACTTTCATTTGCTTTTGATGAAAATCTTGTGCTGTCCCCAGACTATAAAAGAAAATTGTTTGCTGGCCTCACCTATCAATTTATTGCACATTCCTTGTGCCCCCCTGGTGTTTGTGTCCTCCTGGAGGTCACCCAGCCTGAGTGACCCCCTTGCCTACAGCCTCCTCTTCTCACTCATCTTACACCTCTGGACTCTTTATTTCTTTTTTGGCTTCCTCCTTCTTTTGAGCTACAAAGCACTAGGAAAAGTCCATATTCCAGGTAGCCCCTAATACTGATTTCCATAATCTCCTCTTTAATAGTCCTAAGGCTGCTAGTGGTCCTCTCAAATGGCCATGGAGAAGAAAAAGAGGCGATTCCTGCAGGACTTCCCCAAATCCTGCTTGCTCAACTCCACATCTGGTCTAGATTTTCTATTTGTTAACTATTTCAGCCAATTCTGCTTTTTACCTCAGTAGGGAGAGCAAGAAGGTGACACTTCTTACTCGCTGTGGTGGAGCTGCCCTGGATCCTCTGTTGGGCCCATGAAATGAGCCTTTCATGGCACTAGGTCTAAAGTCTGCATGACTGCTAACCAGTGTTTCTCTTCATGACTGATTTTAGACCTATTTCCCTGGCTCACTGTCCTATTTGCATGTTGCATACCCCTGGAAGCAAAGATTGATGCATCTTTTAGATCAGAGGACCTCTGTAAATTTTTTTCCTGTGTTACCATGATGCTTCTATTTGAAATGAGTGAAAGGAGTCGTACCATGCTGTGGATCAACCATAGGTTTGACACGACTTCACAGAGAATTTGGACTCTTTTGACAACGATTTGGAAATTTGGCAAAGAGCATTAAATAGAGCTGAATGAACTCTTTGCACTTTTGGCAACACCATTTCCTCTCTCTGGCATGATCAGGAGCTGCCATCTGTTCTGTCTGATGCTGTTTTCTGCCAGAAACCTTGGATTCTTACCTCTGGCTGGATGTGCTCTTTACATTCAAAGTCCAAAGAACAGGCTGGCCTAGAGGCTTCCAGTTCAACCAAATTAATGTATTTCAAGGAAGGAGCAGAAAAGCTCCAAACTTGGATTTTTAAAAAGTCTGTGAGAACTTTTCTCCATAATTCTTTCTCTTCCTTCTTAAAAATTATATTTCCATTCTATTTACAATGGAAAAAAGTTAAAGAGGAAGGAGGAAAGATTTGAATAACATAAAGTGGTAGTTTTTAATTCTTTTTGTGAGGGGAGGGGAAAGAGATGCTGGGAAACCTACATGAAGTTTCTGCCAAGATTTGCTTATATTTTTGATAAGTGCAATTTTTCAGTGAGAAATTTGTGACTTCCCTCATTTTTAACAAGTACTACTAAGAGCTATATTTAGAAAATGTTTCATGTATCTGCAAGGTAAAAACTCCTGTATTTTTCAGCAACAAACACAGAACATGAACACATCATGGATGTCTGATAGCTCTTAATAAATTAGAGGCCAGTGCTCACCTGGTCTAACAGCACAAATCCCACTCTTTCAATCATGAGAGTTTATAAGAGACGTTACAGAGGACAGGAGTTTCCCATTTGAACATTAGATAACATAAAGCTGTAAAATATGGAATAACTTTAGAAGAAAATGCCAAGATTAATCAAGGAGAGACAATACTGATATATTGCCTCAGGAGATGTTTATTTTTGCATCTTTTGGGAGAGGGCTGTTTTAACTAGGGCTAATGGATTTGTCTGAGTAGCAGACTCACTATGAGAAAAAGAGAACCCCTGGCATGACAGTGTGCATGAGAATGGTGACTTCTGGGGATGGCTTTTCCTAAGAACAGGCTTTATATGCATATGAGCTTTAAAAGAAAGGTGGGATTAGTGGGATTTACCCGAGTGCTCAGTTATTTAAACTCTGAGTGGGTTTGTATTCATCTTCATATTGTTCAGCCACTTTGGAAATCTGACCTTGAAACATCCAATACATCCTCGTGGGCACATTTCAGGAGCCCAGAGGAGGATGAGAGGTGGGTAAGGAGAAGTCACAATGGTGTGGGGCCTCTGCTGGTACAGAGGGACCATGTCAATAATGCTAGTGAGGCTTACTGAGTGTGTCTGCAGGTGTGCCTTCAAATCTGTATCAGAGGAGAAGTGAGATTGATGACTCCTTTTTGTTACAAAGTAGGAAAATACCTTCTTTGGTATTTTAGGAATGAAAGATTTTTTAATTTTTCATATTTATTTATAATTTAATAATTTAATTTAAAAACTATTAATTTTTATAAATTTAATAAAAAAATTAATAAGGAGAAAGTAGGAAGGAAAAAAGGTAGGTGTTTTCCAACTGATTTCTCAGACCATTAGAATTAATTACTTTTATGGCCGCTCCTGCAGATCGACCAGGCAGATTTCCAGGAAGGTATATCCCAACACCAGCATGTAGTTGGAGGATTACGGACAAAATTATCCTCAGAGGTACTGAAATAGTGAGTGGGTTTGGGGGGGCACAGAATTTGCTTTTTTGGTGAAGCACACCTCAGATAGCCTTAGTGGGAACATGGGACCTCAGCATTGCCTTCTTTATGCAGAAGTGTAATATAAGTAGTTACCACAGTAGGCTGAAAAAAGACATTGCCCAGAGCATGCAAGTTCTCTGATTTTTTGGCACTCACTTCACAATGAGGTGAAGCTCCATGTATCCACATTTACTGTAATTATTATTAACTATTATTACTATTGTTATTATTATTTATGTACCTGTGCTCTAAAATGACTGCATGTCCTACCTGAGCCTTTAGGATGCAGACAGAAGGGATTATCTCCTGACTTAAGAATGTGATGGAAATTTCCAGTTCCTTTTCATTCTTTTATGTGTTTGTGGTTTTATTTTTAATACAGTGAAATTAAATGCAAGAGTCTTGTAGCACAGCAATAAGGAAAAAAATTAATTGAGCAAAAGTCATCAAATGCAGAATTATGGTTCCCCCAGCAACTGTAATGAAGGCAGAGAACGCATATATACGCTGGTGTTGGAGTGAATGCTGCACACTGCCTGGAATACAAATCCTGGCTGTGTTCGAGGGGCTGAGTGATGATTACTGCGAGAACCATAACTCTGCATTTCCTGACTTTTTGCAATTAAAATCTCAACCTGGGTGATGCATTAGCACAGGCTTTGCATTTAATTTGCTATTTTCTTTAGAATGTATGTGTGTGTGGATTGTGTTTGAACATTTCTTAGCTTTTAATACCATTTATTCTTTTGTAAGGGAAAAATCAAGGGAAAAAACATTTACCACATTAGCTCCCTCCTTCTCACTGTCGGGGGGGGGGGGGGCGGCTGGAGGAGAGAGGAGGGAAGAAAAGAACAAAAGCTTTAGTGCAAGCAGTGCAATTAATTGCATTTTTAGCTCTAAGAGACATTTGCTGACAAATGTAAATGACTATCACTGCTTTTATGTTAATATTTGCACAGACTGGCCAATCCATAGAGCGATGGGTCTCCTTTGGATCTTTAACCCATACACAGTTGAACCAAACATCATTTACCTTACCATGAGCTTGGAATGCCAGAAGCAAGTCTGACAAGATCTTTGGTGGCCCCAAGCTCACAGTTTCTTCAGGCCATGAAGTTGAAGTCCAGAACTCATGTCTGCAGTCCTTCTGACTGTGTGAAGCCCCAGTGACTTGAAAAGTTCAAACTTGTGAACGTTTGGAAGCATGTCTGCACTGTAGGATCTCACCAGACTCTTTCTGTGTCCTTTTTGTATCTCCTCACTTAGCCACAGGGGAATTTCATGGATTTAAGGAGGCTTCATGCCCTAGCTAGCTGATATGCTGTGGGGTATGGCCAAAATCCCAGTGCTTTCAGTGGGAATGGTATTCCTCTGCCCGATGGAAGATCAGACTGAAATCCACCAGTGCTAATTGGATTATAATGTTTTTCTTTCATTTTTATCTGTCTGGAAGGAAAGTCGACTTCTTTCACTGCCTGCCTGAGCCCTGGAAGCACTGGCAACCTTTTATGCTGAGCCCAGGGACCAAACTAGCCAAGTCTGTCCCTCGAGCTTGTCCTACACACCAGCTCTGTAAAGAAGCTCATGCTCCTCACCATCACCCTGGCCAGGAGCAGTCACTTGTTCTGGACTGATTTATAGTCTTTGGGCCTAATAAAGATCAGCAAGAAAGGAAGAATCAATGCAGCTGGCTCTGTTTATGCTGTAAGTTTTATTTTTTGTTTTATTTGTTCATAATGCGTTGATGCTTACATAATTTTGTTTGAACTTTGCTTTTGTTCTTTTGCACTTTAACCTTTCATAGCGGCTCCTTTTTTTTGCTTTGTGCTCAACCATTTCATGATGGTGACTTAAGTCTATTCCCTTTGTTCTGAGCCTTGTGCTTTTATATCCCACTCCCCGTAGAGCCATCAAATTTCTTTTAACCTAAAGGCCTTCTGCTACCAAAGGTAAATCAGCCTTGTCTAAGCTCATTCACTTGAGCCCACCAAAGAGAGATTCCCCTCCCTCTCTGTCCATCCTCACATGAGCTCATGTCCATGTAAAGATGTCAGGCATCAAAGTTCAAAGAGAAAATAGCTTGGCACACATTTCCCAGATGCTGTCAGACTGTTGCTTAGGCTCTGAAAGAATTAAATTATGTGAGTACTCATGTTGCTGTCAGAGGCCTGATGACTTCCAAGAACAAACACTGTTATCTTTAAACATACCTAGTATTTCTGAAAATCACAAAGTTCTACTTTATTGTTTAATTTATCAAAAACACGGAAAAAATGTGAAAGTCTACAACTGTTTATTAATAGTGGTGTGTAGGATGGATATATACAAAACATGTGGATCCCACATAGCTCTATTACTGAATACTGAAATTACTGAAATTCAGAAATTACTGAATTTTGGAAAAAAGAGATGTGATCTAGGGCAATGTGTCTTAAAGCACTAGAAGGAATGGCTTCAATAACAGTCGTATTTGGTCTTTTTATAGGTAAAATTTTTACCGTTTATTTTGACATAATGGATTTGGAAAAACTTCTCATGACATTTCTAGGACAAATAGAAGACAGTCAGAATTAATTTTGTTAAAATGTTTACTATGTCCCATTGGCAAACTGCGTTTTTGTCAAACTCTTTTGTTCCTAACATGCGCAAACGACATTTCATCACATTTTTTGTCAACAGAATGTAATTTTATTCCAATCATTCTGTCAACAAAAAGAAATATCATAAAATCACTTTGCTCACAAACATAAATTATATGTTCATTTTGTTTGTAGAAGAAATGGAAAAATCAAAACTTTTTCTGTGGAGACAATGAGGACTGATAGCATTTGTTCTGTGGACAAAATATTTGTGTTACAGGCAACAGTTTGTGATTTTTAGGCTGGGTGGTGGACAGAGCATGCATGAAATTCAAGGTGAAGCAAAGAAGAAATGTTTGAATGTGTTTGTTCCAGCCTTGATCCAGGACATTGAGATTAAATCAATGGACTTTGAATCAGGCCTTTGAAGGCCCAGATGTGATGCGAGGCACTGTATACACAGAGAGCACACCACCCATGAGAGGAGCTATGCCTTTCTGGAGAGGTGGCTGTGATGTCATGGAGGATACTGTGGGGCATGCACATGGCACAAGGTAGAGCATTTAGGTGGCAGAATGGGCTCCCAAGCATGCCCTTTCATTTTACTGTCTGATGTCCTGATGTGTTCTTTTATTTCTTTCCTAAATAACTGCTTTCTTGCACAGCATAGGTAATGCATTAGAGCCAAGATACATCCTTTTAAAGTGGATTTTTACAGAGTAGGGCCATTGCTGAAGAGCCTACATTCTCCAGCACAATATCAAAAAAACCTCTGTGTATTTCAGTGATTGCCAGCTGCTTTCCATTTCCCCCATTACAGCACATGAACAGTCTCTTCTTTTGTCTTCATCTTTCATCCCAATAGTCTAAATATGGCAAAATAGACGCTGCAAATAATTGTTGGATTTTGAGTGTTTAGCTCACAACTATACGTGCTGCCTGATGACTGGTTGAAAGCACCTGTGCAGAATACCAATTTCACCCTGATGTATCTGGGGAACGAATATTCATTTTAGCTACCAGCTTTTCAAGAAAATTGATACGCAGTCCGGGTATCAAGAAAAATAATGCTGTAAGATTGACTTCTCACACAACAAATGATCACTAGTGAATAACCAGAATAAACAAAGGGTAGGAAATACTTAATCAGTTAAAGATGATTGTATAGATTATTTTGGTTCAATTACAAGCAACTTGCACAGTTTTTCCTTTTGTTAAATTAGATGCAAATGTAGAATAAGGTTAAAAATCTGTACTGGACAGGGATTTGTGATCCTTGAGTTCATTCATTGGCTCTGGCACTGAGCTGCTCAGTAACTTTAGGGAAATTGTTTCATCTTCCTGTGTGCAGAAGTCCCAGCTATAAAAACGAGGTAATAGTTTCTATTTCTCTAGTGCTTCGTACTTGTGTGAGGAGTGCTGCAGAAAAAGAGCAGGTTTGAAATAGAATAAATGACCATCTCCTTTTCAGTTTTTCATTCTCCAACACCTTCTCTTCCTTCCCTGGACACTTGGGCAACTACTTAAAGCTGATGGGGCATTCACCAACTGGTCTCAGAGAGTTGTTCCTCTTCTCTTTCTTGTGATCAAGATACAGCTGCTCTGCTCCAAGATCTGCTCCTATTGACTGCAGACTATTTTATACTTGGCCTTCCTAATTTCTCACTGTTTTTCCTTGAAGTGATCCAAAAGGCTGCTGCCAAACCCTTACCTATGTTCACCCTGTGACACAGCTGACAGACTCATATCTGAATATCACCTCTCAGCCTCCTGGAGTTTTCTGATCTCCATCTCTCCTTGGCTCAACGGATCAGCAGTGCCAAATCTGCTGCCAGCATGGCTTATTGGTTGGCCTATGTCCAGCACTTGCCTTTCCCTCTGACTTCTCCTGCCTTGAGCCTGCACCTCCCTCCTTGGCTACCTCCAGCCTCCATGACTGGTACCGTGGAATGTCTTTGTGCTTAGCTCCTTCCTTAGGTATCTCTTTGGCCTTTGGCCCTATTCATGGTTCAGCTTTGAAACTATTGCATATTCTAGTAATTTTCTAGTAATCCTGCTTCTGGGGTCACACTGATTTCCACTCTGTACCTTTGTTGTTTTTGTATTTGGCATCGAGTGATATGTTACAAAGGGGAAGAAAACTGCTCTTCATTTGTAGCTCTGTGTGGAACTTTCTGTGCTAAACAGTTGGTTCTTCATCATAGCACCCAGTGACCTGTGTAACTCTGAATGCATAAGCACAAATGTTCACAGAAGTTTAATACTTAAGGATTTTAAAAAGTATTGGAGGAAGAGACGAAAAACTAATTTCTGAATACACAACAGTGCTGTAAAAAGCAACTTGTTGAGACACAGTGAGTTTTGCAAATTTTCAGGGTCCTAGAAAGAGCAGTTGCAGACTATTTGAATCTTGTTTGCAAAACAAAATTTTTTAAAAATTGGAAAAAAAAACCAACTCCTAGAGTTTTGTCCTTGGAAAGTGTATTACAATTATGTATTAACACCAGAAAAAGGCTTTGAGTTAACAATAAGTAAAATGGTACAGATTCAAGCTAGATTCAAGCATGCAGACTCACAGTTCATTTTTATGTGTCCAGTAAGATTATTTTCATGCTGCTTCTTAAACTGTCCCAGAAGAGTATGGTATGTCAGTTCATGGGCTTTTATCACTGAGAATGGTGTTTTAAAGTACAAATATACATTCAGTCTTCAGCTATGAAATATTATCTCCCTTCAGAAGTCAACTGGAAGTCAGAGAAGAGATAAATTAATAATTACAAATGCTTCATAACTGCACATCAAGTCCAGTAGTCTTGCATTAATTGAAAATCCAAGCCCCTCATGAGATCAATGGGAATTTTCTGTTGACCTTAGCAGGGAGATAAGCTCACACACACTTTGAAGGTAAGCTCACTTGCCCAGATTGGTGTGGGTTGCAGTTCCCTACCTTGCAACACGAATGTCCTTGAAGCAGAAGAGTGATCAGATTTTACAGCCTCTCCGTCCTCTGTGTCAGTGTTTTTCACCCTTTCTGCTTCCCTCTGCAGTAAAGCTGTGCACTGTTCAGCCTTTAACCCTTCTTTCCACATGATCTCTCTCATTTTTGCAGTAATTGGTTCACCTCAGGCTCAACTCACTCAATCAGGGTGCTGTGAGCTGGCCAGAGGGTCTCACAAAGGTGCTGATTAACCACCTCCAGGACTATGACCCTCTGTCCATCTTCTGGTATCCTGCAGAGTCAGAGAATGAGAAATTCATTAAAAAGTTAGCAACCAGCTTCTAAACAGCAAAGAATGGAAAATGGCAGCTCTGGCAACTCCTTGAAGCTCTATCGAAGCAATGGGAGATCTTGATGGGTGCTCTCAGCTGCATCAGTGGCAGCATCCCCAAGGTGAATATCAGGCAAAGGAGCAAGGGCACACTGACTCCTAGGCTGGAGGATGGTGGCAGAAGAGATCCCTGGTGGTGGTGCTGTGAGCAAGGGCACTGAAACTTCTCTGCACTGAGTCTCTCATCTGGATCACCCATTTTGGGGCCAGAGCTCAGATTTGTTTGCAGCTGGAGGAAGGTGACAGCAGGTGACAGAGCAGCTCTAGAGAAGAATGACAGCAGCAGCCCAAATTTGGGAAATATATCTGCACTTTTGATGTCCTTCTTGAGGAAATTACAGGAAAGACAGGAGGTATTCTGTCGTTATGACTAAGAAAATGGAGGCTACTCTGTATGACAAACTATCCTTTAACATCTGTGGAGGAAGCCATGAGTTTCTCTCAGCCCATTCTGTTCGGTCTCTGATCAAAGATGGAAGTCAAGCAGAAGACAAAATTAGGCGTGCAATTTCCGATTCATTCTCACTAGGTTTGTGCTGATGGCTTAAACAAAAAGATATCAAAGCTGGGATTACAGGCTTAGCAAGGGGACTGCATATTTCAGCACATACTGGGCTCTTTGTTGTTCTGTCACACTGGTAGAACGAGACTATTAATGCATTGTCCCAGGCAGGCTGCATTATAAAGCCCAGTGGCTAAGTTAAATGAAAAAGACCACTAAGAAAAGCAGTGTGCAGCTTCCCACTGCTCCCTTTTCCTTGCAGAAATGTCTAGATGAGGCAGGCGAGAGGCAGTGAATGAAGTTGTAAGAATGTTCATAGAGGACAAACTCATGATAGTCAATAACGTTCCTCAGCAAAGATTTCTAGCATCTACTCACTGTCCTACAAATTTTCATGACTTTCTGAAGTGCTATGTGTCAGCAGGCCACAAATATTCCCTCTTTGTGCACAGGGAAGGAATTACATGGTGGGCTCTAAGTGCTTTCTCCAGTTCTGCATTTCTCAAGTGGCTGTGGCACACAGGGGCACAGGCATCCCATTTTTAACAATAACATTAGGATGATCTTATTCATCATCCTATTTCTGAAAAGAGAAAAATTAAAGATTGTTCAACATTTTGCATCAATGTGAGTTATCTGAAGAGGGCTTGCCTAATACTAGCCTGGTATGCCAGTGACAACAGGTTTTGGCATTGTTTGCAGAAGACCAGCAGTGGCCCCAGTGCAATTTTAGGAAGTCCTGTCTCTTAATAGCTGTTGTTCATTCACATGTGCTAGTTAAGCTCCCTGGCAGTGGTGTAACCCACATTTTTTCTTGCCTCCTAGATGCAGAATTCATGACTGTCTGGTGCTGAGACAGCCAGCCAAAAACTTGCTATTCCTTGCACAGATTAGTTGCTAAATAGCAGTAACAACCTGCTCTAAAATAATATTATGACCTTTAAATTTTGGCCACCCCAGGTAAGGATGATCCCTGAGGAAGTTGTTGGGTTGAGATCCAAAGCCACCACCCATTTCCTTAGCACTGCAAGGATGAAGCAACTTCCCTTTCAGCTCTTGCTATCTGCTAGACTGCTCAGCTGAGACTGACAGCCAGTTTTTGGGGAATCACTACTCATTGCAGCTCATAGCAAGTGCATCACTCCTCTGCAGTAGGATTCCAGTCTCCTGTGAGGTCTGCCATTGCTTTCTGGGAATCATAAATGAGCACTGAAGTGTCTGCAGTGCACCTCCAGGGCAGGTACTGCAGGGCATGGGCAGCAGGCTGCTGGTCTTGGCAGGCTGGGGGGATTGTGTTGCAGGGTCAGGCTCTGCTGGGGTGAGTTGGCAGGCTCACATGGGTGTGCTGAGTCCATGTCTGCTCTGGGGTGGGTCAGAAGAGCCACTGTGCCCCTTTTGTGCCCAGATTTTCTCTCCCTGCCTCTGAAAGCCACTCCCAGTGTCACCCCAAACAAGCCCATTCACCTGCCCATGTCTCAATTCCAGGTGCTATCAACTGTGTCTGTGTAAATGCCTAAAATACAGGCAGTGGGTGAGCACCATCTATTTCAGGCATTTCACAGAGAAGAAATAGGGGATAGGTTATGTCAGGTAGAGCTACTCTTTTAATGTACAACTTAATGAACGCTTACAAAAGGCTCTGAGTACCAGGGTTTGTAAAGGTGCTATAAAGGCAGAAAATATTGTCTTGTCACTATGCTTCTCAGCTGTTTCTTCTCTTTTCAACACTGAATGAGCTGGGAATGTCTCATTTTTTTCTTCCCCCAATGCTTACAATGTTTTGTTCCCTTTTTTGTATTTTTCAAAGGTATGTTGCAACTGGGAAGAATGGCTAATATGAGAAGAACATTTCTAGGAGTCACTTTTCCCTAGGTTTGACATCCAGAGCCTGCTGGTTCACAAACAGGCCACAGAGAGCTCTTGATGGACCAGTAGGTAAATCCTCATGGCTCTTCAATGCCACCTGGCTGCAGGTGTTGCTGGGGCAATTTTGGGAAGCCCATCCAGCCCCAGCCACGCAGCCAGTGCAGGCAGTCCAGCACACTCTGCTAATCCATCTGCAGGTGGGTGATGACTGGCAGGACCATCCTTCCCCCATTTCCCCAGCCCAGGCAAAACTGAGTTGCTTTTTGGGCTGCTTTTATGTCAGAGATGGTGTTAAATAACAGTTGATCTGGCAACCTGTTTTCCTACTGCTTAATTGTGAAGGAAAACAAGACTAAAATGAAAAGGCCTTTTCCTCTTTTATTTGTCATTTTACTAATTACAGTATTACAGAATTTTCCAAGGCCATTTATGTACTGTTCAGGGATATTAGCAGAGTGCAAAACCTACTATGGCATATTATACAGTGGTGGCTCATGGAAGAAAAGTAGTTAAATTCAAACCCTTATAATTTCATGAGTTTATCCTAATGCAGATTCCATATATACATGTATATAATAGCAACTGCACAACATTCAGCAATGCTTAAAACAGAATTTCTTCCCCATGAGAGAATGAATAAGTCATTTGTCATATGTTTCCTTTAATTCATGGCTACAGAGCATTTTAGAATTGCTTGATGTAAATCTGTCTCATCTATTTGACAACTCTGATATTGAGTCATTCATTTTTATTCTATGATTTAAAAATTTCTGTATTGCAGCTAGAGATGGGTGGCTAAAGTGCTAGTTTTGGACTATGGCTTGAATGTAACAATAGCTTTTGACCCTAGCTCCAGTCCCAAGGAAAGTGAATTTGGCAATCTCATTTCAATTCATAGTGAATAGCTGTTCACATAAAAAAATCAGCACCTACCATTTGTCATACTTGGCAGCTTCTGTTTAAGAATGGTCCAGAACTGCATTACCATGGAAACTAAATTACCTACTCCTACTCCTGGCTCAGAAGGTGATTTCAGCCGGTGGTGGAGGTTTCAGATCGCTGACAGAAGGGGGTGGGGGTAACTGGGGGAGCTGCAGTGTGTGTGACCCATAAGGATGCTCGCCTCAGTCCTCCCTCCTGAATATTGCCATCTCCTGGTCACGTGCCATTGGGTTCAGACCACATGGGTTTCTCATACATCATGATTTATTTACTGATATTTCTTATGGTAACTGCTACCAGCTCCAATTTGGAGCAGAACTGTGTTGTGTTTAGTGCTGTACATATGTTTAAAGACAATTTCTACTGTGGAGACCAGGCAAGCATGACAAACTCCATATATTCTTTTTAAACTTGAAAATTAAAACAAGCGATTTGCTTGAGATTACACAGGAAAGTGGAGGCAGACCTAGCAAATGAATGCCCATTTCTTCATTCTCAGCACCCATCCAGGGTGTTACTTATTCAAAGCACTTAATTCCTCTTCAAAATTACTACTAATTTATGGCATGTGAGTTGGAAATACCACATGGTTGGATAAGTTTTGTTCCTCTCATCTACAAAAATGCTGCTGATTCATAGGACAGTATTTTATTTCAAGATGCTCAGTCCTGAAGTGAACAAACTTCATGGATTAGAGATCAATGTTTACTGGATACTGAAAGTTTTAAAGGTTATTTAGATACTGTATGTTGATTTTGTAGTAGTGACCTAATGACCAAAACAAAAGATGATTTCTATTTGCTGAGCTGCATATACCACCCCTTTACCTCACAGATACTGCTACTTTATGAGATGCATATAAAGGCTAGAAAATAAATAAACATGGAAAACCAACAATAATATGGAACACTCTTGTACTCAGCGAGCTAGAAACTGAGCAAAGAGAAACAAAAGTTTTGCCATTCCTAGTGTGGTGGCTTAGGTGCAAGGACAAAAGGCTCATCAAAGCCACGTTGGATGAGGCTCTGAACAATGTGGTCTTGTGAAAGGTGTCCCTGCCCATGATTTTTAAGGTCCCTTCCAACCCAAAACCATTCTATGATTCTGTGAGAATCCTCTGAAGATTTGGCTCTTAGTGCATCAGATTTGCACCATGGAGCAAGAGTCCTTCACTTCCCAGCTGGAGGTGGATGCTGCTGGGAGGAACAGGATCATGAGCACCCACCTCTGCAGGACACCCTGGCAATCTGTGCCTTTCCACCCCATAGACTCCTGCCACACCCTCCTTCATCCATGGGCATGGACTGCTCCCTTTATTCGGGCACAGCAACAGCAGGGCTGCTGAGCATGGACACCCTTCTTGCTTTGCCCTTGCCATGGCCCTGGCAGAGTATTTGGGTCTCTTCTGCTCTGCATTTGCTTTTTATATGCATCTTTCCTATTTAAGTGTCACAGATCACTGCACCAGCTGATTAGCCTATACATGAATGGAATACAAAAGAGCAAGTCCCCAAGTTGTAGGTAAGACCTTTTGTGAGATTGACTGGCTAAAAATAAAATAGAAATTGGCTCTGAGCTTTTGAGAATCTGTCTCTTCCTCAGGCCACAGGAAAGAAGAGCAAGGGGTAGCACTTCATAATTAATTATGAATTTATAATTAATTTGAAGCCCAAATCAACAACCTAATAGAGGAACTGCTATTACTTCTGGATTCTCAGAGTCTATGAAAGAGTTTGATCCTTGCAAGCAGTTTTCAAAATTTCAGGGCCTTTTTCTATTAAGTTTGATTTTTTTTATCCCCAGCATCTTAGTCTTGTGTACAACCCTTTTTCTGCTTAAGGGACCAGATCAATAGCTGTACTTGGTCTCTAGGCTCACTACAAGTGAGTGCAAATGGTTATCCTCCCTGGGTAGGAATGATTCGTTTATTAATGTAGGTTTATGTATCGTTTTGAAGGTTGGTGCTTTTGACAGATAAACAATGCAAAAATGTTCTGTGATTCTGCAGCACATAATCTGATGCTCATTGTATGCAAAGACTCCTTACTCTGTGCTATAAATACAGCATAACTTCCCTCAGGGTTGCATGGGGCTTAAGCAGACTGGTGGGGTGGGATTTTGAAAAGCAGTCAAGGCTGACCTTTTCCTGCCTCCCCCCTAACGCTGATGGTAAAAATTCCTGCTGACTTCAAGGAGAGAGGATCTGGATCAGTGTTGAACACTTCTGAAAATCCCACCTGTAAAGCCTGCAGAGTTCATTATAGGGGCAAAATTTTGTATAAAGCCCAGCAGGGACATACAGAAATTGTTAGCAACTTATTAATGGCCTTCACAGTGGATGTGTGTATTGAATTTAATTGGGCTGCATCCCAGTAAGGCCCTGATATGCTTATGATTAATTTTCTCTACAGTCTACCTTTAACTTTTCTTTGAAACTGGATGGACACTCCATATTTGCACTTTTATAGAAGACTGGCAGTGAAATAAAGCATGCAGGTAATTATGCCCCAAGGAAGAGCTGTAAGTGAGGTAGACCCTCAGTTAATGTAGCTGGATGGTAGCAATTTGGTGTCAATCCCTCTTGATGTCCTGCAGAAATAAAGCAGCATTCAATGTGATACTATTTAATTTTTGTGGGTACAAGCATGGTTAAGTTTCTTTGTATGAGGTCTGGTTAGTAGCGTGAAGACATAAAATAAGTGTTGAGCACAGTGACACACTTGAAAGGGCAGGTTATATTTATTCTGTGTTGTGTCAAGGGCATGCTGCTTGCTAACTGTAATTAGGCAGTGTATCTGGAGGTCTGTGGCCAAATAGCAAAGATGTCTTTGCAGAGTATAAAAGGACTATTGTGTTAGTCCCTGGTCTCAGAGGGTATGAAGATGTTTCCCTCTCCTGTCTCTTATTACTCATACTTGGTTACTTTTATGTAAATTCAGCCATAAGGAGAGCTGACAAGACTGTGACATGAAGAAATTTCACCTTTTTCACTGAAACAGGGCTTTTATTGTCTAGTAATACTGTCATAGTTCTCTGCAAAGGAAAGAAAGATGTTATTGAAAATCGCATAATTAGCAGCTTGAGGTATAAACCATATAGAACCCTGTGTTCTATGATAAACCCCTTAATT
Organism: Passer domesticus; assembly: GCF_036417665.1. Taxonomy (NCBI): domain Eukaryota; kingdom Metazoa; phylum Chordata; class Aves; order Passeriformes; family Passeridae; genus Passer; species Passer domesticus. The sequence continues at coordinate 69,448,966 of NC_087477.1, forward strand.
AGCTTTGTAGAGACTGTTTAAAAGCAAACATACATGCATCCTTATCACTAAATAATTATTTGCAAATAAACCCTTTTTCAACATATCTTAGGAAAACACAGGATTATTAGTTGGCAGAGTTAAGCCAGCTGAGTAGCTGAAAAAGCATGAAAAGAGCTACAGAAGTTCTTTCAGAATCCTGCTCTCTTTGGCATTATTTCTCTAGAGCTTGATTTATCAAGAGGAGAATACAGTATTTGGTTTCCCCATAAGTAAGCTCTTTTCATGTTTTGTCTTTGAAATGAAAATCGTCTTTTGGAACAAATATCTGCTCTATCAGATAACTGCATGCTTGTCATCCCTAACAGTGTGCTGGCAGGAAGACTGGGCGAGGATTTTTCTGCAGTACATTGAGTACACAGTGCTGGCACTAGATCAAGAATCAATTCCTCTGATATCGAAATATTGACTTGGCATGGGCAGTCTGATTTAAATGCTTATCATTCTTGACTTTGTAGGCTACATACATACTGCAAACATTTTTCATTCTGGGTCTGAGAATAAACATCTTTACAGCTGCCTGGCCATTTCTATCAGAATAACAAAGGGGCTGTGTGCATGTATGAGAGCCTGTGTGTGTGACCAAAATTGCCAGCAGACTAATGCAGCCATCGCTTCTGTGTAGGGCCGTTTAGAAGAAGTTAAGAAGGGTATTTTTAATACTTGGTATTACACAGTGTTGTTTCTCCGAGTGCAAACACAGGTTTCACTGCTCAGTCTGGGTGGGTGCTGGCCACTGAGCCGATAGAAGGGAGAACACAAACAAACACCAACACAATTATTAAAACATTTTAAAATCTTTGCAATGTGAAATAATACTACCACTAATGCTACTAATAAAAAAAGTAAAGATAATTTCCCACAGGCAATCAGAACACCTATTAAGTTAGCAACGGCGTTTAATTGACATTATCGCATGCTTCAGTGAGGAAGACAATGGATCTTGCGGGTGCGCAAGTGGAACGCATTTGCATTTCATAGATGATTAAAATAGATTTGATTGCATTTGTCTGAAGCCTGGCAAGTGAGGGCACATCTGCTGCATTCGATGTGCCCTGCGTTTCCTAGGACTAATGGAGTGCACTGAGTCACTGCAAGACGGGCTTTTACCTCTGAAAGTCCCACGGCACCTTCTGCTGCATGGCCAGCTCCTTTGTTAGCCCTGGAGACCTCTTCTTATAAAGAATTGATGTAAAGTAGAGCAAGAAGGGAAGGATTTGAGGCAGTGAACTTGTCTTCATCTGGTTATGCAAGAGCCCTTGGGCTTTCTGCTGCTTCAAGGTAGAATTTATAAGGTGAGATGAAAGGTAATTTAAGTCATTAATTTGTGTTAAGGGCTGGCAGAACAACAACAGCGCATTTAATCTTGCTGTGGAAAAAACTGGTGATTTGCAGAGTAGGGGTCAGAATCAGGGGTCTGACTTCCTCTTCCACACAGCTTAAAAGGTGCTGCTTCAAAATGGAGAGTTTTATTTACTAGAAACATAAAGCTGAGTTAATTGTCTTTGAAAAAACATCCAAGAACTTTAAATATAATATAGAAACCAATTAATTAATGGTACTAAAATGTTTTCCTCCTGCTTTTCATTACTTTCCCATCTAAATTCAACATTAAAAATGCACTCCTGGCAGCAGTTCAGCTCAGACTTGTCACCCACCACCCGAGCCCTGTGAAGGACAAGGGCTGCCCTGTGCTCTGCACGGGGCAGTGCCCTCTCCTGTGAGCCCACCTTTCCCTCCCCAGCCCAGTGGCCATTCTGCAGCTTTCTTCTTGGCAGTGCTGTGCTTTTTTGCCAGCCAGTGTAACCACCCTATGGCTCTTGTCCTTCTCTACTACTTCCTTCACTGTCCTGAGTGTGTCTCCTGGACCCTTACTGACTTCCTTGTCTGTGGATTCTGCTGTTTATTGTTTCTCTACTCCAAGGTGCCTTCTATTTTTGCTGCCTTTGTGTTCCTTCTGGTCTTGCTACATGTTGTGCTCTGCTGTCCCTTATTCTCACAGCATTACTCTCTTTCATGTGCCAAATGATTGTTCTTCCCTTTGAGAAAAGTCTCTTAAAAGCACATTGCCCTCACATCAAAGAGTGAAATTAAGAGGAGCTGGTTTGACTGGGAGAACCTGGAAAATATGGCTCCTCAGCTGATGAAAGCAGTTTGTTCAGGACACCAGTGTCTCAGAATAGCAGGACGTGTTCAACAGTAATTATGATGGGTTACCAAAGGAGCAAATTTCTTGGATGGCTCCTGTGCTGCCACGCCCAGTGGTCTCTGTGTGGCCGTGATTGTGGCCGTGGTTCTGCCCTGCACCCTCAGCACTCTGGGCTATTGTTGTTCCTGTCTTTCAGTCCCACTCCTGGCTCATGGCATCCCTGCCACCACTGTGATCTGTACAATTCTGGCATTGCTCATTTCCTGCCTCTCACTCCTTCTATGCCTTGTGCTTTTCACTGGGACATTTCTGCATCCCCTGCTCCCTGAACTCCTTTTCTCCTGGCCATGGCCATGCCTTGTTGGTCTGGACTATCCCTGTATGTGGTATAGGACAAGTTCCACAGGCTGAGTGGTAGCCACAGGGAGAACAAACGCATACGTGCTGGATTTTTTTTTTTTTTTTTCAAACTATGTTACTTTTGGGAAGAAAATTACTGGAGATGTATGTCACATTGTTAAAACAATAATTACAGTTTGCCTGTTGTGAGTCTTATTTTAATCATGTGCATGTTGCAATTTCCCCCCCTTTTACTTAAATAAAATATTCCCATAGAGAAAGAGTGCTTATAAAAAAATTCTCACCATTTATTGGCAATTCTTTTCCCTTCAGTTTTGTTGCTATTTAATCTTAGCCCCTTGAGACAAGTTGCACATATTAACCTGTCAGAGAAATGTTAAAATTGCATGACACTTAGAAATATATTCAGAAAGTCCATAAAACCATCACAATGGTTCTGTTTTTTCTCCTCATCGGGTCATGTACTTTAACAACATTTCTCCATATACTGGATCTCTCACCCTATAGTTTTTTAATGTGGCCTCCCAGTTGGAAATGGCTTTTTGGAGGTTTTTGGATCACCAGCCGGAGAAATGTGGGCCCTTGCTTGTGACCACCAACTGGTCTAGGGTCCCTAAGACATCAAGACAGACAGAAGCCATAATCTAAGGCCTCATTTGAGTATTTCTGCTAGGTTGTAGGTAAAGCATCAAGACAAAATCTAGAGCTGAGCCTTTCTGAATGCTAACTGATGGAATAGTGTGGGCTACTATTTCCATAAAAAAATTGACAAGCTGCCTGACCCATGACTGCTTATGCACAGCTCCTTTTATAAATTACTGGTGATATTTGTTTGCTGTGAATCCCCTAATGGACCAAGACATCTCATTAAGCTATGGGGAAGGTCTGTTTCATTGGGTGCAGCTGGCCCTCATTTCTGAGGATGGGGTGGAAGGTAAGGAAAGGCCAAGGGAAAAAGAGCTTGGATAGTGAAGAATGATGATCAGTGGTGCCTGCTTTTCAATAATGTTTTCACTCATAGGTTTCAGAATATAAAATATGAATTTAGACACACAGTCTGGGAAACAAACATTTCAGAGGGACACTCTGGATCCTGCAGTCAAGAGAAATCCCTTCATAATACAAATTGCTATTTCCACATGACAACACAGACACCAAACTCAAGGGGAAATATGGTTTTTAGCTTCAACAGTGTTTATCTGTGGTAAATGCTTGGGATATTCTTAATCAAGGCATACAAATAGTGTTAGTGTTTAGGCCTGTCCTTGAAGCAGTGCAGTATGGAATATAAAATCATTATTAATACACAGGTCATGAGTTTGTAGATTTCATTTTTATTCAAATAAGGAAAAATTGTTTTTTATGTTAACATGTACATGCTAAAAAATTGTTTACCATGTTTCAGAAACACAAACATAAGGCTAAATTAAGCTTGATCAGTCAAGTCTGACTGTATCCTCTTTAATATAACACAGCTGACAATTCTAATAGTGAAGCTTGCAAGCTGTAGAAAAAGCATAATTGTTATACACCTTTGGGAGAGAGCTGGTAGCTAAGAAGTTTCTCTCCTTATTTCAGAAAGAAAAATGTTCATATGCAACAGAAATCTTTATTTGAAGGCAAAAATAGCACCTCTCTGTCATGTGCTCTAATTAACTTGCTGTGATGTCGCTCTGGTGATGGACACAGAAATAGACATTTGCTTTCCTAAATCCTGAAGTAGAAAATGAGGCATGAGTCAGGAGGATACAAGAGGGCAGAACTCATTTTCTTTTAATTACTTTTATTCAGGTTATATCATCCAGCAGCTGTTCAAGTTTCATTTTGAGTTGTTGGATCATCCTGAAATCCTAGCATGTAATTTTTGATGGGCATTACTCTCTTCTCCTTTATACATATATAAGATTTAATATCTAAGTGCTGATAGGGAACATAGACAAGTGAAGAGTGTTCCCATTAACTGTTGAAGTATATAATTGGCCATCAAGTCTCTGACACTAAAATAGACAAGGCAAAAACTCAGCAAAAATTGTGGCCAAACAATATGAGAGTTCTCATCACTAAGCAGATAGCCAGGGAAGTGTCTAACTGTTCCTCCAGCTGGCACACACAGTCAAGGCCTGCTCTGGGGGAAAGCAGTGCCATTCACAGCTGCGTGGCAAGGTTTGGATGGCTGTGAAGGCTTCACCACAACCTCTGCTTGGTGCCAGAGCTTCAGGGAGCTTTGGGACTCTAGATGGAGCTGGCAAAATTAAAGTTGTAACCAGGTGAATGTCAAGCCCCAGTGGCTTTCTCTGCTTTTTAGTCTGCAAGGCAGGTCTGGCTGAGGGCAGAGGAGGGCTCTCCCAAGGTACAGTCCTGCTGAGTACTTGCCAGCCTCCTGGCTGCTGCCACCAGTGTCTGAATCCAGTCCTCAATCCCAGTGCCTCCCCTCCTCTCCTCTGCAATGAGAGTAACAGGACTGTTTTCCAGCAACATATGACAATAAAGACAAAATAAAGCCTTCTGAAGTACCACATGCCTTCTGCAGCTGAGGCACACCATATCTAGAAGCACTGCTGAAGGCAGGCAGTGCCCTTGGAAGCAGCAAACTTGTGGAGAAGGCAACGGATGGACTTGCTGGGGACTGCATGAACTTACCCCTCCATATATGTGCAGTCATTTTCCTGCCTTTTTTGAGAAATAGTAGGAAAATGTGAATAACTTAGAAAATTCTGCTTTTCAGTTCCTCTTATGTTGGGGCTGGCTTCTTCCAGTCATGGACAAAAGACTGAACCTTTTATATGTGTCAGTGGACTGATTTTCCACTGCAAGGTCTGTAAGCACAGTCTCTTGCAAGAAAGTACTTACGTGGGGGGGTTTTTGTGCCTAGTTCTTTTCCATGCCCTCTTGGGATATTGGGTGACAAGTAACTGCCTTGTCTTCTAATTTTGGATGTGACCCTGAAAGAGTACAGGGTGCTTGAGACAGCATGAAAAAAGCTGTGTAGAAAATCTTAGTACAGATTAAAAAAAAAAGGAAAAAACCTGAAAATAAGAGTGTCAATATAGAAGCCACATTATCTGTACTATTTGAGGGTATTTGAAAGTCTGTAAGGTCTCTGAAGCCTATTTTCTATGTACATTTAAGATGCCTTGACAATATAAATCAATATTTCAGTATTTAAAATCTAGGAAATGAAATCTGTATAAAATGGAACTGCTTGAATGAATTTTGACAGCCTCTCCTACATACATTATTTATTTTTTATTGTTTTATTTTTTACAGATGTGGATGGTGGCTGAACTACTGCTGTAAACTTGTACCCAGGTAGCTTTAAAACACATATTATTGGCTGAGTTCATAGTAATGATGTAGTTTAGTTATAAAACAGCTTTTGTTGCAAACAACTTTACAAGCTTTAAATATATATCAAACTACTGAATATATGAGAACAATTTTCATCTATACCTGAAATGCTCTTATATGGAATGGGTGATTCATAGCAGATCCAGAACACATATAAAACTTCTGAAAATATATTTAGCAAAGGAAGTCAAGGCTATTTTAAATTTATGTTGAGCTGGAATTAGAAAGTGCCTACAACAGTGCCTTAATAGACAAACTCCACCAAAGAGAGAGTCCTGTATCTTTAGGATTTACAGACTGACCAGGGATTTGATTTAATTCTCTGCTTCCAAAGGGCCACCTTAGCCCACCATCACAAGCAGCATGTTGTGCCTCGAGTTTCCCAGTCCAACAATGGCACCACTGTAAATCAGCACCTCCAGGTTTTATACCACAGCCCTGTGTCCTGAAGGTCCCACCTGACCTTGGGCCCATCCTTGTTCAGTTTCACTGTTGCTGGCATCAGCCCCTCTGAGTCAAACATGGGGGCTCAATGCTACATTTTAACCCTGAAGTCCACTCTGTTTTAGCACTTTTTTTTTTAGTTATTACTCTCTGTTTAAACTTTTTTCCTCCCCCCTGCAAGCTCCATACATTTCAGATTCTTCTAAATGGATGCAAATGGCTCTTATTGAAAAAACAGAAACCAGAAAATCACTCCAGGACAAAAGCTATCCCCAGCATGTTTTAATGTTCAAATTAGAATACCCTCCCCAGTGCTGAAATGGGGTTCATAATGGAAATGCTGACATCCTCACCAGACCCTATTGGCCTGTTGCTCTTTTGTCCTGCAAGTTATTAAAATCTAGCCTGGTTGCCTAAGAGACAGGGTAGCTACTTAGAAGATATTTAGCCATCAGTAAAAATTAATGTCCAATGTATTTATTGGAAAAATACACTTAATTAAGCACTCAAGTTATACAAGCCACCCACCAACTACAAATGTGTTCTGGCAACAGAAATATTGTCATTACCCTGGGTCTGCTTCATGATGTTATTTTCTTAAGTAAATGCATTTTTTCAGCCTAACAGTTCTGGCTACAGCATATTGATAAGATAACTCTGCACTAAAAGGGAGATGTAGTATTTTTAGTCTCCTTTTCCAGTTACCAGTAGTTCATTAGTGACACTGTTGTGCGAGTGTTGATTCATTAAGAGTCTTTTCATTAACAGTCTGACATGCATATGTAGAAGAAAAAGCCAGGAAAAGTAACAAGACACTCAGCATTTTCTTCTGCTTCTTTGGTACTTGTATCTTTTGTTATTTCAACAGATGAGCTGGAAGCTTTCAAGGCTGCAGGTTTTAAGCCAAACTTCAGTGTGTGCAGTCTATTTTTTCTTAATTTGCCCACCTAATGTGATTTCAGGGGCAAATTCTTATTTTTCTAGTGTAAGTGGTAGACGGCAACTGCATGTGAAAATCAGATGTGAAAGTTCTGTTGCTTTTAATTGAAGCCTTAAAGGCTAACATGGAAACACTAGGGAAAATAAGACTTTTGCTCTGTTATTTAAACAGGCTGTTAGCCACATCCCTAAAGTTTATATGGCTTTGGATAGATTAGGAGCTTTTTACTAAGCTATCAAATATATCATATTCATTGAAATTCCTAGCAAAAATATAAATATGTATTTTTTGTTGTTTATAATTGCCATTTAATTGTAGGACCAAATTCCATAGCTTAACATTTATACAGCGCCTGATACTTTAAGCATTGCACAAATATTAACTAATTAATAAAAACATCTGAGCAGCTCTTCTGAGACTGTCAGATTCCAAAGAAGTAAATTCCTCTTCCTGAAAAACAGGACTGTTCAAGCAAACACACTGTAAGCTTTTAAATGGCAAGTCCAAAATGACACAGTGGGACACCGTTTCATGCCTGAAATCTGAGCATAAAGCCTTTATTTTTCCAAGTTATTTTTTTCTCCAGCCTTGTAAATAAATACTTGATAATGACTTAGGAAGCAGAGGGGAGGCAGGCTAGAGATGAACTTGACATTGGCACTTACTTTGTTTTCATCTCCATATAGTATTTCATTGGAATGTAATATTACATTGACTTATGTATTCATTCAATCATTAAATTCAACAGGACTCTTCAGTTCTGTCATCAAAAAAGCAAAAAAAAACAACAGAGCAAACTGTATGGATTTAACCTTTGTTCTCCTTCATGAGAATTCATCAAACAAATGTGTGGCCTTTAAGTACTTTGCGAGTTATTTTGGCTTTGAAAGGTCTGATTTAGTGATGCAAAACTGTGTCGTTATCTCTGGCTTGCAAACAAGTCTGAAAAGCTCAAACCCTACCCATAGCATATTGTTTGATGACTTTAAGCTACACTGGCCCTTCTGTTTTCCTACTCAGGGCTTTACTTTCCATGATAATCTTATAATTCTGGTCCCTCTGTTTCAGTCAAAGAGATGACATTTCAGAACACATGTGACCAGCAAGTAGTTATTGCTGTGCATTTTTATATTCAGCATTGTGTCTGTAGAACAATCAGGATAAAGTGAATTTCTACTGTTGGCAGGTTGTGATTTAAGGTGCACGCAGAACAGTAAAAGATGAGAGTGACCAAGGGGAAAAGCTGGCTTGAGGAGAATGGGGTATGACTGGATTTGTGTTTTGAAATTATTTCCTTGGAAGCTATCTTTTTGAGAAATATTTTAAAAAATACTTTGTTGTTTAAAACAGAAGTGTTAGTGGCTAGTGATTTTTAATTTTTAATTTCTTACTTTCCTTCTTCTCACCCGTCTCCTGGGGCAATGTGGAGACAATATATTTTTTAATGATAATTTGTGAATTTGAGAACTTAGGTGGCTCTTTATGCATATATCTGATAAAAAAATTTAATATGGAAGATGTTTTTACAGAACTTTTTCTGTCTTCTAAAAATTTTTAAGCATACTTTACATTTTGGGAGCAGCTGTAATTGCAAGGTTGCAAGCAGGGCGTAGAGGTTGGAATATCACCTTAGGTTTGTTTCACTTGGGGAGTTGTGTTAAGGATGAATGCAGGGAGCCTCAGAAAGTTAGTTCAAAAATTAAATTGCAAAAAGGAGGTTGAAATGAAAATGATTTCTGAGATTTCTGGAATCTCAGAAATCATCCTGCAGTTTGATTTCCTGCCATGTTGTTTGCATGTCTAATTAAAGAGCTATAATATGTGTAAGACAATTTAAAAATAGTGAAAAAATATTAAAGATAATGTAGATGTGATTTCACAAGAGATGTGCCATTTATTTTGTTTGACAGCCAGGGACAACTGAATGGGAGTGAGATCAGGAGGGTATGATGGCAGAATATTCATTACCTAAGTAGAATTTTGGCTCTAAAGCAGCTTTCTGCAACTTCTGATCACAGTTTCCCTTCACATTGCCCAACATGCTACGTCAATATTTATACATTTTGGATAATCAGCCAATGTCCTACAGCTCAATGTACTTTTTGTGGTGTGTACTCTCTATCCAGGGAACTTTGTTTAAGCTTGTCAGTTCCATGAATACCGCTTCAAGCATAACCTCTGGGCACTCTTATAGCAAGAATCTTATAGCAAGATTTGCCTGCATGGTGAAGAGAACAGTTTAATAGCATGAGGTGAACAGAGATTTAAAAAATCTTCAAATGAGACACCTTACACAGAAGTGTCTAGAGCAGAAGGGAAATTAATAATCACTAAGTGTGAATTTACAAGATATCTTTGCATAAATTAAAATACTCTCAAAAGACTATCAACAGATCTTAGCAGACTGGGCAACAACTATGGAGCAGAAACACAAAATAATTAAAAAGTACTTAAAAGTAGAGGAATTTAGGGTTGGCCATGCATGATCAAAGTTGTAACTCTACTTGGAATAGAATCCCTGCAAACAGAGCTTAAGGCCATCCCAACCACAGCAATTATTTTTAACCTAATCAATCACTGCATGACTCTGCCCTAAATCTGCAGTTCTTAAATATTTGATATAACTAATTAATATATTAACAAAAAATGCATTTAATCAAGATGGGGATATCTATAAAAACTATCCCCAAACATCCCTCATGGTTTTTGACTTACTCACATCAGTATGATGTGAGAGCCCAAGGCTTATTTTCAGTGGCTCTGCTAATGGATCTTGTCCTGCCTTGAGCCAGACACTGGCAGAGAGTTTGCTATACAGGGGGTGAGAAAATGTGGGGCTTTGTTTTATGGGCTGTGAGGCACCTCAGAACCCTTGTGTTGGAAAAGCAGAAAAGCACAGGTTCCCACCCACTGTTTTGCACCTTTTCACATTTTTGGACATAGTTTCTTATGACCCATGTGAAAGATTTCTTGTGCTATTGAGGAGGACTGAATAATCTGTCTTTTTCTACTCTGATTATAATTTCATCAGAAAGCTGAGATATTTTGCTCCTGATCCTCAGCTGGCAGGAGTCAGTAGCTGCCCCACAGCTGGAGTGGATCTAGTTTATCTTAACTTTTGGAAGCTCAATAGCACAATTTTTGGAAGGTATTTAAAGTTCTATTTCTTAGTGCATTTTCCCCCAATTATTTCATTTTTATTTGTTAGATTTTATTTGTCTTTTTCAAATGTTCTTTCTGTTCTAAAATCCAATCTGCTTTACCAGTAAATTAAAATACTTATTCTCTCTGCAGCACTATTTTAAAATGACACTTTGCTTTCAGTTATAAACTATGCTAACGTTTTTGATTTATTTCCTTTTTCTTATTACTATTGATATCACAGCTGCTGAATTTTTTAACATACTTGTTTTAAAAAAATAATTTGAATTAAAAATAGTTGGAAGTCTCCCAGACTGCTGTTCAGGAAATCTCACAGTTTACAGTTTACAGTTCAATTTCCATTAGAGAGCACTGTGACATTCAGCACAGGGCACTCTGCAATATTCAAGCAGTGTGGGGAATTCCCTGGGGACAGTGTAATATGGTGAAGAGGGGCGCACACACACCAGAGTGTTGTGGGACTGTGCCACTGGAAGAGATGAACTTTCAGGTGTAATACAAAAGCAAAAGCAAGCAAACTTTCTGCCCATTAATCTGGCTGTTGGAGCATGCTACTCATGGAGCAGCTGGAGAAGCAGCGGGAGGTGGGTGTGCAGGTGAAGGTAGTAGTCAAGTTTGAGATGGTTTACAGTACAGGGAGATGGCTGAACTGAAATGAGCAATGCAAATATAGGTACTGCAGAAAATAAGAGGAAACTGAGGTGAATAAGAGCATTTAACAGATAGGAAGTTACTGGGGCTAGACTAGAAAGTGTTTTGCTACCAGCATGTAGCACTTCATGCCGTGGATGCTGACAAAGGGAATCTCCTTACACAGAACAAGGTGCTGAGGTAGACAGAGTTGTTCAAAAGCATCTTTCAGGCCAGTGGCAAAACCCGGGGTACATCTCACTCCCCAAAAACTCTCCATTGCTGTAGACACAGAGCTTGAGCCTGAGCACTGGCATCAGCATTGGGACAGGGCACTGGGGAGTCATGTGTTAGCTTGGACTATGATTTTAATCACACTTCTGGAGACCAAGATGAACAGCACTCAGCCCTTTTGGCTAATAGTGACCATACATTGTCTGAATAGCAACATGTCCTCACTCACCTGACACTGTCCCAGACAGCTGAATTCAGATATTGCCACATATTTTTAATTTAAGGAACAAAGTGGCAGGAAATGGAGGAGCAGAAAGGGAAAGAGCAGTGGCAAAGCTGACAAGGTTTTGTGTGTGGCTGAAGGGCAAAGATGATACAGTAGGGAGAAACCCTGGAAAGGGGAGGGGAAGGGTGATTAGATAGCTTAATACATTTTTTTATTTCAGCATTTAATTTCCTTAGGAGTACATGCCGCATTTTATGTCAGTGACAGATAATGAAGGAGTCAAAAGATAATAAGCTCGGTATTCAGAGAAGATCCCAAGAAGTGGTATGTTACAGGGCTGTTTGGAAAGCTGAAATTCTCTGGTGATAGGAGATGGATGAGTTGGCTGAATGCCCCATGAGATTTTCCTCAGTCAATCTAAAATTAATTCTCCTTCATAATTAAAATACATTTTATATTTTTAGGAACAGTTCTCTAAGTGGTTTTTTTTTTCCTTTTTTTCCTTACTCCTTTTTACTGTGTATCAGAGCCAACCACTTTAATTGCTAGTTTGCCTGAGTTAGGATGAAAAAAATTCCTAGAATGTTCATGGCTGTCTGTCTTAGCTACTCATTTGGTCTTGTACCCATTGTATAACCTATCATGTATTTCTTTCTGCAATAGATCTTTAAGGCAGTAACCTGCAAGTATTAACTCAAAGATAAGGAACTGTGACACAGTCAGAAAATGCAGGTTTCCCAAGGTCCCGGGGTAGTGAGTGATGGACAAGGATTTTGAACTTCAACCTCTCCTTTTTTGGACTGTTTTTCCTGCCCAGTAGTCCAGCACTGATATCTATATCAGGAGTTATGTAGGTGACACATGGAAAATGGCATTCAGTCCAGTGGAGCCCCACACAATGGGCCAAATGGAGTTTTCAAAAAGCTGATGCACTGGTTTGTGCCTGATCCTCCCACAGTGTGGATAAAGCTCCCACTGGCTTCAGTTCAGATGGTTTCACTTTGGAAGCCCTCTGGAAAAACCCTAAAGCGAATCAATTTTTATTCCATTTTATTTTTTATCATGCTCTGGTGGAAACTTCCTGTGGGGTAAACTCAAACCAGCTCACTCCCATTTTTCATTCAGGCTGTTTAACTGAGAATATCCCAGTGCTGACCCCAGCCCACAAGCCAGCTTCTGTTTCTGCTAAAGGCACTGCAAGTCTGGCATCAGGAACAACAAAAGCAGCAGTGGCTGACCCTCATTTAAATTAGTTACAAACTGGAAGATGGAAACAGTAGTATATGTTGGCAGATTTCCTGGTGTTCCCAGACACTGGATCACTGCAATTCATCTGAATTCCAGTTTACCCCATAGGAATACAACGAGTCAATTAACCCTTTAAATAAATCAACTAATTCCAGAGCAATCACACAGCATCTGTTTCTGCATTTTATCAGTTACATAATAAAAAACTTCCTCTTGTCTTTCTGTTTTCCATTGCATTCTGTGCTTTGGATAAATACCACCAGTGCCTGCCAAGTCACAGTTGCAGAGACCTACTGCAGAAAATGGAACCAGAGACACACACTGGGAGAAATCCTCTTTAATGCAGTGCTTCAAATTGAATGCCTGCAGTGCTACACAGAATCACAGAATGGTTTGGGTTGCAAGCAACCTTAAAAATCATCTGGTTTCATGGCAAATTTAAAACTAAAATCCACACCTCATTAAAAATGAATCCTGATGAGTAAGTTAAGTAGAAGAAACATCAGTAATTTATGGTGATGAACTCAGCATTTTCCCTCTCCCTTTTTGTGTTGTGTCTGTCTTTGGAAGCCTGTAGCATGTAACAAATGAAGTGCCACAGATGAGCTAGAAATAAAAAGCTAGGAGGTTTTCCAGGGAGACAGAGAATAAATACAGAACCTCCACAAATGCAAACACACATGCTCTGGACTGTTAAGAATTTTGAATCTCACAGTGTTTTATCTTCTCAGAATTTCCCAAGTGGCAAAATATATCCCCAGGAAAAGACATGACAGCAGATAAAAAGCAAAGACAACCACAAAAAAAAATTCAAATCAGAAAGCCTACCATAATACAGTTCAGAATTACTTGTTCCCTGGATGATAAAGGAAAAGTAGTAGTCATGACAATGATCAATTTTGCTCAAGAAGGTTACCAATTTAACAGTGGGTAGACATCTTACAGATATCCTGCCTGAAACAGAACAGAGGGAATGAACCAAATTATTAGATTTCAAAGTGTGAATTAGCTTATGTAGTTTCTAACAGAGTGCTTTGGAATAGGGTCCAAAAAGCATCCTTTTATGTTGGTGTTTGTCACTCTGTATGATTTCTTCTGTTGTCTAACATGGGCTAACCTTAGAATTTTTATCCTACAGTAGTTCTCAGATCAGATATCTTGTGTGTAACCCTAGGAAAGACTTTTTTAGAAAGCCTGCTAATGCTGATGACCCCTTTTGTGTAACTTTATTCCTGTTACCTTCCTTTTTTGCATAAACACTTGGCAATATATCTTCTGCTGGTAAAGGACATTATAGAGTCAGGTGTTCCTTTGAAAGAAAACCTCTCTTTAATGACTATACTAGTTCTGTTACCTTAAATACAGTAAAAATCCCTAAAATATTAATATCATGAGGCTTGAATGAAATAATTTCTTTGTTTAAAGTTCTCAATTTTTTTCATTATAAGATGCCCATTCTTTTATTCAGAGCCATAGCAGAGGAAGCTTTCTTAATGTGAAAGTCTCCTTTGCCCCTCTTGTAGGTAGTCATGTGCATAAAAGTATGCTGAAATAACATCTCAGTCCATCTTCTTGTAGTCAGTAATTTCCAGGTGAGGCTGAAATTGTTTCAGCAATCACTAAAAATAAATGTTGAGTGCTGGAATAAAGAAATGTTGAGGGCTGGAATAGAAAGTCATCATTGTCCATAGTAAAAAGCAATATAAAGTGTGTGCTAGGCAGTGGGGAAAATAATAATATGGTACAACCTTCTAGCTCTAGTGAATCCATGGTTTTCAAATAGCCAGTAGAACTAGTGATTTTTATTTCCAGGCTCATGCTGAAGTTTGATGTCTCTCTTGGGTAACAGGATTGAGACACCAATGGTGTCATATTTTGGGGAGTGAAAAGTGCTCTCCTACTGGTGCCTGAATATTACTGTCCTGTACTGTTTACTTTTGAGTTTGCTCAGGGAAACAGTGATGACTTGGTTTCACAGGGGTGGTTTCAATGAGGAAAGAAGGTTCCATGGTCATGCACCTCCCAGGCTGTGTGTCCATGGCACCCATGCTGGTGATAGTGGAGACGTGCTGCTGTGTGTGGAAATGCTGCCAGGTCCTGCATTTATTCCTCAGGCATGCTCAAGTTACTGGTTTTTCGAGGTTTATCTCTGAGATTACTTTAACAATGTTGATATGCTGCAAGGAAGGGAAGTTTGAGAAATTCTCACTTGCATAACATTGTCTTACATCTAGTTATTGGTATAAGTCATAGGTTAGGAGGATAAGTAAGATCTTCAGAGTAATGTTTTGGCAAGGTTCAAAGTGGACCTGTGAGATTGGAGAGCATTGAGAATATGGCTATACACATTTTTTTTCCCTTATATGTCTGTTAATTTCATTCACATAGGTTTAGTGTTCTATCAACATTTTCTTTTTCTAACAGGAGGTTGTTTGTAGACTATCAATCATGATTGTTATATAAAGATTTAAAGGTTTAGAGACAGGTCTGTGAAAATGTTATTTAATTAAAATTTCTTGTGACCTAAATCAGGTGGAAAAGCTGAAATACTGGTTAGTCTCTGGGCGTAGTAGGAGAGGTTATAAAGCTACCTTGGGAACGGGTACAGTGGCACAGACTGGTGGCAAACACAGTGGCAAGGATGACATTAATGTGAAGGTGAGTTAGTGGAGATGTCACATAATTAGTAGGTGAGGCAAAATGGTGCTTTTTAAAACTGGGTAAGTCAATTTGAGTTGGGTAGCAGGGTTTGAAAAACCTCTTCACTCATGTTATAAAAAGAAGCCTCAACCAACTGAAATCGTCTTGATAAGTTTTCTACTGATCAGACTCTACAGTCTGAAGACCACAGATTTTTATGCCTTTAAAGGAATTATTTTGACTTTTTAAAAGCTCCTCTTCCTTTACAATGAAATTAAATTATTTTTTTATTTGTTTAGTTCTTTGCATAAGAGTAACTGGCACTTACTAATCACAAAAAATTAGTGAAAACCCTGAGGGTCAAACAAAGTTGTAATGTAAAGAGAAAGAGAACAGGAAGATAAGAAGTTTCTTTAACACTTCAAGTGATATGATATGGAAGCATTCAGGCTAGCAGATTCTTAGTAAGGAAATTAAAGTCCTTTTACAGACCAATCCATGACAGCTGTATCATAACTAATACATAGAAAGAATGAAGCTGTTACCAGACATATCAAAAGTTTAATTTTGTATCAACAGGTAAGGAACAGTGCTGGCTGTATTTTCAGTGCCTGACTAGAATGATAATAACAATTATTTCTCGGGGATTGTTTTACAGAGAATTTAAAGATGTATGGTATGTGTATCATATAATTGGCATCTGTATTGCCTCAGGACTGAATCAATGTAATCCAAGACTGCAGCTACATAAACTTCCCCTCTCCTATAAGGGAAAGTTTTCTTTGGGTGATGGCAGGCTGCAGAGCCATGATGAATTGCAAAAATATCTATTTAACTATTTTGAGGCTGAATTGAATAAGAAAGACTTCATTAATTTCAAGAGTATATTTAAAATTTTATTTATTTTGGATTGAAAATAAAGACAAAAACAATTATGAAGAAAAATAGATATTCCACTGATTTCTGTATCACTCTGCTACAGAGAATTGTTTTTATAGAAATGCTTTTGCTATTTATCTCAGATGCAGATTTACCAGATATCAGAACAGAAAAAGTGGGAAGAAAAATGTCCTTGGCACAGCCTTTTATAATCTTGTACAATCCTCAAGTGCCCCATGTCACTTGAGGCAGTAGCTGTCACAGGCCTGCCCTTACTGCTGTCTCCTCATTATTGAAATAGCTGGAGAAAGCACAAGACTTCTGGATACACACCAGAAGGTATTTTCAAACTCTTCCTGTCTATTAGGGAAAACAATGGATTTTAAGAAGGCAATGAGGAAGGAAAATTTGAATAGGGTATGAATATCCAATGCATAGTACAAATGGTTTAAAAAACATCCCTGAAACCTGGTGCCTGCCACTGCCAGACATGCACTGTGACTTTCAAAGTTAGGATTTTCCTACTTTTACATGATGTCCACCAGCCCATTCTTTTTTGGTGTAATATTTTGTACTGCTGTTTTTCTTCACCCGTGCTGGTGCTCTTGCTCTGGCCCTGTCTGCAGCTCCTTGGCTCCCACAGAGCCCAACACAGTATGCTTTGCTGTCTCTCCAGTTATCCTGGCAACAAGCCCCATCACTGCTGGCCATATTTAATACTAAATCCTGCAAATACCTTTTATTGGGAGTTTACAGCACCCCTTGAGCCAAGCTTGCTTATGATATCTCTATTTAGGACCCGTGTCTCTCCCAGTCATGAATACCCTGATCTCCAGGCATGAATACCCTGATCTCTTGCTACTTCTAACTGCAGAAATCTTCTCTCTCTCACAACCCAGTTTCTCACATTTAGTTCTAAAAGTGACCTTGCCTGAGCTGGTGGGCCTGGACAACTCCACAAAGAGAAAGAGCAAACTTTTCTGCAGTTCTGGCATGATTGCACAAATTCAGCTGGTTGCAATGCTTCAGCTCTCCATTTCCCAGGAATAAGGAGGAGAATGAACCAAATAAATCCAAACAGATAATCACCACCATGCAAGTAGATATTGCCTTTAAACCATTTCCCATATGGTTTAAAGGCACTATCTAATCCCCATATTCCTACTGCCATAAAATAGACACCCGTCTCCTCCCAGGACTGTCAGAATGGAGGAAGCATTCACTGATGGGGATAAAGGTGGGAGCAGCACTTACAAGGTTTCTCTCCTTCTCTAAGAGGTATTACCCTGCATCATTAGGGATTGAGAATTGCTACTCTAAGATGAGCTACAATAAATTCTGTCTTGATTATTGCCTCATTTACGTTCCAACCTATCAATATCAACATCAACATATGGCTTAAACACCAGTAAAGCAGAACACAAATCCATGGATGACTTCATCTGTTGTACAAATGTTAGTGAAATAGAAACAAAAAAGATTTAGTGATTGATGTCTCTGGAGAACATGTGTACTTTAAAGTCACTGTTATTCCAGTGGTATCTAAAGTGCAAGAATAACAGTAAATTTGACTCAATAGGGGAGACAAAAGAGGCAGGTGACTACTCTGAATGTGGATTGCTGTATTTTCTCCCCTCTGACTGCTGAAGGTTACCAGGCTGAATGATAGGAATTTTGAGGTCTTGGTATTTATTTTGCTCATTTCAGTACATGACATCCCTGACTTATGTCTCAAATCTTAAGATTTGTAGAAAATCTTCATTAGACATAAAGGTGTTTCAGTTCAGTAGAGTCCTTGGCATAAGCAGTGTGTCAGATGTCAAATAAAAATTAAGAGAATAGTTTTAAATGTTCCATGAAATCTCTGGAAAGCCAGATAAGACAATACTCAAAGGTAGGAGGAAAAGGCAAAATGCACAGCCTCTTTATGGTGGTTACATGATAACTCATCAATAACAGCCTCCTATGCATTCTTTGGTCCTTGACACAGTTTTTGCCCTGTGTTGTAAGATAATCCTGAAACTAACTCAGCTGTAATCTTAAATCAAAGAAGAACACTTGGGGGATGGGTAGGAGGACTAATAGTTCAATGAAAAAGAGTTCTACCAAAAAAAAAAAATCCTCAACTTATATGAAGAATCAGCATGCACAGATATCTCCTTTGAGTCCAGAAGCACCTTGTTTGGATCTGCTAATTTTTTTTTTTTTTTTTTTTTTAATGTGAAAAGTATCACTAATATTTTACACAAAAAAAAACCCAAAAAAAACCCCAAAAAAACCAAAAAACCCAAAAAAACCCCCCCAAAAAACACAAAAACCACACCCCCCCCCCCCAAAAAAAAAAAAACAAACCAAAAAACCACAACAACCTTAAAGGAGCAACCTTAAAAGATGGATGTGATCACTTGGACTCAGTAACAATCTTCCTAGCTCATAGAGTATTTTTAATTAACCTGATGTTCCAGTTACATTAATTACCCTTGCAGTTCCAGGTTAAGGCAATATTCACTGCTTCCCCACCTCAATTTAAAAGCAGTGGTGCTTTGCACATTGCACCACAGTGCTTCTGTTATTCCCATGGCTCAGGAACATATTGAATATAAAATCTGTAAACATATGTTTAAACTGGAAAGTATTTTCAGATGAAAGACACTGTGGAAGGGGAAAGTCCTCTCAGAAAAAGGAGAAAAACCCAAACCTAAAATGAAGTATCAGTGAGCATTACCACTAAATGCAGCCTTTATAATTGCTTGCTGAATGAGAGCAGGGCATCAGCACTCCATCCTATAGAAAGGGTGATGTGTGTGAACACCATTTACCCATTATTTCTAAATGGAGAGTCTGAATGCAATTTGAGACCATCTGAGGCAAAAAGGAGAGTCAAAGGCTCAGATGACAGTCTGGGCTCAGCATAGCTGCCCTGGGTGGGGTTCCTGCTAGCAGGGAGCTGCCAGGCACGATCCCTGAGAGAGTAAACCACGTTGGGAAGTGACTTTTACTGGCTTTCATAGGCCATACACTCTCTCTCATTAAATAGCACACTGAATTGTCCCTAAGCCAGTCCTAGAGAGTCAGTGGTTTGGTAGCCAGCCAGCATCTTGTTATAAACTTTCTGGCACAAAACTAGTAATGTTTGTAACAAATTCTATGGATGTGTTAACGTATGGAATTTGGAAACACTTGCTTAGAGGTCCCAAAAGACGATGAAATTCAGTACTCTCACAACTTATGTCATGAAGATCTTTCCCAAAAAAAATATCATCAAGACTTGTACCCAATAAATAAACCAGAAAATTGCATGTTTGATTAACGCTGCATAGTGTCTTTTTTTTTCCAGATAGTGGGATATCCATAAGAAGGTCATGAGTGTCTCTTATGTATATATGACAAATATTTTCCTCTGGATTGATGATAAAAGTTTGCACTCACATGGCAAAATTCAAAGATTGTTGCTTAATAGCAATTTGTAATGTAAGTCACAGGGTGCTTTTTTCTACATGTTTTCCATAATTGCATGGATAAAGAAGAAATTCTGAAATGTCTGTTTCGAGACAAAAAACAGGCTTCCTGTCAGTAGACAGATGCCTTACTGGACTCTGTGGTGTCCTTATTGGAGCTCCAAAGGCTCTGTACAGTGGTAAAATCCATGCTAGGTCATGCAGCTGCATTCTAGTGCCTCTAGCTTGAAAACTTGGTTTGGCAAAGTATTGTAGATATGACTGAATTTGGGGGCTGTGCCTCTAAACCACTTGTGACTGTCTGTTTCTCAAAAGAGAAGAGAATTTTCCTGAAATGAAGACATGTTATAAAGCATTCCCTAAGATTCTTGGTACAGTAATTTCTCATGAGTAGGTAGGATAATTACTCTCATGGTGTTTGGAGGCCACCATGAACATTGGAGCCCAGTGTGTTGTGAAAGAGTTGGGATTTGAGGTTTTGACTTTGATTTGACTGGAGAACTGTTGGTGTCAAGCCTCATTGAAGCTTGTAAGAAAAGGTTCTACTGCCCCAAAGCCATGCTCTAGAAACGGTGTAGTAAAGGTATCCAGAGCATCTCATGGTACCTTCTGAGGCAGCTGAAGAGTTTCAGAAGAGCTCTGACGGATTTTTACAAGTCACTCAAGGCTCAAATAAAACACATGGAAATGTGGTGGCATTTGGTGACATATATTAAGGATGCTGATTTATCCCACAGCAAAGGCAGGCAGTTTTTTTGTCATCCTATTAGTCAATTATGGTTAATTACTGATATGATAGAACTTTATATGGCTTTTTATGTCTCATGTATTTGGGGTTTTTGGTGGTTTTTTTTTTTTGTTTGTTTGTTTTTTTGGGTTTTTTTCAGGTTTTTTTTTTGCTTGTTTGGTGTTTGTTTTTTAATTTCTGCTGGTAGAGGTCAGTAGATGCAATTATTTGTGTGGCTAATTCATGAGTCATTGTTTAAGAGAAGAGGATGATGATTCACTTTGACAAAAGCTATTAATAGGTGCTCAGCACTATATTTTAAGGTCTTGGAATAATCAGTCCCCTTTCCTTTCACAAGGAAATTTAATGTTTTAAGCCTTTTACTAGCTTAGTTGTTATGCCAGAAGCACATCATTCACAGGATTACCCTCTATGAACAAGTTAACATAAGAACTTATAAATTCTTATATATAAGAATAAAAGAGTTTTAAATAAGAGTTGACTTACACAACACATGCCGGAGGATACATGACCTAGTGATGGTGTCTGGGAACCATCTCCTCTCTCTTTCATTTTCTTTTCTCGTTTAGCCTTTTCCCCTCCCCCTGCATTGCACATGGGCTGTTCATAGTCTCAGGCTGTGGTCATATCTACTCAGGGTATGGACAAATGCAAGTGCCTCTTCTTGGACCTGAGGGTGGGCAAGGCAGCTTTTGGCTGCTGGTGTCAGGAGTTTAATCAGTGAAACTACTGCTGAGATGATTCATTCTTTCTCCCTGTGAGATTTATTCACTTGGGATATGCTGTAAACTATGCTGGGGTGAAGAAGAGACCAGTCTGGAATTCTCAGACGTTGAGCAAAGTCTTTGTTGGTCCATGTAGATCTACTTTTTGGGCTCTTGTGTACAGGGACTGGGTCCTGTGCTGGAGGAGAGTGTCTGTGACTGCAGCTCACTGGGGAGCTGCACAAACCTGCATAAAAACATATGCAGGAGGGACATCTGGCATTGGCCTACTACACCTCTGCTTTGTGAAGGCCAGGCCAACCTCAGTATTAGCTCAGGTTTCTCAGAACCTCTCCAGCAAAGTGCTGCAAACTTCCAAACCCAGAGCATCTGTATGAAGCTGCCTGGACAGAAGTGCAGCCAGCAGCCAGCAGGAATGATCATTCCCCATGACATGGCACTGGGCAGAAGTCTCTGGGAACCACTGAGTCCAGTTCTGTCTTTCTCAGCACAAGAAAGGGATCAACCATGCAGAGTGAGTCCCAGGGAGGGATCACCAGGGTGGTGGGGATATGAAGTGAGTGATGCAGAAGGAGAAGCTGAGGCAGCTGGTTTATTTTAGCCTGGAGAAGGAACAGCTGAAGAGAGGTCTCCTGGCTGCCTGCAGCTACCTATTGGGAAGCTGTAGGGAAGATGAGTCCAGAATCTTATGAGAGATTCACAGTGAAAGGGCAAAAGGCAACAAGCAGGGCTTGGAAGACAGGAAATTCCAGTTAGCTATTAAGAATTTTTTTTCACTGGAATAGCAAGAAAATGTGAAGCAGATTGGCTGGAGAAGTGCTGGAGTCTCCACCCTTGGAGATGCTCGGAACTCAAGAAGACAAGTCCAGAGTAAGCAGCTTTAGTGCAGCAGATCTTGCAGGTATTGGATTAGAGTAACTACTCCAGTTCTTTCTACTTTTTTTTTTGGTATTTCTGTCATACATAATAGATCAGCACTGTCTCAAAACCAGCCCTGCTCTGCATAGGCAAAGGTGATTACCACTCCTTTCCTTGTCAGAAGCATTGAATGAGTGGGACAGGCAGAACATTGCAGTACATCTACCCAAAATTTCTTAATGGAAAATCCTAAACTAGCAGAAAAATGAAACTCTAAAAGAAAAAGAGAAAAAGATCCCAAAAGAAAGATAAAGTGTTTTAAATTGATCAACATTTTGTACAATTCTGCACAGAACTTGTTAGTCTCAGTTTATGTTTCCTTTTTCTGCCCTTTTTAATTATGGAAAAGAAAGCCAAATTCTTGCATAAAAAAGGCTATGTGATGCAGGTATAGAAATGTAGAAAAGTGAAAATATTAAAGTTAGTATTTTCTTTCATTTCTGCCCCTGGTTTAGGGCCATTGTGCTGTAATCTGATTTAGGACTTTGAGACATTGTCTAAGCCATCCTCTGAGGCTGATTTAGACTCTTTCAGCAAACGTTCTTCTCTCTGCTAAGTTTTTGTCAGAGATCTGCACACAGTTTGCTAATTCTCTTCATGCCACAGTAAACTTCATTGAAGTCAATAGCTACTCTGGCAGCAAAGTAGAAATGAAAGAGACTATTTTCAGAGCTCTAAAATAGCCACTGATCCACCCTTTGGAAAATACCGCTCTCAGGGGGGCCTGGTGAAGTGGTGTTGGGTTTCCAAACAGACAGAGAAACAGACAACTGTATTCTTGAGCATTTCATGCTGACTTTCCACAAAGTGACAAGGATGGCTTCCCTGGAGGGCTGGCTAGCTATAGGGGTGAGATTAAATAGATGACTTTACCCCTCCTAAATTATGTGCCAGAGATTACTGCCTCTCCTGTGTCAGTGCCTGCTCACTGGAACCTCTGCTGGCACCGAGGGCTGCTTAATGTGGTAGCAAGCCCTGTCACCAGGGTCCCCTGCCTCTCCAAAGTACGTATTAAAGGCAATCTTGAATCCGGAAGAGAAGGAAGAGAGTGTAATGCTGTGCTGTTTCAGCTGCTAATTGTGCCCAGATTAGTTAATTAGATAATTAACATAAGAATGCTCTCTTTTCATATTAGAGCATCATACATTTACAATAGGGCTGTTCATAAGTAGAGTGCTATGCTGTGGGAAACACTAATTAATTTTGCAAATTTGGACCTTTAATTGCTAAAGTGCTGTGCTTTCTCAATGTTTGTTTTAGAGTAATGTTAACTGATTACTGCCTGTTTGGAGAAGTATTTATTCTCTCTGCCAGTTGGACACATTCCTCTTGCTGTGCAACCAGAATCCCAGTTTATTTGCAATATTAACTGCACTGCACTTCAGAGAAGCCTGCAAGAGATGAAATTGTCTATAAGCCCAACTGACATTGGACCCAAAAGCTGCAAAAGCAATGCAGCCCATCATTTCCAGTTAGGACACATCCCAGTCATATATATCTGCAGCCTGCCTACTCGATTATTGGAACAACATTCATCCTGGCTTCAAAGCAGAATCTGGAAAAACTGCAGCTGGCAGATGCAACCACCTGCTTCCTTTGCAGCAGTTCTCAGAAAACATCAATCCATGTACCAGGCACTTTGCTGGCTCCCTAATGATCTCTGAGTCAATTTTCAGGGCCTTGTGCAGAGTTCTCAGAAGCACTTATGTGAGCTGGGGAAACATCAGCAATATCTGCAGGGTCTTGATGGTCTCCTCCTCAGACTCCAGCTCCTACCACCCCAAGAGGATTAGATCTATGAGCAACTCTGCAGCACCAGCACCATCCCCTCAGCTCAAGGAGTAATTCAACAGTTATTGAACCAGAAAGAAAGCAAGCCTCAATGCGATTCTCCTGCCAAACAAGACTTGCATTTGCTTGGGTAAAGGGAGACATGGGTTTGCTTCCTTCTCCAAGGCTTCTTTATGCAACATAGAAAAGGAAACTGGAACACAGTTCTTCACTCTCCCTTCCCCACCTAGCTAAGGTCATCGGTTGTGGCCAGTTTTCTTCTGGTGTGTCTGGGGGCACAGTGTTCCCACCCTTGACTATCACAAGGAAACACAAAAATCTCTAAATTAGTAAAAAGTCTGTGTGTTCTCAGAAACACCTTGAGGTGAGATTTAAGACTTTTTTTTTTCTTCTGGCTGACATCTGCAGTAGAGCTGTAGATGCTGGTGCAAAATGCTTACCATGTTGCACAGAGGCTTAGCTGCCTAGCTCAGGGATATTGAGACTAATCTGAACAGAAGATGTCAATGTTCAGAACTTTCTGAAACTTTTGGTGAGTGAGAGCTGACTCAATATATAAAAGTCTTACCTGTGACTAATCACTGGCTAAAAAGTTTCAAGTTAGCCACTCATTCAGCAAAACTGAGTCAGCAAAACTCAGATGCCAAAGCTGAATATAGGGATGAGCTCTAAAGAAATGCTTTCAACATTTTCCACTTGCTCAGCTAATTTTTCCAGTAGCTTAACCAGCTTCAACAGTGGAAATAGAACAGAAAACAATAGAAACATATGCTGAATAAATGCATGTGAAGATATTTTTAATATGAGCTTGATCATTTTGAGAAATGAGTGCAAATATTTCCACTGTGATATTGCTGTACCTTGAACCTTCTTCCACTCCTGGAAGAAGGGGGAACAAGAAGAAAATATGTCATTAACTGTGGGACAAAGGATGTGGAAAAGGACCTTTAGTAGGGGAGGGGCTGTATGACAGTGAAAATTACATGATACATTTACTTGTTCCTCATATTTTGCTTTGAGCCTAAACTGCTGCAGTTTTTATTGCAGGCTTTAAGTTGCTGCAATCATTCATTGAGGCAGCAGTACAAAACTGCCAATTTGAAAACAAGACTTTGTTCAGTAGCAGAAGAAAATGAGAAATTCAAGGGTAAGTCTGAAGATTACAAGGACTTTGAAAATCCTACCGAAAGTGAGCCTTTTAATTTAACTAAGAAAAGAAATTAAGGTACAGATTTTGCTGTCTGCCTGCTGAGTTAGTCCTATTGATTCCAGGTAGGCCACACATTATTAGGTACCATAACAGGTTTTTAGATAATTACAGTATTCATCCCTTGGGTAGTATACTTTTTAGGGTTTTATGTCTTGAGTTTTATCCCCTAGATTATTTCTAGTGTTAGGAATTTTTGTGAGCATGAAAAGACTGGATGGAATGTTTCAAAGAAGCATCTTCAATGCTTTTTTTGAGTACAGTTATTTGGTGTTATATACCTTGTTCATCCAGTAAGTTCTAATTTTTTTTCTAAGCTTGATATTTCTGAACCAACAAGGTTCACATTTGCTCTACTGAGGGGCAGGGTATGGAACCCATATCCTTGTACTTGTTTCATTATATTCTAAAGATATATCTACACCTAATAATGCAGTTTCTGAATGGCTGCTTTCTTGTGACTTTTCTTTTACTCACAATGTTTTTCCTGAAGCAAAGCCCTTCACTTATTCCAGCTCAGTGTTTGCTGTGCCACCCAGTAACGCTTTCCAGTGTTTGTAAGGATTTTGGTTTTTTAAAACATCCTCCATAATCTTTGGAAGCTTGTGCTGGTTGTAGTAAGGTCATCTTTACCCATGGAGAGCAGAAAGCAGTGATGTGCAGAAGACAGCCCTTCTGTTTGTGTAGCAGCTCCACCAGGCAGCAGATGGGGGAGGTTTCTGCAGCTGGGGGAAGTTCAGCTGGATTCCAGTGCTGCAACATCTGCAGTATTCACTGCCTGACTGCAGGAAGGCTTGAGGAGATGGTCCAATCACCCGGTGCAAAACAACAACTAAATAAACTATTTAGTACAACACAACAGTATTCACTGACTGGCTGCAGTAAGGCTTGAGGAGATGATATCCTCTCCCCCCTGCTTTCTCCCTCTGCTTCTTGCATGTACACATGTATGTGCACTCCCTGTTGAGACACAGTTCAGCTGCTATATGTGCCAAAGCACCAGTCTTGTCTCTCCTGAGATTTCATTTCTCATGTGCATAGCCTGTTTCATGTAGCAAATATGCTACAAGGTGCCCTGTTTGTAGTAATGCTCACAGGAGACACTTTTTGTGTCTCTCATCTGCGCAGTCAAAGCTGCTGCTTAACCAAGGCCGTGTCTCACAGGAGAAACCTCTTTTCCTATTGATCTACTGGGTTTGGTTGTAAATTTTTTTCCCCTCCACCATTTTAATACTGTTGATAGCACTAGTGTGGACTCATTTTAAACTAACATTAAAAAAAAAAAAAAGGCTTTGCTGGTGTAGCTTAATTTTTGGGGAGGAATAGGCAGAAGCACAGCTCTATCCATAGGAGCTACATCACTACATAGAGAGTTTCCCATCTGGGAAGAATGTTTTCCACTTCTTGGTGTCAGTGAAACTTGAGTGGGAGTCCTGCAATTACTGTGGGAGTATGGGGAAAGATGTAGCCGTAGAATTAATAAGGTGTTAAGATGGAAAGCATGTTCTAGCAAAGGATTGTCAAAAGTATTGATGACTGAAGGTGAAAATATAAGGCAACTCTGAGTTAATATTTTGGCAGAACATTTCTGTATAAGATGCAGGCTATTTATGGCAGCTTCTCAAGGAATTAGTGACCTTTGAAGTGGTGCTGAAGTGGCAGAAGCAGCAGAGTGACATTTGTTGTTTTCTATAGTACTGATTCAGACACGCAATGTTGACTTTATTGAGACATTCTCTTTCAATAGAGTTTACTCATTCACAAGAGTGCCTGGGCAACTATATATGTGTGTATGTGTATATATATGAGTGTGTGTGTGTATATGTATACAAACATGGCAAAGGAATACTTTAAGTATTGTTTCCTAGCTAAATATTGAATATGCATTAATTCTACTTTTTTTTTAATTCCAGAAATTTTGTTGACTTGAGAGGGCTTTGACTCAGATGTTGAACCAATGGAGAGATGCCCACTTTGGTACAAATATGTTGATGGAAGAAGTTGCCATTCTGGCGTACTCATCACTGTCTGCAGTGGTGATTACTGTCACCAGCAATTTCCCTGTTAAAGTCACTTAAGCTATCTTAATTGATTTTTCCTGAAATAAATTAGAGTGCTCTGACAGCCTGCTCTGCCAGCCCTCTGATGAAGGCTGCAGCCTCCAGGAGGGAGGTGATTGAACTGGCACTTATGGATCTATAAGGGGAAAGGAAAGATGGTTTTTGCCTATGTCATATCAGATAACAATTCCAGAGAACTTTGCTTGGACTTTTAGATTTTTTTTTTAAATTTTGTTATCTCTAGATTATAAACAACATAATGCACCATACTCATTGTGTTTTTTAATGCTATGACCACTTTTAGCTATGGCAATTTTTTTTTTTTAATACTTGTCCTTTCGAAAATGCTGTGATGTTGAAATCAAAATGTCCTTCAAGACAGTATTGATTTGAATGAGATCCGGCTGTGAAAAATGGCTTAAATAGAGTTGCTATAATGTGTTATGAATTTTCTGGAATGGAATAATGTAATTTATCATTTTAATGTTACTTTTTGAAGTTTGCTTTCATATTTGTGCTGAAAGAAAACATTTTGATTAAGCAGACAAGGGTTGACCCAAAATGCCTTATTTTGATTAAGAAGCTTTAAGTAACAAAATGCCTTTATGCTGATTTGTTGTTGGACCAACATTACAAATTGCAGAATTGTTATGAATCTGTAAAAATGTATCAGAGTAGGCCCATGGTGTAGGTGACCTCTCTGGAAAATCCTGGGCTTCAAGTTTTAAGTCCCCAAAAGGAGTGTGTTAAATTATCTGGATGGCTAGTTTGATAAAAATTCTTGTGTGGATCCTACTGTTGTGTGAGCAGTTTTATACTCTGATCTCACTGAAAGGGTTTATTTCTGCCCTATTGGCTCCATCAGTAACTTGAATAAGGGGGCTACAAAAAAATCAGAGAGGGACTTTTACAAGGGCATACAATGATAGGATATGGGGTGATGGCTTAAAGTAGCAGAAACCAGATTTAGATTAGGTAGAAAGAAGACATTTTTAACAACGAGGGTGATGAGCCACTGGAACAGGCTCCCCAGAGAGGGGGTAGATGCCTCATCCCTGGAAGTGTTCAAGGCCAGGGTGGATGGGGCTTAGAGCAACCTGTCTAGTGGAAGATGTCCATGCCCATAGTGAGGTGTGGGAACTAGGACCAACTAGGTCCTTAAAGTCCCTTCCAGCCCAAACCATTCTGTGAATTATCTTCATCAGTAAAATCCACTGATAAACCTCCCTACTGTGTGCAAATCCTGTGCCTGAACAAGAATGCAAAGTTTTATTCTGGTTCCATTTATTTGGGAGAAAATATAAAGTAATGCAGTTTTGGTCACCTTTTAGCTACATTCTCTACTAACGTATAAAGTGAAAGACAATAAAGCTCAGATGCAGTAAATTTTCTTTACAAAGAGACTGAAAGTAAATCCCATATTATTCCAAGTCCTCTGAAGGCACAAACTGCTGCTCTGAACATGTTGAACCCTTGTTTATTGTGAACTTCTCATGAAAGAGAAAGGAGTGTGGCACTGGGCATCCTGCTGTGCAGAAGGACAACACAAATGACTACAACACCAAGAAGACAAATGAGCATACAGAAGGGCGCATTAGTAATTGTGACCTCTCATTATTAGGCACTGTCCTATTCAGTACCATAATTTTGGTGGTAATTACTACTAATTGTTTTAATTTCTCCCTCCTGAGCTTTCTTAGAGTTCATACTATGAGGTCAGTTTTTCTTGGCTGCCTTCAAATATGATAAATATAAATTTTATTTTTGTACTTGAGTCAGGACTTTGTAGAAATGCCTTCTTCCTCTTTGTGTGAGTAGAGAAAAGAGGCAGGAGAAAATGCTAGAGGCTCCACTGCTTTGCTTTGATCCTTCTCTCAGAATTATTAAAAGTGAAGCCTCTAAGTAAACAACTGTAAAAATTAAATCACTACATGGAGCTTATAGGAACTGCAGGGTCTGCTGTAGCAGCTGTCTGACGTGGTGTTACCTTCATCCCCAGGTTAAGGCAGAAGGAGGAGCAATTTCATCTGCACAGTGCTGAGCCAGGCCAAATGATTTCCATCCTGTGCCTGAGTGATGCAGAACAGGGGCTGTGCAGTGCTCCTGTTCCCATTCCACTTCCCAGTCCTGACTGGCATGGTGCTCCTCTCTGCCCACCTGGGTGTGGGAGTTGGGAGAAGGACATCCACTTCTACCAGGGCATCATCAGCAGCAACCTGCTGGGAATGAAATGGATCCTTCATTCCTAAGTGTCCTTCTGTCAAGGTGAAAGGCTTCCTGAAATGCATTTCCATACAGGGGCAAAAAAACCCAAAAAACCAAACCAAACCAAACCAAACCAAACCAAACCAAACAGAAACAAAAACAAAAACAAACAAAAAAAAAACAACCCCAAAAACAAAAAAAAAAAAAAAAAAAACCAAACAAAACCAAACCCAAAAACAAATCCAAAAAAACCCCCCAAAAATAAAAAACCCACCAAAAACAAACAAAGGGGAAAAAAACCCAGATGGCAACTATATAAATTAACTAAGATGAGCAAAGCTGGCAAAGCAAGGCTTTCTGGCCTTTAATTTAATAATTCAGGGGCAGTGGGTGGGGGTCAAAAGGGAGCTAGATGAAACTGCAGAAAACTTCTGAATCCTATTGGTAAGGTTTTCTTTAAAGGAAGTTTAGAAAAATACTTTGTCTTTGTGTTTCTCTATCTTCTCAGTTAAATTGGATGTTTCTCTGACATTCTTTTTCACTACAAAGTAACTTTAATTAGCTCTCCTATGGTGTAAGCCTTTCCAGCTTAAAAAAATAGTTACATTAAATGTCCATGTTCTCAGGCTTGCAGCTGCCCGCACTTGTGAGGCAGTCATGGAAAAAGGAAAACACAAAATTGAGGTGGGAGGAAGGTTTTGATTTGGACTCATCCTGGTGGGAACAAGACATTAAACAAATGTTCAGTTTCCAGATTTGGAAAAATTACTGAGTATATTTTGCAGAGATGCTTTAGAAGCAACTGAGCAAGAGCATGGTATCTCACCAATAGGTATTGCCTCTGAATTTTAGGAAAAGAAGCAGTAGTCTATGACTTTGAAAAAGCCAAATAAAGGCCAAAGGCAGGTTTTGGCTTGCCAATTAGAAACAACTTCAATCTAAATGGAATGGAGTCCTTTGAGTTTTTGTTTTATGTTCTCTCTTCATTTTCTCTCTTTGAAAAAGAAATAAAGAAAATCCCTAAATCTGTGGACTGGCAGAAAAATAGCTTTTGCAGGCAAAGGACTGATATTAGCACATGTGGGTACTGCTGATTTCAGTAGGAGTGCTTGGTTCAAACAAGGACAAATTAATATCATCAGTTTTTATCTTTGGTGCAAC
Organism: Passer domesticus; assembly: GCF_036417665.1. Classification (NCBI taxonomy): domain Eukaryota; kingdom Metazoa; phylum Chordata; class Aves; order Passeriformes; family Passeridae; genus Passer; species Passer domesticus. The sequence goes on from NC_087477.1 coordinate 69,479,538, forward strand.
TGGGAATTCCTGGCCATCTGATTATGGGCTGGCAACACTTTTATGGAAATTTATCAACTTGCTTTGAAGTTTTTTAAGCTTCCACTTGCATAGTGAACATATTGATAAGAGGTCTCATGGTACTGTGTTCACACATTACAATTATGAGCATTGTCAGAGCAGTGAGCCTGCAGTTTAAAAATTGTGATAATATGGCTTCAACCTGAGCTCCTTCCTCTCACTGCATTAGGCCTTCCAGGAGACACTTTGCCTTTGCCAGGTATTTGACAGCTGCTATCAAGGTCAGAGCTGTACTGAATATTCTTTCATGGAAGGTATCCACAGACAAGCCCAGTTCTAAAACACAGCAAGGGGTAGACTTTGCCATTTATATATAATTTTCAAGAATCCTGTGTACCACAACAGGTTTCTCTTGCCTTAGAGACAATATAATTCCAAATTTCCTGAAAGCTTACTTTTATAATCGTGTAGTAAAACCAGAAATTTCCCACAGCAGAGAGTTTACTTCTTCATTTAATGGTTGCTGCCTTGCAAATCAACATTTTTTTATAGAGGAAGGCACACAAATGCCTGCAGTATGGAAGGATTCACAGCTGTTCAATAGGATGGGGACATTAGTAGTAACATACATATATAGAAAATAGAGGCTATTTTATGGAACAGACAACATGAACTTTACTGCTATTGGCAAAGGATTTTTTGGAGACAAAATATAGAGCCTTCCTAAACCAACACAGATACTGGCATCTGATTCCATCAATGTCCCAGAAGTATCCCACTAATTTACTGTGATATAGCTATTCCTATTTTCCTGATTCTAAACTACATCTTTCATTGCCTAATTAACCAAAACTCTGTGAGAATGAACAAACACATAATTTTGCTGAAGTCTGCCCAGCTGTCATCTGTAACTTCTAACCCAAGTAAACCTGAGTTAGGGCAAATTCAGGGTTGTTTTTTAGGATAAAGCTCACCAGAATGGAAATAAGCATCTCACTCAAAGTTAAGGTCAGTCTGGGTGTGTTCTGTACTGGGTTTAAAAGTTGTTGGGTGGAAGGATTTCTTTTTCTTGCCTTTGAATGTGTTCCCAGGGCACTACATGGGATCACCTGTGGCTCAAGAAAGCCCCTGTAGAGGCAGCCCCTGCTGGCAGCACCTGCTTGCCCTTGGGACCACAGTAGGGAGTGCTGACCATGGGGATGGGCAAGCTGTACTGAATACTGATGGGGTCATAAACCTGAAATAATGCTCAACACACAGCTGGGAGGAGAAAAAAGTGCCTTTGTTGTTAGTGCCCTATCCAAACCTACTGGCTTGGATCTTTGGTTATGCCTTGGCTGCAGTGCTTTGTAGCCGAGGAGGACACTAGGCAAGAGCTGATGTTAAGCTATCTTTAGGCCCCATCAGTTCTGCCTGGCTGATCTCTCTTCCAGCATTAGACCAGTGTCAAGAAATCCTGATTTCCTGCTCATTCTGGCCCTGGAGAGCAGTTCTGGGAACTGTAATCTTCTCTACTGTGGGCGGAGGGCCAGCCCAGACATCGGCGGGGTGTGCACAGCTGCGCCTCCAGCAGCAGCTAATGTGGAAGGATTGGAGCAGGGAAAAGCAGTGCTGAGGGTATGGGGGCCACACAGGGAACTGGTGGGGGTGTCTGGGGTCTCCGCTTCAGGGACATCATGCTGGATGGTGGGGGAGCCCATCATTCTACTTCACTGCACAGAGCACCGTCCTGCTCCCCCACGGCCAAGTCTTCCTTTGCTGGGTGCTGCCAAGACACCTTTTCTGCCAAATTTTGTCCCCAGTCTCACCTGCAGCATAAGTGGAGGCTCTCTCCAGTGTTCCCAGGATGTGCTGGGAGCAGGCCTGCCATGGTTCAGGGCTTGATTTCAGGGTTTGGTTCTGTTCTGCTGTTGGAATCATAGAAAGCTGCTGGGGAGAGGAATGAGAGGTTGCTTATCACTTTTCAGTTGACAGTTCTCAGATTTCTCTTCGTACATTTAAAGAATAAGCCCACTGTGATACAGACTATTGTTATTCATCCAAAAATGTGGAAATGGTACATCTTTGTTTAATTGAAAAAAACCATCAACATTTATATCTTGAAACATTCATGAGCTGCTCAATGAGACAGCTATCTGCATGGCTTTACTTCCAAGAAGAAATTAAATACTTCATCTTAAAAAAATACTGTAAGCCTGTTTGCTGCTATTTTATACACAGATAAAGAAAATAACTTTAGATTATCCCAGTTGACAGTATATCAATGAACATGTTGTTATCAGATTATAAACGTTGCTATTTTTATGAGTCTTGCAGTCCTGTTTTTGCCAACCAGCACTGTCTGTATCTCGGCCGACATCTCTGTGTTAGCTCTGTGCCTTCCTTACCAGCACAGCATGCAAAGTTTTGTGAGTGTCTTTGCTACAGCAGCCATTAGCAGCTCTATTGCCTATATGAAATGATACTCTGGGATGTATTTCTTTACTCTGCTGCAATGATATCTGCACATGATGACTACCTGGAGACAAAGAACCATGTCAAAAAGAAAGAAGCAGCTTCAGAAAGTTGTGGGAAAATGCTACTTTGCTCTTAGCAAAGAGGGAGCTTAAAATATCGAACTGCTCCATGCTGAATACATGATAAGACTGGTTCTGGAGAGGAAAAACTATTTAGTCCTTGCAGTGGATACACAAGCCCTTCAGGCAAGCAGACAGCTTATGGACCTGATTCTGAGGAACCAAAACACCCTAGCAACTCCATAGAAGATTTCTGTAAGGTTTCCCTTATTTTTGGGGTACACAATGTCTACTATCCTTCTGGTATGCAGAGAGATTGAACCCACAATTCAGAATACAACAGAAACATCAAAGTTTTCAGATATTAAAAAATATATATAAGCAGATTGATGTCTATATATGTAGATAAATAAAATTTACAAATATACATTTAAAAAAATCCATGTAACCCCAGCCAGCATTTCAAGTAGGTTGTCCATCTTGACATTTGAGCTTATGAACACTGTGTTTCACAGAACATCAGACCCCCATTTCTCTGCATCAACCCCTGCTTTGGTCTTTTGCCAGGATGACAACATTTAGAAATTTCACAGCTGCCTTTCCTCATGTTATGTGAAACATTTTACACTTGAAGAAAGAAATCATCTTGACGTCACTGGGATATAAAGCAAAAGTTGCATCCATGTTGCTGGTATAGGAGGAAAAGGAAGTATTATTTGGAGTCCAGAAGTGCGGGAGAGAACAGAGGGGAAGAGCTTCTATCAGGCACTGATTGCATTACAAAGGCATTAGTGACAGGTGGGGACAGCACACACAGAAAGAGAAAGAATATAAAATAGCTACTCACTGGTTTTACCACAAAGGCCAGGCCTTGGCAGTTTCTGCTACTGAAGAGAATTAGACAGAAACAGTCTCCCCAAGCATCCTATGATGCCATCTGGCTTATTACAGAGGAAATCCCCATTGGCAGTCTGGACTTTTTCCCTTCTTTTTCTTCACAACAACCTGAATGAGTGCCAAGATTATTTCTCTCTCTCATGCTCCTTCTCTTTGGCATCAAAACATCATTCTGTAGAAAAGGGAAATATGCACTGCATTGGCTCAGATGAAGGCAGCAATTTAAGGAATAGGAACCTCTGCAAGCTTTGAGATGGAAGCAGGGCTGATAAAGGAGATTAAACAAGCTGAGACCCTTTTGATGAACAAACTGAACCATCTTGATGCTGAAAAAGTAGAGATATAGTCAATAGCTGTGATATACTGTCTGTGCTTGCCAGGAGAGCTATCTATTTCCATTATTAGCCTAAAGGGTGATGTAGGCAATGAAAGTGAGCCACCAAATAGGAGTTCAGGTGAGACGAAGGTAGCAGGAGCAGGGAGCACCTCTTTATTACAATTCTTCAAATCACCCACTGCGGGTAATTACTTTGTCACCTCCTTGTCCTTTCTGCAAGGTTTCCTTTCCTGAGATTAGCAATGTGCATGCACAACAGTGGTCTGTATCTGACAGACAAAGAGACACAAGTAGTGTGGTTAGTTTTAATTATTTTTCAACGAAACATCCACATTAGATGCAGAATGGAGCTGATTTAAATTACAGCTTGCCTGAAAACTGTGATTGACCTGCAAAAAGGTCCTACCATGTTTAAAAAGATGATTATACTGGAGGAAAATGTTGAATATTTTGCCAGACACTGAATATTAATTCTTATTCTAAATACCTAGTTTTGTGTATATGTGTAGTAACACATGCATATACACGGAGCTAGATTTTGTATATTTTTATTTTTTTAAATATCCCTTTTTCTAGGTAAATAATTTGTTTTATGAGTTCCCCATAATCTCAGTAATCTTTTCATTGCAGAAATCTTTGCAATGAAGAGCAGCTAACTGGGTTTTTTTGCAACCTAATAATTTTCATGTCAGCTTGAAATGTTAGTGAATATTTTGTAAATAATCTAGTGTACATATGGAATGTGTATATGTCCTGTGTAGAAGTCTGTCCCTTATTTTCACACTGTGGTGAGGTAGGACACTTGCTCAGTTCTGGCCCTGATATGATGCACCTTTCTTCAATCTTTGTTATTACCACATCATATTTAATCTGTGGGTAGAAACAGAACAGCCACATCTCCCCCTCTTCTTCTGGATTTTGTCCAGTCATAAAACTAGAGATCTTTCTCTCAGCCATGCTGCTTTTTAAGTTTGTAGTTCAATTGCATTATTGTTGTGTTTTCTTCCTTCTTTCCTGCAGTAAAAAAGCCACTGAAGTATTTGCTTTAAAAATATAGAGCTTGTTCAAAGTGGTTATGTTGTGGGTAAAATGACCTATTGATACCAAGCCATCTGGGGAAAGGGTGTTTAACAAACATAGGAAAAAAGCAGTGCACTCAGCAGGTTCGGGAGAACGGTATCAGATGTCTGCAAAGCCACTGTTCTTATGTTAACACTAGTGCTTCCTGGCTTTGAAGTGTACTCTAAGTGCATGAAGTGTATTGCCTACAGTCTAGGGGGTTTTTGTACTTTCTATTTCCCAGTGAAAGTTTCTATTATTCCTTTTATCATGTAACAGCCATATCTAAATTCAGAAAATATTATCAACAGTTCCAGGAAGAAAAATCTTAATTCTATCACAGAAAAAGGGAATAAAAGTTAAAATAGGGGCTCTCTGGTATTACCAGAAGCATCCTACTGCTACAAGGAAAAAAAAAAAAAAGAAATTAAGAAAGGAATTTAGTGTTGGGTGTGAATAAGGAAAGGTGAGTTATGCTGTTTCCTGACAGATTTTGGTTTTGACATAAGATCCACATAGTTTATTAAGGGTGTTTTCTACTGTTATAAAAGCTTCTGGCAGTGGATTTTAGCTCTTACTTCACCTGCCTGTGAGAGGACCTGGTTGTATGCACACAGCAAATACCTGGGGCAGCTGCACTGAGGTCACTGAGTGGTACCTCTGTGCAAGCCATTCACCACTCCCTGCAGAACTGAGAGAAACCTAAAATTATTCACAGCCAGAGACACTGAGGTCAGGATGCAGAGGTGTCTTTGAGGACATGCCCTTTATGGCCTCTATGCAGGATAACCTCACAGTGCAGGGACTGACATCTCCTTACAGAAAACTGTACTTTGCAAATCTCAGCAAACTGTGGTTTGATGATCTCAGCAAATAATGGCTTTGTCTGCAGTGCTTGGTTCTCCCCCGCCATGTGTGGATCCAGCACAAAGGTGAAATGGTATGGGCTTCCCTGGGTTTGTGCTGCTCAGGGCCAGACATCCAATCTGCATGTCCAGGGGTGCAGAGGAGGGCATGGAAAGGAGGAAGCGTGGGCAGAGAGCATTGGGCAAAGACCAGAGAGCTGGGAATAAAACTTTCTGCAGCCTGGCCATTGATCTTTATGCAGGTGGCCTCTGGAAGGGACTGTTTCACTAGACTTCATCCTAATTTTTTCCAAAGGGAAATTTCTCCACCTGGGAGCCAGTGGGGAGCTGGACTAGTAGATGGTAGAACTGTACCTAGTAGTAATAAAGGTTCAAGATCTTTATTAAAGGTTTGCTACTCTTTGATCACTGCTAGTCAATATACCAGCCTTTATGTGAGTAACCCTTTCCACAAAGTTTGAAAAATGAAAAAATAGAATAGCCAGCATCTAACCTGAAAAACTATAGGTCCAAAGCTAACCCAGGAGTTAGCTTATTCAAATCTAATGAACTGCCTCATTGTTTGAACAGTGCTGATAAGTTTTTGATAAAAGACCTTGTATTATTGCTTTTACACATTTATATCGTCCTTGCCAAAGACAAATTGCCCAAAACAGAGGACAAATGTACTTCCTTAGAAGTCTTTTCCCAGAAAATGTATACAAAATTAATGAAATAAATGAAAAAGAAACACATAATAAACAAAAGAGTGACATTTATGTGCAAGAGACATATAAAAATTGCCTTTGCAATAGAAAAGACATCTTGATTGTGAAATTGGCTACTGTTGGAATAGCACAATTTTAGTAATCTCTCTATCCCAAGCACAATATTTTATTCTTATTTTCCTTCAAATCCATCACTCAGTTTACTCAACTATAGGAGTTTTTGCCAACAAACATTGTACTGACTGTATCAGTAATTTATATCTGATAAGAAATGAAAATATTCATGGATTTCTGCAAACTATGTGCTGGAAGTGTGGCACAGAATGACGAATAGCCCTGACTATCTGAAGGTATTTGTGTCTTCTGTTATCTTTAAAAAGACAGATTTTGAAAACACGTGACATCTAAATTTTTTACTTTGTTATAGTAGTCTTAAGCAGTGCAGTTCCTCTCTAGGAAATGAGAAAATATTCAGACACCAGCAGCAACACAAACTCATGTTCCCCCGCTCTTCGCTCCTGCGGACTGGAAGGTCTTCTGGTTACTGTGTATACCCTTTGGAATTAGTGAGTCTGAGATGTATTGTTGCCTTTTCATTCAAATACTGGGTCTGGAAAACAGGCATTTGGAGAAATTAGGGGCCTGCCTGGTCACTAGAGTTCTCCTTTCCCCATAACAGACATGTGTACCTTGATCATGTGTGTGAGTCGCCCACGCCATGGTCAAACCCCCTTGCAAGCTGTGCAAGCCACATGGCCATCTCTGCCCGCCTACAAATGCTGAATGCCATGGTTTATCCTGCTGCACTGCAGAATTTGCACTGGAATAGGGCAGGGCAGAATGCATTTGGTCACTTTGCAGTCGTGGGCAGTTTCTTTTTTTTAATCTCAGGTAAAATAAAAAGGACATGCATTGTACAACTAAAGGCTGGATGTTGACAGAGGATGGTTGATACCAAGATTTGAGCTGTGGCTGGGTCCTTACCTGCACTGCTTACCCAGAAGCACAGGAAGCAATAAAGGTAGACCAGCTCTTGCTTCCTCCTGCAAATCTATCTGGCTGTGACAAACCCACCCTTGGTGCTTTGTTCAACTGCTGCTGAATGGGGAGTTTCAGGACAGTTCTTATCTTTCTGAGTGCAATCACATTAAGAATAGTTCAGCTCTTTCTCAGCACTCTGTGTCCAAATATTTTGTATGTTCTGTAGCTTAGCAATGCCTCCCAGGAAATATTACTCTGTCAGAAGGCAAACAATTGCTTAGCTTGAAAGAAGTGTAATTATTTAAGGCATGCACAAATGTTTTTGGCTGTGTGGTGCCTTAACATTATTAACTGTGGGGGAAAAGCTAGCTAGCTCTTTTTTAGAAACTGTATTACCATTGTCCTAAAATGCAAAATTGCTGTGAGTCCTATTCTGACCAGAATTCCACATTTGCTCTTGATAGTAGATTGGATTTCAGAGCAGGATTAAGTAAATAAGTCATATTAAAATGACAAAATGGGTAAATAGAATATAATGTGAAATGAAATGTAAATTGGATTTAGGCAAACACTTTTATACAGACCTCCCGTCAAACCCTATCAGACTGCTTCAAATTCCTACTGTGATTTCTGCTCGCAGTTCTATTACATGTTGCCACTCAAGGGCATTTGATGTTTTCTCTCTCTGGAAATTCATTTGCATTTAAATGATTTGAAATAATCATAAAAGCCAAGTGCTATGAAGTTTGAAATTAGTTACTGTCTATAAATTGCGATGCCATTAAAAGATGATTTTGAAGAGCTTTGCTGTCTCAAATGTATGCAGATTAAAATCTAACAAAGTACACCTTGTTACAAAACTGTAAAGAATGGTGTGACATGGACTTAAATTGATTTATTCTCCTACTAGTGCCTATAAACTTTACATACTTGGGTTTCTTCTGAAAGTGGAAAAAAACCCTTTCATTTGCCTGCTGAATCTGAGCCAAATTCTGTTCTCAGATGGGGTTTCATTGGGTGTATCTGACACCAGCGCTTGGCCCTCAGAGTTTAATCTATACGGTCTATTAAATTTCTGGAAATGCTGTATGAATAGTTGGGTCTCATAATTTTTTTATGGAGGGAATAAAGGAGTGGGATCAGGAACAATGGAGGCCATTTACAGTTGGCAGTATGCGTATGCCCATTTACCTGTATCTGTTCAGTTTCTCCCTCTCCCTTGAATTCCAGTGTTCTCCTGGTAGGCGTTTCTCAAGGATCTTCTCTGCGAGGCACCTGGTGCTCCTGGTATGTCACCCTGGAGCCAGCCTGGCCTTCTTGCCTGTGGAAAGTTAAACCCTGGTTAGGAGCACAAATACATTTTGAAATACTGAAGCCCCTTTTGAAAGAGAGCTCTTTTCTCCATTCACCTCCAGGTGAGCTTAGGCAAAATAGAGCTGTCACCTCATAAACTCGTCTTCTGCCTCGCCTCCCCTAGCACTATTCCACTTTTAACCTATTCCTGCTCTCTGCCTGTGAGACCTTGTAGCAGTATACTGCCTTATATAAATTCCTACTCTCTCTTTGTTTGTACCATTGGGATATTATAACTTCACATTTTTGGATACCAACAGTACATTCCGAATATATTTTCCCATCCCCAAATAATTTTAAATTAACTTAACCACAAATATATGTACAACTATGTCTAGTTGTATAACTTGATCTTAAGATGTTTGTAATAAGGAAAGCAAAGTTGCCTTGGTTTATAGGTCTCAGAACCCAGGGATGGAATTACCTCTTTATAAACATATTTATGTGTGGATTTTTTATTATTTAAAAGAAAGAATGAAGTGTGTAGAACACATCTTAAAGGGCAAGAAAAGGTTTTGATTTTGTAAATCCAGTCTAGTGGTTCAAAAATTTCTGATATTATTTCTCTGAAGACAAAATTAGCTGTACAATTCTTACAGTCTCTAGTACAATAAAAAGTCCTATACTTGTTTGTGTATGAGACATAAAGCAAAGCAGCTGTCTTAACCACCTCTTTAATAAGCAACTTTTTTTTCTCTGAAATTGTCTTAGTGGTTAGTGCAAACTATCAGATAATCCTTCCTGATCAATCCTTAATGCAAATTCAGTCTATGCACACTAGCGTGGGGACAATACCTGGTCTCTCAGGTAGGGTTTATGGTTGCTGCAGGGTCAGGTTAGTGATGGGGATTGGGGGAAGTGAGACAGGAGTGAAATGCTAAGTTTTATACATTATTGTTACTCTAGCATGCGCAGGCCTCTGATGTTAATGTTCTGGTACAGTCCTGACTGCCTTATTGGAAGGAAAATTCTTATAGATTCATTGTGCAGCTCAGGCTAAATAGCCCCACATAAAGGATGAGTCTGTTCAGTACTCATCATTCCTTGGAAAATCAGTTGGAGGACAATGGATTTTGCATAGGAAATGAGAGTTGGGCTATTTGCCTTGGGCAGGTTTTCATTGCAAAAGTAATTTTGGCTTCTACACAGGTTTTGCTGAAAACCCCCTTGCCTGAATTATTGATCCAAGAGCAAGCATTCTTTCAGTCCCAGATGGTTTCATCTGAGCAGAACTACAGACTACCAGCATCTTTCTTTCATACAAATGACCTGGCCACAAACATCTACTCAGTCACTTTCCACAGTCTGCTTCAGGAGCTTGGAATAGGAAAAATTTGTCCATATCCATGGAGGGAGAACCCTGGAGAAGCACCACTGAGAAACTGGGGATAGTCCCTGGAAGTCTGATCAGTGCCTGAAGGTGTGAGAAAGTGCTGAGATAGAGCAGTCATTTGGACAGGGATGAAGGATGCACCTATCCACCGCTGAACTGATCCAAGTGGTCACTCCAGGTGCCTGTTTTCCCTCATGACAGAACAAAATGCTCCTGAGAACAGTGGACAGTCTGTCTTTCAGTGGGAAATCCTTTTTAACACATTCTATAGAAAAGTTGGAAGAGCTTTTGTTTGAGCACAGTCCTCCATCACAGCAGGGTTTACTTAAATAAATTAAAAGCTTATGAAAAGACTGGTTTTTTGGATGCCTCTTGTACATATGTCCTTTTAAGAAAGACATCGAATAAATGAGCTATGGTCATTGATTCTGTCCTGTTTTTAATCAATATTTGCAGACCACTGAAGAAAGTTTTGCAAATCATGTGGCTTTGAGAACTCAAAACAAGACCTGGCAAAACAGATAAAAAATTACTCATAACTGCAGATGAAATTGTGGCAGGAGATTTAACTGAAAAATAGAACATTTTCTGAACTCAGGGCAAAACAATATCTCCCAGAACATATTGCAATCCGATCTCTGCAGATGTTATTGAAATAATGCCGAGTTTGATAAAAATACATAAATTATACTTTATTGTTGTGGATTATAAAATATGTTCTGAAAGGGAGGGTAAGCACAGCAGGCATCTTGCTTTATCTAGTTTGACAGCACTTCTTTGCCATTAAATGAGGAGGCATAACTTAATACGTGCAAAAGGCAGAGAAGGAAAGGGCCTAGACTGAAAACTTTCCAAAGATAGGACTATCTACTTGTGTGCTTACACAGTGCTTAGCACAGAGACCCTTGAGTGTTCAGCACTCTCCTGGTACAGACACTAACATAAATAGCAGGGGAAATGTTCTTCTTTGCTCAAAAATGATAATATTTTCTTTATATTTTCAAAGCCTCATGTTTTTGGACAGAGCATAAGTGCCTTTTTGGTTTCATCTGCCATTTTTTCCTAACCACTCCCTACAGGCATTTTTTCAGCTCTGCTTTGACCTATGCTAAGGAACATAAAGTTTTGGCTCCCCAAACCTGTGTAAGCTCAATATTGCAGCTCAGACCTGTCACTGCACAAGATAGGTTTGAGGGCCAGAACTGCAGCACTGAATTTAAAACAGTGGGAGGTAACCCCATCTCCTACTACTGCAATGACATTTTTAGTTTTAGGGTTTTTTCCCCTCAGGCAATCATTTCTAAATGTTCTGGAGTAGAAACTAACATATGGGATTTCTTTAAAAAGATACAAACCACAGCTTAGGGTTTCAATATGACTTTTTTTCTACCAGAAGGTAGGTAATTAATGATTCAATGTGCAGCCACCATACACTGGGATTTAAGCTTCTGGAAATCTCATTTGTAACCATAAGAATGCAAGGGGACACAAAAAGCTTGATTTGTTTTTGTGGCTTTCCTGAGTTAAAATTAAACCTATTACCAAGAGCTGACAATGCAATATTGTTGCATTAAAGCCATGTTTATACTTTTTCATGCAGAATGTTTCCTGTGAATAACGACCTATAGAATTTGTGGTATTTTTTGAAGGCAGAGATTTAAGTTATTATTCTACTGTTGTAATATCTGTTTGTAGCCACAGATGCTGTGCCTACTGCCTGTATATTGTCTCTACTGCCTGCAGTTTGCTATCCTGCTCACTGCTGTTAATAGGGATATTAGACAGTCACTAGACAATACAGTTCCTTTTAGTTATCCAGCAGGAGACTGAATTTTGTGAACATTCTGATTGTGTCCCAGATTTATCTTTCTATAACTCAGCTCTCTTTGGAGCTGGTGTGTTGCTCGTTGCACCTCCATTCCTCTCATTCATTTTTTAAGTTGCTCTGTTACAAATTTCCTAGTTCCCATTTAGTCAGCTGTAAACAGGAGGCAACTGCTCCAGAGGAAAGTAGTTATGTAATTAATACATTTATTTAGATTTGTTTAATATAAACAGAAGAATAAATTTAAATAAAGGTGAAATACTTGGTTTCCTCCCTGGAACTCACTTAATGCAGTGGAGAAGTGTACTGGAGCAAAGAGTTATCCCTTCCTTGCAGAGACAAGAGCCCTGTGCCTCTTTTTGCACTGCCTCCAAGGAATGAAATGGCCTCCAAGAGCACGGCACTAGTCAGAAAAGCAGTAATAGTATAAGTCTAGAAATCATTTAACAATGTGCTTAACTTTAAGCATTTTTTTTCAGTCCCACCAGCCTCAAAAGGATTTAACAAGGCACTTAACATCCTCTTTGAACAAGGATACTTTCCTGGAGCTGGCCTTAACAAGGGCACTCAATACTTCCTTTTTCTGTGCAGTCTAATGCTCTCTGAGTTCTATCTCTCCTGCACCACCTCTGAGGAGCTGCCTCTGCCCTAGGCAGGACAAGGACAAGGATAAAGGCAAAGAGTTGAGGAATCCATTGTCATCGTACCTTTGCATGCCATTCTGGTCATCCCATGGCTGGTGGCTTCTCTCCTTCATCCACCCTTGGATCTTGCCCAGTAAAGGACGTGGAAGGTCACACTTGAGGTGCCAGCAAGGACACCAGAGACTAACCAGGCATGACATACCTCTGAAAAAATGAAAAACGTGCAGGGAGGGGTCACTCAAAAGGCAGGGCAGAATTGCTAACTGCTTTCTTGTTTGATTTTGGCCAGTTGTTTGTCCACTTCTAATTATGCTTTTACTGGTGATTTAAATTGTATCACTAGCAATATTTTCGAATGATCTTTGCTTAGGGGGAAAGTAAGCAGAAGAGTGAACACTGATTAAGGGAAATGAAAGCAAATCTGTTTACTGATAATATATGTGGCATCACTGAGACAGGTAAATGGTACTTAGGGATTGCTCTCTGCTCATGTTTATGATCTTCAATATATTTGTGCATTTCTCATTTACTGCCCAGGCAAAGTTTGCATTTCCAAATTACAGATGTATCATGACAATTTTGGTCATAACAAGGTTACAAATTCTGTCATTCAGCAGAGCTACCATTCAGTACTTCTGAATGTGATTTTACTGGTCTCAGTTCTTGTTGGACAATATACTAAAATTCAGATTAAAGGTAAATGCATTCTTTATGCACTGGATTTTTTCATAGCTTCTTCCTCAGAGAAGCTTTTCCTCATTTCATCTTGAAAGGTCATTTTAGGAACTAAAAAGCCCTGTTGCCAACTTTTTAAATAATTATGATCTCCAATAAAATGCCATCTATTTTTAACATTGTACTTTTTAATGTGTCTTTAAAAAAGACGCAAGTAGATGACTTTCTCCATGAATAATGTATCACTTCAGAAACTTTGAATGCTATGACATAAATTATCAACTACTTTCCTACTGTTTGCTGATAAAGTGGGGGTGTTTTCCACTCACTTTGTAGTCAGATCATGTTTGGAGTCGGCTTCATTTTCTTGCTGTATTTGAATGATGACATTTCATCATAGTTTATGCCACTTAATAGCATAAAATGTCAGAAGGAAATGATCATAACACTTCTGCAGGTGATAAGTATTCCTGTCTCTACCCTGTGAAGTAAGCCATATAAAGTAAAAACTTCTACTTTTACTAAAGTAAAAGCATTCTCTAAAGTAAAAGCAGACACCATGGCAAATGTACTGGGAACAGGAGCACAGAGTGTGCCTGGTGTAGCAGAGGAAATGCAGAAAATGCCTCTTTAAAAATGGTTGTTGTTTTTGAAGGATTTCCAGAGATGGTCCATATTGATAAAAGTCAGAGAGAGCCCCCAAAGCTGTGTGCAGGGTCTGGTGGAGCACGATGGTTGCACTTCAGGATGGATGGCTGAGTGACCAGAGCAGAGCATCCATGGGCAGGGCAGAAGTGTTTCAATGTCCTCAGCTGGCAGGGTCAACAGAAGTGGTGATGTATTTAAATTGGTAATTCAGACATGAAGCAGGAAAACACTAAAGCATTTGAAAAAGAGAATGAGAAGAAAAATAAAGTGCATAGCTGAGACTTTATTGTGGCAGTAAAATATTCAACGGGCTTAATGTGCTTCAGGAAATAGTGATGTTTAGGATGAAGAGAAGAAGAAAATTAGTGGAAGTGGAGAAAACCAGATAACATTTTTTTTCAGGCAATAAGCATATTAAAGCAAATAAAGAACTGGAGGGGGAGAGTCTGCTGGGACCTGGGGCTTAGCAGAGAAGTGGTAAAGCAAATAGCAGAAGTTAGAGAGAATAAGAGAGATGAAAACTGAAAGGACAAAATAGCCTCACAGCACATGGAAGCAAAATACTGGAGGAGACCCTGGGGGACACTAGTATGGATTTATGTCCTGCAATTATAATTAGTGAAAATGAGGGGATAAAATGAGATTTTGACTATTTAGCAGCACAGAACTATTTCCAAGTTTTAAAGTAAGTTTTAAGTTGTCCTTGTCTGCTAATTTCTTTCTGAACTCCCTCATCCATTGCTTGTCTTTCCAGAAAGCACCTTGTCTGTGACACACCCTGGGATGAGCTGCACTTGTCAGTGGAATATACAGCAGGAAGAAAACTCCAGAGAAATTGCAAGATCCATTTGTAAAAATCATAATAAATATCAATAAATTGCATGGTCAGGAATAGTACCTGCATAAACAGGATGTGGCAACTGGAGTGAGCATATTAAACTATACTCATCAAATTATTGGATTTGCAGTGGCACAAAAGTATTTATATTTTTAAAAACACTTTATGGCTGTCAGATCCCCGGAAGAAGGTTATGGTTTGCACTGAAAATTCGTGAAGGAGTTGGACAGGCAGAAATATGACCATTGTCATGGCTGGAAATCGAGAAATGTGTGAATCCTTTGGAAGGCTCTAGATGCTTCAAAACAGGCCCTACATCCACCTAATAAAGAAAAAATTGCAACATTTTTTGGTAAAGAAGACAATGGATATGTGAGGAATTTGTGTCCTTGAGTCCATGCATCTTGGGAATGTTTATAAGAGCAAATATTTACTAATTTAGGATGGCTGTGTTTTAAGGATATCTTGCAACTTGTTGCTACCTTGGCAATTACCCAGTCAAAATCACAAGGATTTTTTAAAAATACCTAGTCATTGGATATTTTGCAAAAACAATCTAAGTAACTTTGGAGAATGGACAGTCTTGGATAACTCAGAAAAGGTGCCTGAATATTTCCAATATTTTACTACATATAATTCGTTGTAGACTAGCAGCATTAATGTCAAATCCAGCTAGTTGCACAATAATTGAGGATTCATAAAATGTTTCTGGGAATCACCATGTAATTACCATTATCTCCAGTGGTGGTACAGGAAAATAATATGCAATATTTCAAGATATTTAATTAAGAAGTGTCAGTGAGTTACCTTGAAGATAACTTCTATCACCCCTGTGTGACAGGCTTGTGTATGAACAGATGATGGATGAGTCCCCTCAGTGTGAAAGACAGATGAACTGAGGAACATCAACGTGATATGCAGAATTCATTATGATGAAGTATATATAATTGTTGTTTACTCTTTAAAGGTGACCTACAAATACAATGCTTTATGGTTACTTTTCTTGTCTTCTTTATAATGCAATAAAAAATTCTAAAAAGTTCTCCAGTAGAAGCTGTGCTTTTTCCTTTCCTTAGAAATTCTTGTCCGCTTTGGTTTTTCCCCAAAGACCTCTGATCCATGAAGGAAGTAACAGGTTTATGGTATCAGATATCAAGGAAAAAAAAGATGCTTGTATGAGGGTAATTTCTTACGTGGTCTGCTTTGGAGGTGGGAGCTGTATGAATTCATGTGTGGTTCACTAGTAGTGTCAGCAGCAAAACCCATCATCCCTGTCTTGGGAATTGTAGAAAAAAACTTGTAGCCTTCACCGTGAAAATGTAATATGAGATCAGGGGAAAACAGAAAAGAGAATTTAAAGAAAGATGGATCTCCTAATGGTTATTTCTGTCAAAGGAATTAAGGAACTACCACTTTCTATTTATGCTATTTAGCATAAACAATGGGCTTTGTGTTCCTTGCTCAAGTAACCGCTCTCTTACCCTCTGTGGGCTGCATTACCTTACATTGTGACTAACTGCAGTTTTTCTTGCTGTCACCACACCGCTGACTTGATCACAGCCTTTAGTTTGGGAATCTTTGCTTTTTACTCTGACTCTTGCTTACTAGCCCATTTTTCTTCTACTCTATCAGTGCCCTTCTCTGTGGACCTTAAGGTGATAATTACATTAGCTGTACTTCATCACAAGCTTGTTAGGGCTTGACAGTTGATTTTGGCTGACTATAATCAGCCTTGTCCCCACTTGTCATTGTCCCTTTGTGCAGTGGTTGGACATGACTCTTTCTACATTAGCAAGCAGTGTGCTCCTTTAGGAGTGGATCTGCTGAGGGAAATAACCTGCACTGACCCCTGTGATACGTGTGGTTTGGGGGCTTGGTGCTACTTACAGCCTGGTCCTGTAGGCTGAATGCCTGTTAGTGCTGAAGCACATCTTTGGGTTTGCTCTCATCTGAAAAAGGTCAGTTCATGTGCTCTGAGACAGGTGACTTGTGGAAGTCACAGCTCGTAAAGCTGTGAAATGGCTGGGAGATTCAAAAATGCATTTCTGGCCAACAGTGCTGATGAAGGTGCCTTTGCTGCTTGCTGGTTTACCTAGGGTAGTACAGCTTCAGCTGGTCTAAAGTGAGACCGTACTCCTGGGGCTTCCCCGTGTTCTGGGTTAAAAGGTAGGTGAAAATATTTTTGTGGTTTTTTTATACAAGTAAATCTTGTCTTCCTGTGCTCATTTAGCAGAGGACAAAGGCTTTTTTTTCTCAGTGTGTGCATCTTGATAAAGTGTAATCTGGATTTATTCCCATGAAGGTAGCTCAGTGTGATACCCAGTTCAAAACTAGATCATCTCAAAACTAGAACAAGTGAATCTTGTCCCTTCTACCTCTTCAGGATGGCTGGGGGAGGCCCTTTTTATTTCCTTAGTCATAAATTTGGACATGAAAAGGAGAATAATTGCATAATCTACACTTTCTCTCTCTGCTTTTTTGCATGTCAAAGTACTTCCTCTGTATTGAAGTCCATGAGTCTCTCATCTTGGACTGTGCATATAATTAATTAAATAATAATAGTAATAGAATTAATAATAAAAAAGGATTTCATTAAATTCTGTCAGTGAGTATAAATTTAAAATAGTCTAGTGGAGTTCACTGAAAGATCCTACACATTAAGTAAGAATATGTGTGGCTGACACATCTGTGAGTAAAATTGTGATTGAAGAAATTCTCCATTTATTTGACAAGAATATTTATTTGAAGCAAGATTGAAAGCAAGGCCAGAGTTTTTTTTTTGCAGTTGCTGCAACCACCAATGCTGGAAGAAGTGCAGGAAGTATCAGAGTTGAGAAGAATGGTTGTGTGGGTTTTGCATTCATGGGTCATGTGGTGAGAGTAGAGTTGTGTCCATTCTGATTCTTTTACTGAAAAACTGCTCATGAGAGGTTTTTGTTATCCAAACATTTGGTTCAGTGGGGCCTTGGTTCATATCAGAGATCCCACAAAAGTGCTCAGAGCACAGTGCTACTATGTGGGAAGGCTCTCTCAAGTAATGTATTTGCTCATTTTTCTGTGATTCTGAATGTGACCTTGTGCAAAACACATGCAAGCTGACTTTAGGTAAACTATTGTTTTATGAAAATGCGACATCACTATCCTAAACCCTTTATTTATCTCTTTCTTTCCTATGTTTTCTTCCCCTTTTCTTGTTTGCAGGTCTTTTTTGGAATAACCATTATTTAATTTATTTCATTCTGCATTTTCCCCCCATATGTTTCTTAAATAAGGCTCTTTTCTCTTTACTGCATTGTAGGTCAAGACTAGAAGCAACAATGATGTTTCTCTTTTTTTTTTTAAACACAAATGTATACTTGTGAGGACTCATAAAGAACTTTAATACCAATAAGCACAAGTAAAACTTGTTGACTGCACAGGAGACATATTTGCAGACAGAATGAAAGCATAAATAATGTGTTATCATTGTTCCAAATCAAAAGAAGGTCAGCACTATGTGAAAAGTTTATAGGCAACGCACATCACAAAAGTACCTTGAGATGTTAGAAGTTAACAGCCAGATCTTCAGCTATAAAAAATGGTCTTAACACTGCTGATATTGCTGGAGATATGGCAATCCGTACCAGACTGTCTGGGCCTTCTGATTTTTATTTTGCATTTTACACATAATTTTTGTCATCAATCTCCATTTATGTCAATGACAAATGCATATTTCACGCAGAAAGAAGTAGACAAAGAGGTGCATTCATTGTTATAACTGATAAATTAGTGTCTTTGTTCAAACAACTTGCATTTACATTCACTGTTAGAGAAGGAAAAGCTTCTTAAAAATTTATAAGCTGACTATGCAGGTTAGCTTAAATGTGCAGTCATACAGTGTTGACTCAGAGTTAAATTTAGGAGCGCTTTGCAAAACTAGTGGAAAGTAGAGCATTTGTTCAACATCACAGACTTGCAAATGGTTGAGCTAAATATATGGTGAGCATTCAGTCACAGGTCAGGCTCAAGCAGTGTGCTCAGAGTGCTTTCCGTGCATCGATTGGTCTAATTTTGGAGATCATTTTGTGTTTTATTCAAAACTAGACAAGGCTGTGGGGAAAACATGGGCCTATGGGATACAGAAAAAGACTGATACATAAAGCAGGCTTGATGCTCTGCTTCTCTTTGTGTGCCTTATACAGCCACTTCTGGAAAGAGTACTTAGCTACCCAGGATCAAGTTCTCTCTGAGCTGCCTGTGAGACACCTCCTACAGCTGCACTGGGCATCCCCAGCCCATCTGACAGCAAAAGGATTTTAGTTTATCAATTATTTGCTCAGAGGCCTCCCCCACTTCTTAGCAAACTGGGACCTGGCCTCTCAAACCCAGACATGTATTGTCAGAGTAAATGTGTAATTCATGTGTGTAAATGCACAGAGTGCTCACATAAATCAGTTGCTCTCATCCATGGGTGACCAGACAGCTGCCTAACAGGCCATGTTCCCATACAAATACCTTATTTAGAGACAAGAATTAGGCCTCCATGATATATGAATGTCATTGTATGCCCTTAAAGTGATTAATGGGAAAATGATTTTTCACCCTTTATTTGCTTCACATTCTCCCATCTCCCTCTAACCTGTCCCAGGACATAAAACACTCTGAAATGACCACCCAGTCTTTCAGATTATAAATTCCTCTGCGTAGGAGGATTTGCTTTATATGTTTTCTCCTGTGAGCCCAGTGTACTCTCCTGTGCTAGGGAAGTGCTTGAGCGCGTGCCTATAATTCTCAGCAAGAGCAGTGTCCAGGGGCCATGAAATCCCCTGCCAGCCCACCACCTGTCTCCAGAGGTGCTGTGGAGCCAGCCTGCAGAACACCTCTGGTGCTGGAGGTGTCCTGAGCAGCTTGGTCCTCAGAGGGTGTGCAGAGTTTGTGCTGGTCCATGCTGAGCTTGTGCTTACAGCAAAGACAATATTTGAAGACTCTTCCTCACCCTTTGTAAAGGGTCCTTCTGTCACAGTGCACTGTTGGGGGAGAGGCCCAGGCATTCTTGTTAACTGATTTCAGCTAGGAATAACATTTAGTCACATCTAACCAATCTTTTTCAACATGACCAGCTAATACCTGTGCATTTAGCACATCTAGTAGCTTTAAAGTCATTGAAGACTGAGATGAGTCCAGCTTCAGATGTTACCTGAAAATGAGTGTTCAGTCCTGCCTGGGCACAGGATCTTTCTATGTCATGAGAATGGCTGCAGAGTCCTTTAGTCCTTTTTGAATTTGTTATTTAGCCAATGATTTGCTGACATCTGAATCTGCACAATTTGTAATAAATAATTTAAACCACAGGGAGCAGAAAGTGTGACTGAATTAAAATATAAAAAATGCTTGAAAATGCTTTCATGATACTTTTTCTTGCTTAAAACTTGAAGATCAAACAAGAAAAAAATTATAGTTTAAGATCACTTCACACTGTACAAGGAACCAGCAGAGTTGCAGCGTTGAGCTCATTTGGTTTATCCACATTAAATAGAATCTCTTTGTAGTCAGTCAGGACAAAACTGTAGAAACAAAAAATTAACATTAACAAAAAATATTATACATTTATTTTGTGTGGTTTTACTTTACAGAGAATCATTGTGTAAGCAAGTTATGTTACCAGATAGATTTTATTCCACCATTGTGTACGAGTTACCTGTTGCTCATCTATTAATCCTGCTTTTCTGTTTCCTTTTCAGCTAGTCTGAGAGGTGAAGAGATTCAAAGAGTTCAGAGCAATGTTGGAATACAATGCTGGAGTATTTTCTGAAGTTTATAATGTATGTCACTGGTCTGAAGCTAAGTTAGAAAAGTTCAAGATTTCTTTGTTGTGAAGAGAAGGATTGCCAGACCTGGGGTTTAGGTTGCAAGTTAATGGGCAGTGGGGGGCAAAGGAAGGACAGTGTCTCTCTCCTCTCTGAAGCACCACATCCTGGTGGTGGCAGATGGCTGGATGCTGGGATCAAAGAAATCATGTTCTCTCTAGCTGTGAAAAATTGCAACACTCCTTGCTGACTTCTGTGCTTGTGATCATGGGCGAATTTGATCTATTTCAATATAAAAAAGTCCAGAAAGTGTATTCTATGTACAGTGATGAAGACAGTTATAATCCTGGCTAAAATACACATGCTCAAGGTTGTAAACACAGTGAGCAAGTGCAGTGACTGCTGGGCTAGATGTGGCTGCCATTGCTCCTAGCAGTGAGGTGTTCCTTTGCTGATGTTGTGGGTGAGTGAGTGAAGTTTGTGCAGCCCAGCCCTTCATGAGGCAACAGGTTACTCTCACCCAGGTGGAGAGAGCTTCCCTTGTGCCTTGTGGTAAGGGATAAGCAGCTGGAACACTAACCACAAACTAGTGCTATTTGCAGTTATCCAGCTTTTTAAAACTAATTTATAGGTGGCTTGCAGGTCAATTTTTATGGCTTGCTTTGATGTATGATGGGGGACATTGCACAGGCTGAATGTTTACTCCTGTATTTTCTTGGGGCAGTAGGTATTTAGCAGCTTAACTGTGCAAAAATATGCATTTAATCCCCCCACAAAAGCCATTCAGTCATAAATACTTTTAGATTTTTGAGTACAGAATTTGAAATATGAAGTAACCAGTATTCCACATGTGGATATGGGAAGTAGGCAGGAGGCATTTCTTGAGCATGCCATGTTCAGATAAAGGTCATATAGGCAAATGGCCATGACTCAGCTAGCACTGAATTAAACAGCTTCCAAAGAACACTTACCCTCCACAAACAGAGCGTAAACAGACCTAAGCCATAGTTGAAAATGTGTGTAAATAGCACTTATTTCACTCCACTACTGCTAACCCAGGACCAGCAAAGACAATGACTGAGGGTGCATGTACAGCAATAAAATTTTCTATTTCTTTACTTGGTATTCTGCAACAGCATTTCAGTCTTTTTTTCTTTTGTTCCCTGGGAATTTATTGTTAGAAAAATTCTCTGTGTAACTATGATTTCTTCTAGAGGATCATCAGGAAGACCTGTAAGCTGTTTCCTGACAGGAGATTGAGAGAGAAGAGAAAATGAGCTGTTAACAAGAATGCTGCCCTGCTGTCTGAATTGCCCTAATTCATGACGGGACATAAAGCTTAGACAAAAAATTTATGGTGCCTTAACCCTGGGAATGACTCAGTTGTTTAACAGCATGTTTGTGTTCACACAAGCATAGGATCTGGGCTGAACCAGAGCATCCACAGGAGAGCTTCCATGGATGGATAGGGGCTCTTCAGGAAGGGCCATCCAGGGGGATGGAGGGAGTTCAGTCTGAAGGCAGCAGGGATGCACAGAGCTCTGTCTTGACATGGATGATGAGACAGCTCAGAACTTGCAAGGTCAGATCAGCAGCAGTAATAATGTGGGTGTTTTTTAACAGAGTGCCTGCTACTGCCAGCCTGACAAGGAAGAACAGAAGGATCCTTCTGCAGACAGCTGGGAGAAGCCTCATGTTTGCAAGCCCCGGTCCTCAAAAGGCCTCCAACCACCCTGGTACCTGCTGGAAACAACACAACAAAACACAAGTGATCTGGGAGGTTCCTGCAGCACTGGGATAGTGAATTCCTGACGTGGCTGCTAGAAGAGACAACAAAGTGAGACACTCTGACAGACCATATACTCACCAGCATGAAGGTTCTGGGCAGGCTTGGCTTCAGTGACCATGAGCTGTGGAATTCAGGGTCCTGAGAGGTGGGAGAAGTGCCAAGATTAGTATCACAACTCTGAACTTCAGAACAGATTTTGTCTTTTTCAAAGACCAGTTTGGGAAAATCCCATGGGACATGGCCCAGAACAGATGAGCAGTCCCTGAGGACTGGATGATTTTCAAGATCACTCCTCCAAGCTTGAGAATGGTTCAGCCTGACAAGCAGGAAAGTGAGCAAAAGTGGCAGAAGAGCTTAATGGGTAAACAAGAAGGGCAAGGAAGCCTTATCCCCACTAAAGGAGTGGGGCAGAGAACAACTAAACAAATTGTGCATGCACAAATCCTTGGACCTGAAGGAATTTGAAGGAATCTCCTTATAGAAAGAGAATTCTGTGTTCTGAGCAGCTCTTTCACCTTTTTTGTGACATGTGAATTTAGTTTTTTCCTTCTGAAAAGAAAAATCTACTAGAAGCCAATTTACTTTTCTCAGTATAACAACTTCTCTAACCTTGCAAACACATTTCATAGCTGCAAGGTGATGGTAAAACTGTTCAGAGCTCAGCTTAAAACAAACACACATCTGGGCAAGAAATAGAAATAATAATTGTAAACAATTCAATACATCTAGTAATCTTAAGCCAAAGTAAATAGTTTATGAAATGTACATAGTTAACTACTATCTAATAAAACTGTTACCAAGAATAAACCACAAACAGGAAAAAAGGGCAATAAATTAGTATCTCCTCAAAAATAATTTGACTGGCCCTACATTTCAACATTTCTTAGGGCCATATTGATGTACTCATAAAATAAACATTATCTTTACAAATTATGATTATTTAAAATAACCCTGAAAGCTGTCCTGAAGTTGTATCATTTGTCATGTTTCTGGGGTTTTTCTTTTGTCAGAATCTGTTAATTAACTGTGGCGCTATATTTTTGTAAGAGGTATCAATTTATCCAAGCTGCTGTTCCATTTCAAAAGATCTCAGAATAAGATTCTTCACCTATTCAGCTGAAAGCTCACTATCCCACAGAGCCATTCTTTAATCACTTCAATGCATGCCTCCATAGAGAGCAGAAAGTGTTCTTGACTTTATTAAGATACATTTCTTCCAAACTGAAAACTAATCCAGATTCAGAGTCAAAAGATCATCTTGCTCAGTCCTGAAAGGTTTTTTAATTTTTTGTTTCTGATGTTAATAAGCTTTGAAAGTTTGAGTATTGTTGCTGGTGTATACTTTGATCAGTGGATTTGCAAAGGAGATCTTTGGCCATGGCCCTTATTTTCATTATATTCAGGCAGCACTGAGTACAATGGAGACCAAACTCATTTGGAAGCTTCTTAATGTCAAGAGCAATACATAACAATTATAGAAATAATATTAATAAGAACACAAGTTTTAGTGAGACAATTTTTTAAAAAAATTCTGTCCCTTATTTGTTCTGTGATTTTTGACCTGAGGTCCTCTGTAAGGACTAAACAGGATTTTCTAAGAATCAATGTGTCTTCTTGCAAAACATGTTTCTAAGTTGGGTTGGGTGATTTAAATGTCCTCTTCCCAGCTGCAGATACATCTGTCCAGTGACTTTTGCTTTTCATGCACCAATAAGAGACTTTTTCCAATATGACTGAGCAGATCTGTGAGCAGCACAATAAAGGAGACAAGCAGATGAAGGTGCTGCAGGCTGGCCATAATCCTGTCCTCCTCTCCTAACCGCTATTAGATGGTTTTGAATTTATTCAACACAGCTGTACTCCTGGATCTGCTGCAACAGCCCAGTGAAAATGTTTAAAAAAAAAAACAAACAAAAAAAAAACAAACCAAACCAAAACAAAACAAAACAAAACAAACGAAAAGCAAAACAAAACAAAAAAAACACCAAAAAAACTTGGGGAAAAAAAAACCCAACATGAAAAAACCATGAAAAAATCTTGTAAATTCAAGTCTTCATGCCACTCTTTCTTCACCCAGCAGAGTGGTTCCAAATGTGGAGAAGCCTGGCTAAAAAGTGATCAGCCACTGGAAAGCAGCATTGGTGACTGCTTTCTTAAATTCAGGACAACAAAATGCAGAACAAGGCTGCTTTGAGCGTGCATAGCCTGCCTGCTTCTAACTTTGTAGGACACAGAGCTCCCCAATAGATGTAAGAGCTGTAGAAGCTGCAGGAGCAGATTCTGAGTTCAGTAGCAGTTATTCAAGCTAAAGACATTCTCACTGTTTTACTGGCTTGGCTCTTAATTTGTTTCCAAAACCTACAAATGTATATTATATCTTGAGAAACTAGCAATTGGCTTGGGTTCTGGTTTTGTTTTCTTGCAGACTGCAAAGAGCAATATTTTAATAGAGTTCTGTTTTACATTAAAATTTCATTAAAATACATTCTTTCTCTCCTTCTGCTGCACTGCTTCTGATCCCTGACACCAAAAACTCACCTCGCCCAAATGAAAGATTGATCTGATTCACATTTTCAGGAAAAGATATAATGAATGATCGGTTGTGGCTTGAAAACTTGGATAGCAGATTCCAAAATGAGCAGAATTTATGGTTGTTTTATAAGCACTTAAAAAATAGGACAGAAATACCAATACAGCCTTGGCTACCAAAGAGACTTTATGATATCTCCCTTTAAATTATAATGTCTTGAATTTAATGCATTTTAATGTTCCTAATTTTGAATAAGGAAGGAAAAGGAACTCATGACATTTGCACTGTGTGAGTCTATGCGGAAACTCACAGCATCTCATAATGGCTTAGATGGCAATAATAAATAAACAAAATGGGCCTTAAGCTATTTTTTCCTCATTTGCATGCACAAAGATGTCACCAAAGGCACTTGTTTTCTCTCTGTAATGGTAACAGAGTCCTTGTTTAAACTATGATTCTTATAAAAGTCACTTACCATTATCTTTCTAATAGTTTTTATCATATTGCACTTCTGAAAGTGCATATTGTACTTTTTTTATCATGTTGCACTTCTGAATCCACAGCATCTCTTGTGTTTGCTGTTGAGATGTAGTTGAAAATTTGGATGCAAGTGGGTATTTACCTGTTCAGTAAAGAAACATATTAAAAAAAACACCCAACGGTTTAGGTCATTCTGTGTTGCACTTTGTTTTTCCATATAATAAAAAGCCCCATTTCTTGAAGCACAGTAAATAGGAATTTCTGAGTGAGACTTGGCCGTGGTGGAGGATAAAGAAGATCTTGTATTTTGGGGGTAAGTTAGATGGCAATTTTTGTTGCTTAGTGGTTTATTAGGTTGCACTTCATTTGTAGGTTCGCTGGTTTGATTGCTGCTCTTAATGAAATGTTCTAGTTATCATTTCTGGCTTTAGGGTAGTTTTGTATTTGAGGTGAAAGGTCAGAAGCCTTGTAGCTAAGGGAGTTAAGTTTCCTGTCTTTAATTGCTGCTAATGAATATTCAGCTGTTGAAATGGAGAGAAAAATAGTGACTAGTGACTGAGAGAGCCTGAGGAGCAGCAAGCTGCAGGACTTATCTGGTGATTCATGTGCTTTGTGTTTTATATATTTACTAAGCATCAGCCATGAATAAGCATCAACCATGTGATGTTGATGAGGGGTTACATGGGGAAACCACTTTTTTCATTAAATGATACCTGAAATATTTACGGAATCACAGATTCAGTTAGATTGGAAAAGACCTCAGAAATCATTAAGTCCAACCTATGATTCAGCATGTCAACTAGACCATGGCACAAAGTGCCACCTCCAGGAATGCACCCTTCCATGGATCACACTCCACCACCTCCCTGGGCAGGCCAATTCAGTGTTAAGTCACCTTTACTGAAAAGAAATACCTCCTATGTTCAACCTAAGTGTCCCCTTGCAGAGCTTGCGGCCATGTTCTCTTGTCCTATCACCGGTCACCTGGGAGAAGAGACCAGCCCTACTTGGCTACAATCTCCTTGCAGGCAACTGTAGTCCTATCACTCTTTGCAGTGAATGAAAAGGTCATCCCTGAGCCTCCTTTTCTCCAGGCTAAACAACCCCTCCTCCCTCAGCCACTCCTCACAGGACTTGTACTCCAGACCTTGTTGCCATTTTCTGGAATCTCTTCAGCACCTCAATGCCTTTTTTTAGCAGTGAGGGGCCCAAAAATGAACACAGGATTTGAGATATGGCCTCACCAATGTCGAGTATAGGGGAGCAATCACTGCCCCGGTCCTGCTGGCCACACTATTGATGATACAATCAAGGATGCTGTTGGCCTTCTTGGCCACCTGGGCACAGCTGGCTCACGCTTAGTCACTGACAACCAGCACTGCAGGTCCTTCTTTCCTGGGCAGATTTCCAGCCATCCTGTCCCCACTGCTTGGGTTGCTGTGGCCAAAGTGTAGGACCCAGCCCCTGGTCTTGTTAAACTTCCTATTGCTGCTCTAGGACCTTTTGTTTATCCTGCTCAGGATCTCCTCTGCAGAGCCCTTCTACCCTCCTGCAGATTGACACTTGCACCCAACAAGGTGCTGCCCATGAATTTACTAAGGACAGACACAATCCGCTCATCCAGATCATCAATAAAAATACTGAATAAGACTGGGTCCAGTACTGATCCCTGGGGGACATCACTGGTGACTGGACATAAGTGGATGCAGCACTGTGTTCTTGGATGAGAAGATTCACTACAGTTCTTGGATGAAATATTCAAGGCTATGTATAAAAATGTAATTCAAAAGAGTTTGAAAACAGCTAGGGGGAAAATGGGGAAGGAGCTGCAAGCAGGTCAGAACTTCTAGGTACGTAGTGTACTGGACAGCCAAACGCCCATTCAAGGAGTGTTTCATAGAAATACATACACTTAAGGCCAAAGCAGGAGTAGAACTTGGATAAGTGTGTAGTCTTCCATCTAAGGAAGAGACAAAATGTTTTCTGTACTGAAGAGAGAAGATGAGTAAGCAGGAAGAGAAGAGAAGATGGCAAGAAAGAAAACAAGAATAGAGGCTGGTTTCACAAGGAGAGAGGAAAAGAAAATGGAAATAACTAAGGATAAAGACTTCAGGAGAGAGAAAGATGACAACGTATTAAAAGCAGACAGCATGAACAGAGGGTGAAGAGAGTACAAAGGATCAGTATGAAGGAAGGTAAGTGGTGGAACACTTGCTCAGTGTTTAACAAAACAAAGGTTTTTTTGATGATGACAGCTCCCTGAGATCCACAGCTATACACTGCAGCTCAGAAGAGGTGTATAAGGGAGTGGGAAAAATTTGTGACTCACCTTCACATTGGGATATGACCAGTAACCTTGGCATCAAGCAAGTGATGGCTCAGGTGTTTTTTGGCCTTTGAAGGGGGTGAAGTTGTGAGACGATAATGAAATTAGACAGATAGCATGAG
The DNA here is from genome assembly GCF_036417665.1 of Passer domesticus. NCBI lineage: Eukaryota > Metazoa > Chordata > Aves > Passeriformes > Passeridae > Passer > Passer domesticus. Next base: position 69,507,250 of record NC_087477.1, read on the forward strand.
ATCTTGGGATATTTGGTCATTGCAGTATTGGATTGGACATTAGACATTTACAAAGAAGGTGGTGCAAAGGTAACTCTGAATCCAAGATTCACAATTTCAAGAGGGAACCCAATATACTAAAGGAGTGAGTGACTGTAGTCAGCCCAGACTGAGGAACTTGGGAACTAAGCACAAATGACTCTGGGAATTGCTTTCTGTCAGAAGAATGCAAACTGTCAGAAAGCTCTTTCTAAGCTAGAGTCAGCTCTCACAGATCAGAAAAATAAAAATATTAGAAATAAATGGGGAACCTGTATTGAAGAGAAAAACTAATGAGCAAATAAACCTGGCTTTTGCAAGGTAGTCATTACTGGTGTAAAAAGAATTGTGCTGGGAGTTCAACTAAGTTAGAGCTGGGAAAAGATATTAAAATGAATAGAGGAAAAATGTTTGCTTAGCTGTAAGAAACTTAGGTCAAGGAACTTTTGTCTAAAATGATCCTCCTGGTTTGATCAAAAAATAGTATTCTTTTTCACAGGCAGAGCAAGGATTATTTAATCTGACACAATGGAAGTTGAGAAGGGATATATGAACACTGTCTGCAAATACATCTGGGTGGAAAGACACCACATAGGAATAAAAGGTCAGTCTGGATAATGAAGGAAAGTTTGTGACCATGAGAGCTTTGAGGCTGTGGAAAGGACTTCAAGTGGGAATAAAATGGAGCTGGAAGACTTTATGGATGAAATTATCAGAGTTATCTATGACAGCAGGAATTTTTGCTTGGTGTTCTGGGAGTTTCCTTCCACTGCAATGTTACTTCTAATTTGAGGGCTAGCATAGCAAGTCTTTCTGCCAAGGAAGAGAAAGAGAATTGTGACAAATGTTAGTTTTCATAATGACAGAGATGGGAAGTATGACAGTGGTTTTTATAGTCTGGGTGTATCATTATTATAAGCTTATTTTTGGCCAAGATTTTGGGGGTCCATGTAGTATTAAAACTCCCCTCTTTAGTTACAATTCAGCTGTGGCTTACAGCATAATATTTCTTTGGCTAGAAATGAAAATAGAAATGTCTCAAGAAAACAATGAGAACTTTTATTTCATGATGTGAAAGTACTTAGGTTTAAAATGGACAAAGCAAAATTATTTAAATATAAACTCTTCTAACACACTACCAAACCTTCATTGCCAAATTAAATTAAGTCAATTACATTCCTCCTTTTCCTTGACCGAAAGCTTTTCAGGAGTCTTTTAGAAGAGCATTAGTCTCAGTTTCCTTTCTTGCTTCTTTTCTTCTTTCTGCATGTCACTTTTTGTAGTGAAAATTGTACAATGATGGGAAAACATATCAAATTGTTTCAGCTGTGGGATTGATCAGTAAAGTTTACTTACTGAAATTTATAACATAAAATAGACATATGTTCTGAAAATACATTTTTGGGGCCATCAGGCTATATGGGAATGAAGGGGACTTCACCTAGACCTGTGATGTGAAGCAGCAGATCTATTAGTGTTTGAAAAGAATATTTTTAAAGTCACTTGTCAAAAAATAGGTGGATAAACTTGCAACCTGCTTTGCAAGACAGAAGATGAAACAGACCTTGCCAAGATTCCTCAGCAGCCTTAGACAGCAGTCAGTTGTTCTCAGAAGGCTGCATCAACATTTTGCTGCTGTTTGGAGGCAGCACTGCATACCCAAAGGGCAGGAAAATGTGGTCTGTAGTAGAACAGCTGCTAATAATAATGCAAGTGATGAGCTGAAATGAACAATGGATGTTAAGATTTTAAAGTTTCTCTAGTCCCCTCTGGCTATGCTACCTATTACAAGCCTGCTTTGATTTCACACCAGAGTATATCCTGAGTCAATGGGAGCCATACTACTCAAACCAATATGAAAATCAAATCAGGGAATATATGTTTGTGGGAACAAATGGGATAGGATTGAAATCTTTCATTCATGTGTTATAGTTTTCTTTACAACAAAGCTTTTGGATGTTTTTTATGTGTGTATAAAAATAATAATAATTAAAGAATAGACAATCTGAGAAAACTGTCTTGCCAATTAGAAGAATCCTTTATTTTATGATTTATGACATTGTTAGGCTTAAATTGAAGGATGCCAATGCTGAAACAAGTGATTGAGAAATATGTGGGAGTGCATAGAAATGCATCCTTCATTTTGTATAATAATAATTCATTCAGTTAGGAAAAAAATTCCTAAAACACTTCAATTGTACTTGTGAGAAATGTCTTGTTACTGCAGGCAGAGTTTTTTAGGTGCCAGAAATAAAGCATAACAGTCAAATCCAGCAACACTGAGTAATGATGAGGTGCACTTTATTAACTTATTTGACCTATTGATTTTAAACAAGGCAAATCTAAATTTAGCTCAGTTGTCAGATCTGGACTGTATGAAGAAGGACTGAGGGATTGCTGTAGGCTATTTTTTCATAATGCATCTCCTAAATTTCATCTTTTGACTCTTATTCATTTTGTTCCTCCTGAAATATTTGCAGGTTTTTTGGCAGGTAGGTAACTTGCCTGGATGCAGGTGGAGAATGGTCTGAATCTTTCAAAAGGAAATTGTGCTTCTTGCCCACAGCTCACAACAGCTTGAGAGACATCTTGTTTGGAGAACAGAGACCAATTCAGACTGCAGACAGATACACAACTGCTTCCAGCTTAATTCTCAGAAATGCTTTTTTACCCTTCAGGTGATTCACTTTCTCATCCTGGGTTGGAATCGTTACTCCAGTTATATCTAGGCCATTTGATTCAGTGGTTGCAGAAAAGATCAGCTGGCCAATATTTGCTTTTGTGTTTAATTCCTGGTTTTCAGTTATATTCACATTTTAAAATGCAATAAAAAATTATTCTTACAGTGGTTTATATTATTGTCATTTGATTATATTTAATCTTCTATCTCTATTCTAGAGAGCATCATTTGCCTCATCTTTTATTTGATACCCACCTGTAGACTTCCTGTGCTCTGTCTATCCTTGCTGCTAAAATTGTACCAAGAAGAGGGAATGAGTTTCCCTCCTGGACAACTATCCCCTGAATCTTATGCATCTCTACTTTGGTATCTGCTTCAGTGTGCAAAATAATTTGACAAAAATTTTTAAAATGTAATTTATTAGAAGATCAAAAACCATTTTTCTCTGAGAAAAAACATTTTTTTCTCTTCTTTTTCAACTTCCATGTGAATGTTTTTGTGTGTGGTATGTCCCCACTGGGATGAAATGTATGTGCTGTCCACAACAAAGTACCTGTAGAAGTGATCACTCAGTTTTTACTTAACACTGTAGATTCACCAGCAAAAATGTTTATAAGTATAAAATATGACTTTTCAGAATGTAGCAGAACCTTAAACCTTTTCAAAAATATAGTCAGCTATTTAGATTTAAAAGGAAGCCATATTTAATTTCTTTTTATTTCCATATCTTTTCTGCAACAAAGTAAAAGTTTAATTATTGCAAGATATTTTGTATTTTATATTCTGTTTTCCATTTTGGTATGGGTATGTCTTTAATAGCTTCTTTTTGAGAAGTCAAATCCAGAAATGTTTTTATCTTGGGTGACAATCATTGAACAGGTGGCATCTACAAAGAGGAGTTATAAAGGAATTAGTCAAAGGTAGGGTACCACAAGTCTTTTTGAGCACATGTAGGAGTGACATGCAAGAGGTGGGGACTGCTTGGCTTGATCAAATGCAGGTGTTATGAACATGGAGCAGAAGAAAAGACTTTATTAAGCTTAGGGGTTACTTGAAAATTTATGAGCCTATGAAAAATACCAGCTCTTTCCCAATTAAAAGAAAATCAACAACAACAAAAAAGGGATCCTATGGACTGTGAAAGAGCAAGAGGTAGCAGCACTATGAAAATTTTGTTTTGCTGTTTGCTTAAAGGAGCTGGGGGTTGACTCAGCCTTACCACAGGCTCAGTAACACCCAGGGTCTCTCCTGCTTGTGGCTCTGCTGTTGTGGGTGTCTGTGCAATCTCCAGACAGCTTTCCTGGCCCAGGGCACGTTACCATCGTGCTCTGAAGCTTTAAAGGTGACTTCATGGTACCCAGCACAGCAGCAGCCTGGAATAAAAATTCATTAGAAAGGGTTGTATGGCTTCAGTTCTGGGTGGTCTTAGTTTTTGCTGCTTTTTCTGACCTTTCTGATACTTTTAGGGAAAAAATACACTGAGTTAGCAGTGTGGACTTCTGATGGGAGCAGGTCTGTGAGACGTTTCTGTTTTGCTGCTGGATTTCCTCCTGTGCCAAGTGCTCAGTTTCCTCTGCTGTGTGTGTCTGCAGCAGAGTCACCTCAGTGTAGCCTTGGTGGCTGCTGTTGTCACATGCTGGCCCTTTCCATAGTGTTCCACCTGTGTTCCTCAGGTGTGATCTAGAAAGCATTTCTAAACTCCCAGAGGCTGTGACTCTGCTTGTTCCATAGGCAACATGGCATAGTGTTGAATTTCTGAATCCAAACTGTGGAAATCTGTTCTTCTCAGACTCCAGTCTCTGAGTCCACCAACACACAAACTGATGCTGTTTTTCCAGCATCTAAAAAAAAAATGCATCTAAAAATCAAAGCCATTATACAATTTAATAATTATTTGGACAAAGAGAGACTTCTAAGTGTGATAAAAGTGCTGGCTACAGGTGGCAACGATGCTGCCTCTAAAAGCAATATTTCATTACCCCTGTCTCAGAATGAGAACATGGCCATGTTAGAGCTCAGCTGATCTCTCACAGCTTTTCTTTTACAATCAGTAGAGCTGATTTTTGAGAACTCTACAAGTATCTCAATGTGCAGTGAAGCCTTGGATGAAGAAACTTGAAGAAAGGCTGCCCTGAGATTATAATTCAGGGCCAGAAATCTGAGATAATTGTAGGATCCAGGACCCACTGGGATCAGCTCTTATTTCAGTAGAATGGTATGTACTAAGAGTTTTATGATTATCTAGTCTTTCTTAACAGCTATTTATGGAAGAATTTTATGGATGATTTTTTGTGTCTGCATGAAGGGGTAATTGTAATATTTTCCTTAACAATGCTGGGTTATATATTTGCCATGTAATTGTTGAAATGCATGGAAGTGAATTGCATTTAAATTTTACATGGAGTAAAAATTGACCAAAAAGTAGCACTGAATGACAACAAAACAGTCCCATATCCAAAAAAAGAGAGAAAAAATATAAAAACATCTTTTCATTACTCTTGCACATATAATGTGGAACTAACTGCTCATTTCCAGCTCTTGCCCAGTCTCTGTGTCTCACCTTGCAGAGCATGATTGCAGGATATAAATTTTCTAGGGAATTAGCAGTGATAAATATTGATATTGCTGTGTTAAACACATAGTAGCAGCAGTAGCAGTCAAGAAAAACTTTGGCGATTTTCAACAAAGATTGAAGAGCTTCCACAGAATTTGTTCAAATCATGCTGCAAATGCATGGCTCCCAGAGTAAATGGCACTTCATAGTACTTGGAAATTACATCTGGAAGTACTATTTTCTGTACAGCCTAGAAAATCTAGTCTCTCAGCTCCTCTGGCTCTCCAGCCTCCAGAATTGCTGCTTGAATGGATATATTGTGCAAAATCAGATTGATTTGGCATACAACAGGGTGCTCTCATCTCGTCACACAGAAAGCCAAATGCTTCATTAAATATTTTGCCAGTTCTACTTTTTAGAAACAGCACTTAACTGCACAGTTACTACAGCCATTACAATCCATCCAAGTGCTGCAATAAATTGCCTGTCGCCCGAATGGGAAAGTTTACATAATAGAACAAAATACAAGCTTTTATGCTACTAGCCATTGAAAAAAATATATACATTTACACAGTTTGGACATTAGATAAAAACTGCTGGCTTCACAGTGTTACAGCCAGGACTGCAGATAGAAAGTAGTATTAATAGTCCCTGTCTTTCTCAAAAAGGGGAGCTTTTAATTTCTGATTTAAAATTAATACTGCTACTTCTGATTCTGAGTAACTCAGTGAAAATGAAAGAGCCCAATTTATTTTTCTGCAGCTAACTGTCCTAGGAAGTAGACACTGCTGTATAGTATGGACTTAGGTAGATGCCCAAATTTTCACTTCTGTTGATGCTGATTTCTACCTCTTCTTATCACCCCAGTCCTCCTTCCATGTACCTGATTGTGCAGATGCAGTGTGGAAAGGAGCCCAAAAATTAGTCACAGACACCAACGTTTTCTTATTGCTGGCAGGTATGTCTGTTGTCTATACCTGAAAACCATCACATTCTAACTTACATAATGGAGACAATGAGGCTGAACCATGGTTTTTTGTTGTAGAGAATTTCCACAGCAGGTAGGTAACTAATTAGAGTTTTACAGGTGAAGGCAGTGCATTCAGGAAAGCCATGTCTGCTCACAGAGCACAGGTACAGCATCCTCGTGGTGAGGCTTTTACAGTGGAGGGGATGCTACAGGAGAGCTCTTTTTCAGATGGGTTATAGCTGGGCACTGCAGATTTCAGGTGGCAAAGCCTGCAGCTCTGGAGGCACAGCCTGCAGGCAACAAAAACACTCAACTGCCTTCTGGCCAGGCAGGCAGTTTCTAAACCATCCAGGCTACTGCTGCTGTTTACTGATGATAAATAAAAAGCTGGGATGCTACCCTTAGATTCAGACAGCAGGAAAAGTGGTGTCAGTGGCTGGGATAACTGTGACCTCTGAAATTCCAAGAATGGTGATAAATAAAATTTAACAACTTTCTTCAAATATAAATAGATTTAAAAAATAGGCATGCATCTGTACAAAGACAAATAAATACATTCAGAACTTCTGTTATGGAAAAAATTCTTTAGACTCAAATACTTTAATAATTTTTAATAGGTTTTTTGTTGCTTGAAGTGTCTGACAGGACTCACTGGTGTTTGCCCAGGGTAGTCTGGGTAGGTCATTGTAAGCCTTGCAAAGAAAGGCTAGGCACAGTACCCTTTAATTTTCATGGACAAGTTTGGTTGAATCACTGGGGAAGCCATGAGTGATCTACTCATAACCAGGGACTTTTAACATATTATGATCTTCATATATATTATGAATGTGTGTGGCCCTCTAATTACCATTCAATCATCAGATCATCAAAGTGTCTTACTTTGTTTACAGTCCTGAAAAGCCAGAGTCGGGTTTTATGAGCCTGACAATATATCCTTTTTTTTTTTTGTTATTTATATTATGTGATTTCTTTTTAATCATATGAGAAGAAACTTTCTACATAATCATTGCAATAAACCTTTTGTGAGACTTTTAGAAAATTATTTTGTACTTGCACTGCTGAAAATGGATGCTGAGTCCTATTTATATGTTCAAAAAGAAGTCCTTAAATCTTTTAAAGTACAGAGGGCTTAGGGGACCTCCCTGTAGGTGCTCCTGTTTATATTGCCAAAGTTTAGCTGGTGGTTGCAAAAACCCAGCAGCCAACTTACTAATGAGCTTGTTTTGACAGGACTGCATAGCTCATTGCTTATTAATGCAGTGTTGCTGGCTGGATCATGCCACACTTTCTGGAACTGTAAAAGTGATTCAAGAGACTGTATCAAAACCAAGCTGCAAACATAATTTGGAACCAGACTCACTGGATTCACAATCCAGTTCAAATAATCAGGACTGCAATGACATTTTCCCATGCACTGCTATTCTGTTCAGCTCCAAACTTTGAGAGTCTTCAGTATTCTGAGACAAATTTATCCTGGGGATAACTCAAATGAAGGAGTGAAGTCACACCAGGGATTCATTTGGCTCATTACTAACATCTTGTCTCCTACCAGCATGCTCTGCATTGCTCAGCTGACACACTCTGGGGTGTGATGAAGACAGAAAGGGTCAGTTCAACTTTCAGGCTCCTCTGTCTTCTCCATGGCAATTATTTTTTTATTTTATTTTTAAAATAAGGGGAGTATAAGTGCTATGGGCTGAAAGTCGTTTAGAAACCTAGCAATATCAAATTCATAACAGAGGGAATTGCAGTGATCAGTGGAGAGATACCTTCCTCAAATGTATTCCTTCTCTGGTGCTAGGTAGTTGAAATTTTGCAGTGTAATGCACTTTGTTAATGTGTTTAGGGATTCATGAGGCCTTCATGGTCCTGTTGACTTGCCATAAAACATTCTATGGGCTTTTGCATATGCAGTTTTTCTGGAAGAATCCTTTTCCTTGCTCAATTTCTAACTGAAATATGTAAAGATTGATTGACATCAATCATCATCTATGGCATCAACAATCTTTGACAAGCTTGAAGAATTGATACATTTGGCCTGAGAACTAATCTGGCATTGAAGTTTCAACAGTGTCTACTCAAGGATGACCTCATGGCGTGTTTTGCAAAAAGCCTTATTAATTTAGATTTAGAAATCTCTAGAATAAATACAGTAGCTCTGTTTTATTATTCCACAATAATACACAGAGGGAAACAATGGAAATGGAAAGTCTGAAACATTTCCTTTTGTTAATAAAAATATTTATGACACTGTGATTACATTACATACATGCACATGCATGTGTAGATGCACACAGACATGTGGACATCTACTTGTGGATATATGCACACAGAGAAGTATGCACAACCTTCTCCCTGAGGAGGCATTTGTATCTCATTGATTATACCACATTGCCCTTAAAAATCATGGAGAATAGGTTAAACAAAATTCTCACTGAAAATCCATTAAAAAATAAGAGTGTAGAGTATAAGAGTGAAGTTGCATTTCCAATTTATGGAGGAGATCAGAAAATGCCAACATTACACAAAACTTTGCCAGTATGTCTCTGCCAAGACGACATAAATCTGGAGCCACGCTGTCCTATGTCAGATCAAATCTCTGGGGATCAAAGCTTGAAAAACAAAAAATCCAACTATATACTCATGCAGTTCTTGCTGACTAATTGTATCACCTGCAGGACTGACAGAGGATCACCACAGTGCATGAGCAGCACACTCACCTTCTGGTTTTGGACCTCTTCAGCCCAAGAGCTCCAGAACACCTTGTTTGTGTTGCTCTGAATCATAATTCTGATGGGCTCCAAGAAACTTATTTATCTACAAGTCTATGTTTCTGTCTTGCTATGCATATCAGCACAGTATGGACTTGCCTAATCTCCTCTGTGAGACTAAAATATTGTCTTTTATTTTTAGTGTTCCCACAGATGTCACTGGAATTACTTGGATATACCTGAAAGCCAAACTTGGTCTTAAGTTCATAAAAGTTAATAGCATCAGTAGAATACTGTAATTAGAAGATCTCCTACACTTAGGAGGAACAGTAGGATTTAATAACTTATGATTTCAACTCTGATATATGTTCATAGGGTTAGAATAAGCCTTTTTCTGGTTTTGCTCCAAATATTTAATATGATTTATAATAAAAGCTCTTTTTTCTTCTGTGAAAATGAATCCAAGGGACAACTTCTCTTTTCTTTTAAAAGCATTTAAAATTGTTTCAACTTTACTATCTGTATTCACTAATTTAATAGAATAATCTTCAATAAGAATAGGAATACATCTAAATAGTACCTTTTTATTTGTGCTGCTAGGTATTCAGCTGTTATCACCCTGTAAACTTTTAGCTCTCATTGCTGGAATCAGAAACAGGAGACTGTGATAGGTTTTCTTTAGCCTCATGATAAGACATAATTGTTTTTGTTTCTGTCATGGAATTTGGCTTCAAAAATTAGCTTTGAAAAAATGTAACATCTCAAACTGAAGAAAGCTGACATAAAGAAAAATGTGCATTATTCCACCTGCATTTTTTGATATATTATATCAAAATGATATAAGTATGTGGTATGAGTATACAGTCTCCTAAATACTGAAAACTCTTCGGTTTTGGTTGAGTTAAACAGAAAACATCTTTTGACTCTTAGTGAAATGTCTGATAAATATTAATTTATTTGTTTTTTTTTTAAAGCTGAACATTGTCCACATTTCCTACAATTTCTTCCCCTGCAAATGTTTGATTCTGGGCCAATAAGATAATTATATGATCTTTCACTCTCCTCTGAAATAAAAAGTGTTCACATAAAACAAGCCTATTATTAAGTGCACTGTGACTTACAAGATTCTTCAATGTGCACTAAACATACCATGTTAAATCTCACTAAAAAGGGGAAGCAAGCTGCCATGCTGATGATGTTGTGATCCTTTTTAATCACCTGTGCTGGGATTAACTCATCTAAATTTTATCACCTTTAAGGCAGAAGTCTTGTTTTAGCTGATCATTACAGCCTCTGCTATTCTAAGAGCAGTGAGAAGAGCCTGGTCCCTGTAGTGATACCAAAGGCCTGGAAAGGATTTAAAGAGTACTGAGAAGAGATGTTATAAGGAAAGGTAGAGGGAATCAACAGCCAGGGAGGGTGAGACAACCCAAAGGGAATGAAAGGAGAAAAGGCAGAGTTCCTGTTCAGCAAAGGAAAGGAACATTGAGGGCACACTTCATTAAATACTTACATACTGTAAATAAATAAATGTAGGGTGAGAAGAGGCTCTCAAGGACAGCTGTAGCTGGATTGTTACTTAGGAGGTTTAGAAGTGCAAGCCATCTCGGAGAGAAAACCCAGACAGTTCAAAGGTGGGGTTACATTTCTTTACTAGTCTGTATTTTTCCATGTAATGACTAACAAAACTGAAATTATCACTAATAGAAAGGCATTTATAAAACTTTCTCTTTCTGTGCAAGATGCACTTCTAGTTCATCAGAAATCCTCCCCTCTTCAGGAGACCCACCATGATGGTTACTCCAAAGTAGGGTTTCCTTTCAGCTTTTTCTGATTGATTATTCATTTCCTCCATAATGTGGACGTTCCAAAGGTTTTTTAAAGTTTTATTGCCCTTCTATAAACACTTAATGCATCTGTTGATATGGAGGTTGCTTTTTCAGAGATCTACATCCATTTGAATACTGAGTTTTGCCAAGAAAAAGGATACAATCAAGAAGTTCCTTTCCTTGAGGGTGTTGCAACATTTTGCCTGGAGAAGCAATGGATCCCCCAGCCTTGGAAATGTTCAAGGCCAGGCTGGATGGGGCTTTGAACAAGTCTAGTGGAAGTGGAAGGTGTCCCCTCCCATTTCAGAGGGGTTGGAACAAGATGATCTTTAAAGTTCTTTCCAACCAAAACCATTTTAAGATTCTATGAAATTAGCACTCGTTGGTTACACAGCTGGAGTTGGAAGATGATCTCAAGAGTGCATTTTATGAACACTCGTCATATTTTCTTTGAATGTGTTTAGATTTATACCATATAATAGCTATCTTTGATAAAATGTGAAGAAGTGTATTTATGTATCTTCAGTTCCCTGCAGCATGCAGATGTTTGAAGAAAATACCAATAGAATAACAAAAGCAGTTTTCAGGACTTCAAAGTAATAAGACTGCATGAAATCCTCTTAAAATATATGGTTCTTCATCAAATATTTCTGCAGTTGCGATGTTTTGGGGCAGATACATGCTATGGAAACAGGTAGCCTGTTGACACAAATGCCATCAGATCTCAATTGCTTGGATGAGAGGGACAGAGGCATCTGTTTAATTAGCTGTGTATATATAGAAACCTATGAATGGACCAAACTTGCTCAGAAATGGTCCCTTCTGGCAAACTGATACATGCTGCAGTAATTTTTAGAATTAACAAACAGGAACAGAGCTGTAGCATAGCATGGGATTAATTATGATTAGCTGTAGAACCTCAAATTCCTTCTAATCTTCAGAAATTTTTAAAAACCGAGTAAGGATAAGGTTAAGACACCTGATGTCTTTAACACGAAACCCCCTCAGAACTATACATGGGTGTTAATCATAGTTTGATGTATTCCCATTTATATTTTAGGAGTAAATGAAGTATCTTTAACAAAAGGCTTAAAGAATCTCATGAAAGTGTGCAGATGTACAATATTGCTGGTTTGCTTTTATATGGCTATCATGTGTTTCAAAGTAAATTTAACCTTAATTATGTTGAAAGTCTCTGTAGATGTTTTAAGTAGCTGCAAATCTTCAATGCTGAATATGGAGAAACAAATTTCCTATTAGAGAAACATATTGGTAATTTGTTAAACAAGTCACACCTGATTGCCAGTTACACCTCATTGGTATGCTGTTAAGACAAGCCCCTTCACATTTAGTTAAGTATTGTTTCAAACAACTTGCTAGCAAAGATTTTTCTTTGGATCTTGGAAAGCAATATTTTTTATACATACTCAAAAACAATAACATTTGAATGACAGTTATTTTCAGCTTGGGATTTTGACAAAGACTCTTAATTGTTATTCCGAGGCAAAAATCTTCATTAACAGGGAGTTGGGTTATGAATATTTATCAATTACCTAAGGAGAGAATTCTTGAGAAGAAATGTTATTTTCTAAATAATTCAGCCTGTGAAAATTAGTCTGGGAATTCCTAAATTTACATTTAAAATACATATGAAATTCCTACAGCTCTTAAAACCTGAACTGTTTCAAATCCTCACTTTGTCACTGTCTTTGTATCCAAACTGCCACACTTGGTCTTCATGATCCAGGTTTTTTTCTCTGAAGACAAGGAAACCTGCTATTTTAAGTACAAAGACAATTCACAGAGTGATGATTGGATTTGGATGCTGCTAAAACAGGGTCACTCACATATGTTCTTAAATTTAGTTCACTTTTTTCATTTTAAGAAACCACTTCTTAATAGTGTTTCTTCCTTTGTTTTTTGGTTTTTTTTTCCTATAAATAATTAATAGCTGAATAAAGCTGAAATACCCTGGTTGAATAGAGTGAGAAGGTTTATGAAAATCAGAAAGCAAAGGATGAACCAAACAGAAGGAATAAAAGGATAATATTTTCTCCCTTCTTTTAACCTACCTAATCATACCATGATCAAAAGCAATGGATATTGATGGGATATAGTTTCTTTCAAAAAAAAAAAAAAAGGCAACACATATTCAGAGAATGAAACAAATTAATTTGAGGATGACAGATTCTTTGCATGTACCTCAGTAGATGAATGCAGCACTGAATGAATCACACAGTTTTCAAACAAGATATTATTTCATTATTTTACACTGGTCCTTTGTTTGCACTGTACTATTTAAATATTGAAACATGGTACAAGACTCTAACAGTCTTGATTCAACCCACATTCCAAATACAGGAAATAGGTAAAATTGTCATTTAATGAGAACAGAAAAAAGTTGACAAATAAATATTTATAGAATTGTTGAAATACCTCATCCAGAGCTGCAGTCCAATGATGCTTGTAGCTTGTCATTGTGCATTGTGCTTTGGAAAAAATGTCATGTGAATTTCTCTCTTCTGCTGTCCAATTATAGTGATAACTCTTACATCAGGGCAAGAGTAGGACAGAACTAACAGCAGTGGGACTTGCTGTTGCCTGCATGCTGCACAGCTGTCTCTGCTTGCTAAACCACTGGTGTTACATGCTCTTGCTTAAGGCCCTGGTTCAGATCAGATCACTGTTAAAACTTATGCTCATGATAAAACACAACTTTCTGCAGCTGAAAGGGAAAACTTGGACAGATAAATGTAATTGCAAGCAGGTGCATGCTGGAATCTGCAGGCCTGAAACAGCCCTGAGAGGTGCATGCAAAGCTGGAGTGCTAATTCAGGACTCAATGTTTTGTGAAACTCAGCACCAGCCTGGCAGAAACAGGAAGAGAAGAGCACAGGAGGCTTACACTAATCTGTGTTGCTTAATTTAAGCATAGGAAGTCTCCCAAATATTGCCTGCAGGAAGGACAAGATGGCAAATGCTGCTCTCAGGGCTGGGAGGAGGCAAAGTGCACTCTTCACCTCGTGAAATGCAAGTAGACCTGCTGCGTGGCAGGACTTGTGGGTTGCCTTGGCTGCTCAGTAGGAACAATATGTGTTGGCAATAAACTGCTACACACACTGAGTACTGCTGGGTTTCTAGGCAGGGAACTGTAGAACTGTTTGTTTTCCTGACCAGATGTTGAAAAGTAGGTATGTTCTCCACTGATCTTTACATCTTTATCCTAATATCCCAAAATCCTGGTGGTGGATGTCAGTCATTGTGTGAGTATATCTGTTTTAATGTGTGTCTAAATTTTAAGGCTTGCTTTCAGGAATTAAACTATCTAAAGTAAATATGTAACAGTATATTCAGACCAATTAATATTTTGGAACTGTACCATTTACCAGTGGTGAAAATGCATTTTCTGTGTAATTGATGGGTTATTGCAACACAACTGAGTCAATGCATCTGGCTGATGCTTCATTCCCAGTCATAGCTTCCCTTTGCAATTTGTCATCTTGGCTGAGAGGGAAAATCCTTAGTAACTGTCTGTTAGGGTTATCTCTTATAGTGTGAAGAAATGGAGATTTCATTTTTCCTTTCTGTATGAAGAAAAAAACCCAATTTGACTGACTTATCATGCAAGGGAGAAGACTGCTAGCTCTTGGAATCCATCCTGTAGTTATCCTTTGCAAAAGGGTTTCAAAAAGCATTGTCTGTCATGGCCACAGAACTACTGAAGACACTAAAACTGTAAATAAATTTGGTCCAGGGGTCCTGTTCATAGTGGAAAAGGTGCTTCTCCATCATCATTAAAAGCCTACTCCATTTTTCATGAGGGAACTTTGAAAACAGTGTGTTAGCATCATATTTAGCTGTATGTAAATAGAACAAGTTGTAATCAAAAACTGAACAGATGGTTTCCAATTTGGGGTTTCACTAACTCCTTTTACAATTCATGAGAATAAAAGTGAGGAGTAGATTTTAGGGTTTCACCACTTTCCTTCAGAAATGTCACAGGTTATTAAGATCCAAAACACATTCTTACTCCCTGGAATGAATTAGTTCCTGCCTTACAAAGACAAGTCAGGTGGCATTTGATGTTTCTGTGCCATCCACTGCTCTGGCAGCTAGATGGCAACTGCAGCAGCCATGCTGTCCTTCCAGCCCCTCTGCTGTGTTATCCTCCAGCTCCTGTCTTGCTGCTGTTTTTCTCAGTCTAAAATTTAAGTAATTCACATTGGAAGTAGTTGACTGTTCTTTCTCTATCGAAGTACAACCATTGGATACATAATAGCAAGAAAGCAGTCAGGCAACCATTATTTTTTTTATTTTATTTTGTGTGTGTGTGTGTGTGTGTGTGTGTTTAAAACATTTTGCTTCCAGCAGCACAGCATTTGGAGGAACAAAAGAGATACTAAGCAGAGATGAACTGGATGGGGAGGGAATTGAATGGGTTGAAAGATAAATGACAATATGCTCAAGGGTTATGAGAGCCATCTAGCGATAAATACACTAGGAGTGAAAAAGGTCACTCTGAATAAGTGAGTGCAAAAAGTAATCAAGCATTAGAAAGAGGGACATGCCATGTGTAAAGAATGAGGTTCTGGAGTTAAGAGTATAAATACTGATAAGGAAAAGAAAGTGGGAGAATGAAAGCAGATTGCCCAAGAGCTTTCAAAAGTTGCACAATAAAATTGGCTTCAAGAACACCAGGACAAAGAGACAGGGAAAAAGCCAAGGACTTTCACAAGGGAAGCAGATGCCTGGGTCCAGCCAGGGAGCAGCCAGGCAAGCCAGAGCTGGAGCGCACAGGCAGGTGAGTGGGCATGGCACAGCCTTTCTTGGGAGGCTGTTGTGCCCAAAGGCAGCCCCCACAGCTTTGGGGCTGCTCCAGCAGAGAAGAGCAATGGCTGCAAAAGGGGCTGAGGCCAGGGGCACAGCACAGATGTGTCCTCAGCAGCCCTTTGCTTGCCATACTGCACTGCCATCAGGAAAGGCAGAAGCTGTGTGCCTGCAGGAATTGCTTCAGGCTGGTCATGCTTCTTCTGCAGTCAGATTCTGCACAAAGCCTCTGTCTGGCGTGCAGGGAAGATCTACCCTGACATGCAGCAATGATAGCTTGCTGGGAATGTTTTTTACTGCTACAAGACTGAATCATATGCAGAGCCTAGTCATTTCAACACCCACCTGGATCAGTTTAACACAAGACCTATTTCTATAAATTTTACAAGTCTTCCATATGGCATATAGAGAAGATTAATTTTGGACCCCTGCTGCATGTTTACATCTTGATTCTGGGCACTTTAATAGGTAGTTAAAGATGGAAAAAATCTCAGGGAAAAAAATCCCTGTGTTTCCTGCCAGCTTGTCTAACTAGCTCTTATCAGCCTGTCTCCTGGGCTGTGAGAGTGTGGGCTTCAGGCTTTTCATCTCTGCATGTCATGGGCAGCCCACAGGGTAAGAACACAGAAATGGCAGCTATAATGCCAATGTTAAGCTAAACAAGATCAATGCATCGGAAACCTGATCTCAGCTGAGGGAGAGGATACTATCCAGAGGGACTTGGACAAGCTTGAGAAAGAGCTTGTGTGAACCTCATAAGGCTCACAAGGCCAACCACAGGGTGCTGCACCTGACTGGGGCAAGCACCACTATCAATATAGACTGAGGGATGAACAAATTGAGAGAAGCCCTGCTAAGAAGGACTGGGTGCTCATGGATGGATGAAAGAACGGATAAAAAGCTGCACATGAGCTGACAACGTGCACTTGCAGCTCAGAAGGACAAACACATCCCTGCCTGCATCAAAAGCAGTGTGGCCAGCAGGTAAAGGGGGATGTTTCTGCCCCTCTGCTCTCATGAGATGAGCTGGAGTTCTGCCCTCTGCTCTGGGGCCCTCAACACATGAAAGAACAATTTTGAGAGGAGGGCCACAAAAATGATCAGAGGAATGGAGCACCTCTTGTATAAGGAGAGGCTAAGAGAGCTGGGATTTTTCAGCCTGGATAAGGGAAGGCCCCAGGGAGACCTTACTCTGGCCTTTCAGATTTTAAAGGGGGACCCTTCTAAGAAAGATGGAGACAGATATTTTAGCAGGGCCTTTGTGACAGGACAAGTGGTAATGGTTTTTAACTAAAACAGAGTAGATTTTTACTAGATATAAGAAAGAAATTTGCTGTGATGAGAGAGGTAAAACACTGGAACTGACTCTCCAGAGAGGTGGTAGATGCCCCATCCCTAGAAACATTTAAGATCAGGTTGGATGTGGTGCTGGTTGAAGATGTCCCTGATTATCGTATGGGGAATTGGACTAGATAACCTTTGAGGATCCCTTCCAACATGAAGTATTCTGCACTTCTGTGAATGTATGAAACCTGATTTGTCTGACCATTCAGATAGATCTGAATGGCATATAGCTCCTGACAGTAAAGTTCTCCAGCTCTCTTCTTCCTTATAGGAGGATTGCAGGCAATAGTATGGAACACTTAAGAAACTCAACTCATGCCTGATGAATTGCATCAGAAAGGGTGATGGAGAACATACTGGTGCTCAAAAACACCTTCAAGTCCTGAGTTAAAGTTGTGATTGGGTAGGAATAGGGGGAATTCTGTATAAGATAATTTAATTTTGGCATTTTGGGGGCTGAGTAGCTCCTGAGCCACTTGAAGGGTCTATCATGGAATTCTATGGTGGTTCCATATTTGTAGGAGCCCTTGGCTCTCATTGTTGTCTGTAGTTGTCTTCGATGTTGCTCATATGAAACTCTCCATGGTTTATCAGAAGAGAACTGAAACCTGCATCAGCAGTTGTGGAACACTCCTGGGGATACGAGTGAGGGGCGCAGGCTACAAGGATTGGGATTTTAGCAAGGCTACAAGCATTGGGATTAGCATTTTAGCACCACTAGAGAATTTTAATTGCTTGCCACAAGGAAGGGAGAAGAACTACAGTGAAGTGTTGCTTTTGCCTTTTTCTCCAGAAATGTCTTCTTTTTCTCTTTGCTAGTGAGAAAAAACAAACTTTGTTTGTTTGTTTGTAAGACTCATCCCATCTGCTTTCTTCCAGAGTTATTGAGCTGTGGTTTTAATGTGAGACAATCACCGAAATGACATTTAAATTGAGATATTCCTTGCTTATTTCAAAGGAAAGCTAAGCATAAAGAAGGAACAATCCAATACAGAATTTCTTTCATGATTGATCTCTACTTGTAAGGAGATTTTCTGCATTTCTCCCTTAAGGAAAAAACAAACCTTTGTATACTCTTAAGTGAGATCAAGGCCTGTTTTGAAAAGATTAACATGTAACTGCACTGGGAACAGCCAACAAGACACACAGTAAAGTAAACTTCATAGCAATGTGTAACTGGGATTACTGGAAGTTGTTTGTGGTTGATTATTATGAAGATAAGAACAAAAATTAAGAAAATGTCCAGTATGTGTTACCTAAATGAAATTAAGATCAATAGTATTCTTGCTTGGTCTGGCCCTGCTGGGAGGTTTAAGTGACTCTCACCATTATTGTTTCTGCTTGGAAGCGGAGGAAGTCTTTTTATGCCCAAAAGATTTATGCCCAGCAATAGAGAGTTATCAAAGAGACGTGTGTCTCTCCACCATGGAAGAATAAGTGTGTGAGAAAACTTCTATGTCCACAGTGAATCAGTGGCTTCTCAGTGCTGGCTGCCTTTGAAAGCTGAGACATCACAGATATGTAGTTCTGAAAATGATGGATGGCTTGATCTAGGCCCAAAGGTCCCACCTTGGGTATAAGAGATGGATGGGATCTTCTGCAGGGATCCCAGCACCCAGGCTGCCTGGAGAATGAGCCACTGGTGGCTTCACTTCTGAGACTATGTGCTTGTACACAGAGGGCAGCATTTTCCAGCCCCACCAAGGAAAATGAAGGGGAATTTGCAAGGACTGTGTTCCAGAATTTTGCTTATGCACTTCCTAAAGGCATTAGAGGGGACAGACCTGTTCCCACTTGTTCAGATTGAACAAATTCCAACTGACACAGCAGCTGGACAAAATCTGAATTTACTTCCTAGGTAATAAGGACACAAGTATTATCTCAGCTGAGCCCCATGTCCCACTCATGTCCCATGATGTGTCACAAGGTTGTGTCCCCAAAAGCTGGGCAGAGATAATTGTTTTCTGTCTTTAACCATTTTTAGGAGTTTTGTTCTCATCCTTTCAGCTTTAATGGCTTGCCTCTTTCCTGTGGTCTGGATAATCAATGCTACTGTGTTTATAATCAACACTGAGTGATTTTTCATGAAGTAAAACACAAAGAGTGGCCTTGCTGAGTAGGCAGCATGAATGTATTTGATTTGTATTTCATTCTCAACCATTTATTCTTAACTTGACCCCCTTTCCTCCCTGCAACTATCAGGCTTTCAGCATAAATGATAGAGCAGAGGCTTGCACTGTCTTACTTCATATTAGGCTATATTCACAGTTGCTAATGTTTCATAAATCACACCTGAACAACTGAGCTTTGGTAGAGGTCTGTGGATCTTATATTGGTTCTGCAAACACATATGTAGAGAAAGAAGTTGAGAGTAAGTGTATAGTTCTGTGGACAGGGAGTTTCACAGGAAACATTTATTACCCTATGCAGAACTTTTCCCTGCTGGCTGTCTTCAGGTCTAGCATTAACATCATGTCACAAGCAAATGCCAAAGATGTTTTATCAGGTTATTTCATTTTGGTTTTGCCATTAATATGCACCTACATAGTTTCGTCTTCTTTGTCCTTATACTCCAGTTATTAAAACACTTTAATATTCCCTATGGATCTTCTTTAGTCAGCCTATACATATTTTATACAAGCAACTCCTCTGAGGGAAGCAGTCCTTCTATCAGCACCTTTGCTGAAAGAAGCTTACATTTTCCTTGAATGCAAAGTGGAGGGATACACTTGTAACTACATGACTAGAGAAAAAGCATCAAGTGAGCATCACGAACTCCTCAATTCCTGATTTCTAAAAACGACAATAATATACTAGAAAAACCTTTATGCATCAGTATGTGTTGTGTTACAGGAGTGAGGTGTCACATGGCAAAAGCATATGTGCAATAGGAAGAAAAAATTGTTACCCTTAAAGAAATTATCTTTATAATCTAAAAAAAAAAAGATAAAAATAGCTGGGCAGTAAGATGGAGCTTGGAGGCGGTGCTGAACTGAAAATATAATCTTGCCTTTGATTCTTCAGCCATCTCTGAGGTAGCTTCTCTGGCCAGTGATGGGCTAAGGTCCTCCAAAAAATATTTGAGGAAAGAATGGGTGAAATAATTTCAAACAAGACTCTTTTGTCTTAAGAATTATTTTAAGCATCTTAGTTGTGTCTAACTTCCACCTTCCATCAGGATTAGTTTTCATCAGGATCATGCCTTTATGATTTTCCACTCCTATTTTTCTGTGCCTGCAGGATGAACTATTCTTCTCATGGATGACACATTTTCAAGCAAATTTCTATTTTGCTGCTCTTTGCTCATGCACTGAGTTGCAAAATATTCTTGTCCTTCATCACTGCATAACATGTGAAAAATAAACTAATGTAGCGTTTTCTCCTTTAGGTCATGTGTGTTGATATTCATTCAGACTGGACCTAAGGCAGAACTCTCTCTCCTGGAGAAAAATCACCTCCTCTGGCTTTAGGTGGATCTTTCTTCCTGGCACAGAAAAGGATTCAGGGATGGGTGCACAGCTGACTTTTCTCTGTCACAGTGATGACTGGCTCTCCAGTAAAAACATCTTCCCATTCTTATTGTTCTATGAAAATCAGATATTTTTAGCTCACTTTGCAGACACCAATTGGCAGTGACATTCTGCCCTTTTAGAAAAGTAAATTCAGTCACTGAAAATATAAGTTCCATTCCTGCAAACAGATATGTGTGCATAGTCTGTGCCTCTTTGCTGATCCATATTGATCAGGGATAAGGGTCTGTCTCTGCAGATAGCTTTGAAGGTTCAAGGTCTCTGTTGTGGCAACATGAGCAGTTTGCTGAGAGCCTG
Organism: Passer domesticus; assembly: GCF_036417665.1. Taxonomy (NCBI): domain Eukaryota; kingdom Metazoa; phylum Chordata; class Aves; order Passeriformes; family Passeridae; genus Passer; species Passer domesticus. The sequence continues at coordinate 69,528,010 of NC_087477.1, forward strand.
TACATAAAAGGAAATTGGGAGATGAAGTGGAAAATCTTGTCTCTGACCTCCCCCCCTGACAGCATGGGAGGAAGGAATGTCAACTTGGGCATTTTTCAGCTTTAACTATGAATAGCTCCAGTGGAGTTAATGATACTTAACTAGTGTTTCTGTAGACAGCTAATCTGTTCTTCTGATCCTCCCAAGGCTCCCTGCCCCCTTTCCCCTTTTTATTAAAAAATGAACCCACTCAAGGCAGAATTTTAATCTTATGTGACCTGCAGTTTTCATAAAGAGCTGGTTGGACAGGAGCAATCATAAAGTTTCTGTATCTGATGGCTTGTTCTGAAGCATTTGTTGTGCTCCCCACTTGTGGTTCAGCTGATAAGCACAGTTCAAGAAATAAAAAAAAGCATTGTTGATTGTCAACAGGCATAACAAAACCAGATTGTGTTCTGATGGTATTTTAACAGAGATATTCTTTTTAAAATGTGCAAAGTTGACTGTGCTGTTTTGGATAGACATTTTCTAAATGCATAAAATCAATGGGAAAAACAAAAGACATTAAAATCTTTAAGATGAAAGAGATCAGACAGATTTTTTAATGTCCAATCCATTAAGTTGTCTGAGGGATGGATTATGTGCTGTATTTATCACCATAAATGCACCTGATTAAAAAATTTACATAATTAGTGTATTAGTAAGTAGCTTTGAAAAGAACCGGTACATATATTTGTGTGTTTGTGTATATATATGGTAAAAAATATCATGCATACATATATATGCAAATTATATATCTAGTCAAAGAAAGACACCTAGTAACCAGGACCTTCCTTCTGTCATAGTTCAAAGAGCAGTAGTTGAAAAATGAGAAGCTGGAAATCTTTAGGAGAAGATTTCAAAGTGGTTTATAATACAATAAATTGGTAGGCCACCAGTTTCTAAGAGCTGCAGCAGCTCTGCCTACGAGCAGCATTGGTATGGTGGCAGGATACAGGGGCCACTACTGGAAGGCTTTGCTATATGTCAAATCCTTTATGCCAAAAGTCCCTCAGTGAGGTGCAGCTCATCATGTGGGCTCTGACACTTGGAGTCAACTGCAGAAATGTCATTGAGAGAGGCAGTTTGAGCTGAGCAATTTTAACACAAAGATTTTCCAGCTTCCTCAGACTCAAGTTCTAAATTTAGTCTCTCCTCTCCTCTCCTCTCCTCTCCTCTCCTCTCCTCTCCTCTCCTCTCCTCTCCTCTCCTCTCCTCTCCTCTCCTCTCCTCTCCTCTCCTCTCCTCTCCTCTCCTCTCCTCTCCTCTCCTCTCCTCTCCTCTCCTCTCCTCTCCTCTCCTCTCCTCTCCTCTCCTCTCCTCTCCTCTCCTCTCCTCTTTCCCTTTTTCTAAACAATGCTGGAGAACAGTGTTAGGAAAAAGAAATATTTATTGACTTTGTAATGGGATTAAGGAAAATTGGAAGAGAGTATCATTAACCCAAGGGATAAATGTTATATATGCAATCACTGCTATCCAAACTGTTGTTCATCTGGAAAACCAATTTAAGTTAAGCCTTTTTTAATTGCTTCTCTGTGTACATTTACTCAAATCAAGGAAGGGGCAGAAATATTTATTTTCTCTTTGCCAGAATTTTGTTGAGAATGACTACCATTTTTTTTTTCTTTTCTCTTTTGGTTACTTCTTATAAATATGGATTTGAACAAAAATGTCTGCTTCAGAGTCAGAATATCTCTGTCCACTGAAGGAAGTAAGATTTCATCCTGCAGCAACAGGAATTGGGGTGCAGCAGAAGGTGTCTAGATGAGATTAAGAATTTCTCAATACCACATCACAGGAACTCCTTTATATCAAAATGGAACATTTCATATTAAACTGTTGGAGAGTGTTCAGAGGAGGGCCATGGGGATGGGGGGTCTGGAGGGAGAACCTGGTGAGGAGTGACCGAATGACTTGGCCTGTTCAGGCTGAAGAAGAGGAGACTGAGGAGAGACCTCATTGCAGGTACAAGTTTCTCCTGAGAGGAAGTGAACAGGCATGAACTGATCACTCAGGCACATGGTGTGACCCTGGGGGTGTCCTGTGCAGCGCCAGGATTTGGAATCAGTGATCCTAATGTGTTCCTTCCAACTCAGCACATTCTCTGATTCTGTGGTTCTCACTTTTCCTTGGCTCTGGAAAAGAAGGGTTTCCTTGGAAAATTTGCTACTTATTTTTTCTGATTTTCTGGTCAACAAAAGGTTGCAGTTTTACTGCAGGATAGTAAATAGATGCAGCAAAGGGGCTGCATTTCAATTGTAGCTATCACTCAGGCAGGTTAACTGTTGCCTGTGTGTTCAAAGAGGGAAAGGCTTTGAGATGAACTGGGCAATGTAAGAATAGAGATTAGTTTAACATTTGGGACACTGCTGACTGTATTTCAATATTGACCTTGAGCACTACCTTGTCAGTAACATACATATTAAGCCTTTGAGCACCAACATTATTTTATTGATGAAGTAACCTTTTGCTTGTGGTAATAGTGGGAAACCACTGCATGTATTTCAATGGAATTTTTCTATGTGAGAAAAGCAACAGTAAAAAGCTCAATTTTACAATTTTCTTTTAGGTGCAAAACAGCCCACAAACCTCTGCATAAAACATTTTTCCTTTGTCAGCATATCAGAAGGTAAATTCTCAGTGCTAAATCTTGGCACAGTGTGTATGTGGAACTTCGTGGCATACCTGTCAGATGTTCTGATTCATTTTTAGGACTCTGAAATATCACAGCTATAAAAGATTTAAAAGTTCAGCGCAGATTCAGCTGCTTAATTCAAAGAACTGTGCTCATTCACTGTTTACCTGCCCTTTGCATACCCTCCAGGCTGAAAATGGGAATTGGCATCTTAACAATGAGCAGTGCACCAGCATTGTGCTAATGAGCTGCTTGGCATATTCACCTCCATGCCACTCTGCAGAAGTTCATTCCCTTTCATGGTACACTGTGTGGGGAGAAGGCTGTGGCACCCAGGCAGGCCAGGCAGAGGAAAGCCACAGAGAGCATTTAACAGGACATCAGCCCCCTTCTCTTCCCTCACATCCACAAGCAAATCCATATCTACAATGCACAGTGCTGCATCTTGTGGTTGCTGCAGATTTCCCCACCAACCCTTTTACTTTTCCTTTCATTTCATGCCACTTCCTATCAGCTGGAGGAATGTGGACGTGGATGGGTGGTCCTTGCCTTGGAAGATCTTACATGTGCTGACAGCAGAGCTGCAGAACAAGACTTTCCTGATTTCACAGAACAGATTTCAAGGCTGCTGCATACAGGGTTGTCCAGTATACACTTGATCCCCTTATTTACCTATAGACCCTCTCTGAAGTCTTTATAAGGAGTGAAGCCAAAGAGTACCAAATACTTCTTTAAAATTATGTAGATTTGCTCTTTTCTCTTCAAGAACTAGTTCTACTTACTGGAAATTTTTGGCAGTCACAGGATAGTGAGTACCTACATGTTTTAGTGCTGCATTCTCTCTGCTGGGAGATGCTGTGGAATGTAGACTTCTCTAATGAGAGCTCCTTCAAGCCCTTTTCAGTCTTGTTGAGTTTCCTTATTAATAGAAGAGAAGCAATCTTCCTTCAATGGCAGCAACTCTCTAGGCAACTGCTGAATTTATAAGAATACAGATGGTGCCTGCCATTTCCTTTTTTCAGTACCACAATGCATTCCTCATCTGACATGTGGAACTTGTTTGGTACCATAATGCAGCAGCTGGAGACACTTTTCTTAGAGGTAAAGGCAGTTTTGCTTGCATTTTTCTTGGCAGCATTGAATTTTGCCCACCTGCAGACAACATTAATATTTTTTCCCTTCTGTGATAGCAGAGCTCATGATGGTGATCTGATTTGAAATATTTTGGCTCTATGCCTCTTCCTCTCTGCACCACAAACTGATAGAGCTAAGCACTTCTCTCTTTCTAAACAGGAAAAAAAAAGACAAAAAGAAAGAAAAAAAGCAGGCAAAAATCAAGATAAATCGGTATGTAGCATTTAGAGTATTTAAATGGAAGTGTTATGCTTTGGGATCTATCTCTGGCAGATAACATTGCTAGATTTGAATTCTACCAAATTAAACAAAACTCAAGACTGTTTTATTAGAAGAACTAAATGGAGAGGAATGCTATAGAGCTGGGTGCTTTGCAGTTCAGGCTGATCTTTCCTGACAGGTTCTGGTGTGCTGCTGACTGCACTGGAACAGCCCAAAAATGGACAGAAAGAGGAGGATCTCCTGACTGAAATGCAAAGATGCATTAATCATAGGGAGGATGTCTATGTCAGCTTCTGACAGCAAAATCCATACATTTGGTTGATTGCATAATGTTGGTTAACTGGTTTCTGGGATATTTCCCTATTGTGTTTGTCAACAGCTGTTATTGCAGCAATTTGGGTTTCAGACTCTGGGCTTTGTAGTTTTAACTCCTCTCTGTCTTAATAGCTCTCAAAGCAGCCTGCTGGTCCAGTGTATAGCACAGCTGAAGAAAATGTAAAGACCTAGAATAACATGGCATAGAAATAGTACCATTTCTGAGGATTTAGATGACACTTTTAGCATCTCCCTTGCTGCAGACCCTGTTGGAGTGGTTACCAACTCAGTTTGTCAGGCTTTAGATCTGTGCTGCTTAGTAAAGATTTGCAGTTGGAGTTACTGTTTGGGCTCACTACCAGTTCTCACTGGCAGAGATACAAAAGGGTTAAAATGGTTCAAGGAGTCTTTTCAAGGTAGGCAATAACTCCTCCTATTTGCCATGTTGTTAAAGGTTTCCTCAGGGTTTTAATCCAGAGTACCTAAGAGAAAATATGCATCCAGATAAAGGCAGATATCTGGGTGCAAGCAGTTTGCCTTAGTTTCTGAGTGCAAATATCAACAGGCTAACAACTCTCCTGTGTGCAGGCAGAAGATCTCCTTTACTACATGCATTTACCATTAGCATGTAGCAAAAATATGTTCAATTGTAAATATCAGCAGACTTCTCTTTTCAAATATGCAGGAAAAGACAGTGGGAGCAAGCCATATCCTCCAGCTACAATTCAGTCAGATATTTACTTCGCTTATTCAGTGTAAAGGCATTTTTTTGTGCAAGTCACGTGGATTTTGAAATGAATTACAAGATCAGCTGTTCTGACAGGCCAAAAAGAATATTTTTAGTTCCACAGTTAGTAAACCAGATCAGCAGGACATGACTTTTTGTGTGTTCTCTGTGAAAACCAACTGTTCCCTAGTGTTGGAGGTGAAAGGGTACATTTTTCCTTTGGCACGTGGAATGACTGAATTTCAGCCACTTCACTGTTCTAGCAGAGCTTGTTCTCATAGGAAAACTTGGTGACTAATTAGAAATATCTGTAAAAGCAGTTAGAACTGCCTCTTCTTTGGCTCTTATCTAAAAGTGTTTTTTAAAAGTAGCTGAGTAATTTGATAATTTTTAATATAAAGCACTGAACAGAAATGCTGCAGCTTTGTGGGCTGTTTGAGGCTTGCATCTTTACATGGCATCAATGAAGTCCTTTCTGAAGCACAGGCACCCAGAGGTGGGGCAGACAGCTGAGAGGTCTGGGATAAAAATTTATTCTTCTCACTTTGACAGAATCACAGAAATCTAGAATGGTTTGGATTGGAAAAGACAAAGTTCATGTAGTTCCAACCCTGTCATGGGCAGGGGCACCTTCCACTAGATCAAATTGCTCAAAGCCCCGTCCAGCTTGGACTTAAACATTTCCAGGGATAGAGCACCCATAACTTCTCAAGGTAACTTGTTCCAGTGCCTCACAGTAAAGAATTTCTTTCTAATACCTAATGTAAACCCACCTTCTTTCAGTTTGGAGCTATTCCCCCTTGTTCTGTCACTACACGCTCTTGTAAAAGTGTCTCTCCATCTCCCTTGTAGGCTCCCTTTAGGTACTGGAATGTGCTTTAAGGTTTCCCCACAGCCTTCTCTTCTCCAGGCTGAACCACCCCAAATCTCTCAGCCTTTCAATTTATTTACAGAAGAAAAAAAAAAAAGACAAAAAAAAGAGAAAGAGATATGAAGGGAATAAAGGGAATATTAAAGTGAAATAAGTCGCAGAGCAAAAATGAAACAACTTGATAATCCCATCTCTAGGGAAATAGCAAAATAGCAAATATTATATAAGAGACTCAAGCCCTTCTAATAAGGATGCCTGTCTTCTTGAAAGGATAAATTGGATTGGCATGTCTAAACTTGGAAAATGAGTTAATGAAAAAAACTAAAAAATGGTGCAAAGGACAGAAAAAAAGCAAATATGGAAAAAACTGTTTATGGTTTCTCACAGTTTCACTAGTTGTCTTCTAATGTTTCCATAATTTGAGCCTGTCTGGGGAAGTTTTTGCCTTTTTACCACAGGATGTTGTAGATATTAGAAGTATAAGTGGCTGCAAAAGGAAATTCATGGAATTAATGGGAAATGAAAAGATCCTTACAGGATGTTAAACACAGAGGAAAATACAATAACTGGCTTAGGATGCTAAGATTTCTGACAGCTGAGAGAATACATTAGGGAGAGTATCTGGGTGTGCTTGTGCTTTTTCTATATTCTTTCCTTTATTCCTTAATGCCAAGTTTTGATCTGAGTACACTTTTTGTCTTTCAGCTTCAGTATTGCTAAAAGCAAAATCTGTGGTTAAAGGAAGGGAGTAAAAGGTTCTAGCTGATGCCTGTCAATTACTGAGTTGAAGTCTTTTCCTGCTTCTTTTACATGCACAAAGTAGTGATTTCAGAGGAGTTCGTGTCAGTCCACTGAAGTTCCTGTAGCAAAAAGCAAGAGGAATTACCTAAATCTGAGATCTTAATCATCCTTAGAAGGGTCCTTCTCCTATAAGTGAAAAAACTCTGAGAAAGGTTAATAGTGGAACAAAACCAGTCATTTAATAATTAAGTCAAAAGTTAATTTATCAGCACTTACCAATTTGGGAGAATGGGAGGGGGTGCAGGGTGGGCAGGGGTGAATAAGCCCTAGAACTTATTTATGCCTTTCAAAACCCACATGTGTTTGGGTGAAAAATGCCTACCACCCTATTACCTCTGTCCAAACAGTTTTAAGTTTACTTTTCCAAAACAATTCCATTCACTTCAGTTGCCTTTCAACTCTATCTGTATATCAAAATGTAATACTCTTTACTGAATGAAACAAAGTCATGATTTTATAGCTGAATATTTGATATTGGGGGTTTCCTATTGTTGCACTCCCTTACAGTTTTCAGACTGCTAGATTCACTTGGATAGAATATCTCTTTTTTCAGTATTCAAATAAATGCAAAATGTCTCCATTTAGTCTTCTCATTAATGTTTAAAAGATAATTTTCTTAACAATTAATATGAGCTTTTTTTGATGTTGTAGATATGGAAGACAGAGGTAAAACACTTGTAGGATGGCTCCCCTTGGTCCTGTTTCTTGACTTTGGCAGCAGCAAACTTGGTACAGTTTTAAAATCTTTCTAGTTTCTGGTCTAGGTTTAGGGACTTTTCCAGATGTTGACTCTGCTCCCTTGTTGTGTCTCTGCTTCAGCTCCAGCCCACTCCACCGGCCCACACAGGAGCCACAAGACAGGTTATTATCAGCTCTGTGGTCTGTCTCTGCAAACAGGACAAGAGGATGATACAACACTTTTTCTATCATTACATGATAAGGGGAATAGGAGATAATTGTAGGAACTCTCAAAGGAACTACTGAAAAGCTAAGCCAGGTTCTCTGCTCAGTCTCCCCTGGGGCAAGAGGACCCAGGTCAGCTGGGTGGACAGGCTCTGGGTGGTGGGAAGGACAGGTTGCCACAGGCAGGGGTGACTGTGTGTGCTCTGCTCCTGCCTGGTGCCAGGCACGGATGCTGTGACTCCTGCAGGCACTGCACCAGGGCTGTAGATGCTGTCGATCCTCTTCTCTCCCAGCTGTTCCCTGGCTGTGCTGCAGTCTAAATCCTTCTGGCAGAGCTGCAAGCAAGGTAATTGTTTATGCAGCGGCAGCAACCGAGCTCCATGTAATGCCCTACTCCTTTTTATACGAGGTGGGGATTTTTTTGTTTGAAGGTTTTTAGTGGTTTGTTGTTTGGTTGCTTGCTTGGGGTTTTTTTGGGGTTTAGGTATTTTTTTATTGTTTGGTTTGGTTTAGGTTACGGTCTGTAAAGTACTCACAAATGCCTGTCTGCTGTTGTGTTGCAGGTACACAAGTCAGGTGCCTAGAGAGAGGCTGATGAAGAAACCACAGTGTTACCACCTAGGACGTTGCTAAATCGCTTCCCCCATTAACTAGTGACATTTGAGTTAAACTAATGAGAAGCATGTCTGCTGCAATGCAGTACACATTTATTCTTGGAGACTGCTTTCTTCAGCTTATTTACTGTTTTACCAACACTCATTGTCACCATTACAGCTGATTAATGATGCCTTTCATTAAAGGGAAACTATTACAGACATTCTTATTTGATCTACTTTGAAACTTTTCTATTTCTGATCATCGTCTTCTGTCCCTCCTTTCTCCTCCTGCTCATCTTTTCTCAGAAATGATAAGTGAGGCAAGAGATAATGCCTTCACAGCTTTTGATCAACTGCTGTACATATGGCACATGATGAAAATCAGACAAAAAAGTAAAGTGATATTCTTGATAAAACAGGTACTTCTACATTAATAATCTGCCATCATCTAAATTGCCATAAAATCCTCAGCTAGACTGATATAATCCTAATGCCTTTTGCACAATAGGCAGGTTTTAAAGTACAAAACTACATCTCTTCTCTGATATAATCTGTATTTTAAAGGAACTTGCTGTATAAGGGATGGCCTCAGGATTTCTACAGCTGGGGTATTCAGCTGCTTGCTTTAGGCTTATCTGACCTTGCCTGTTTTATAAGTAGCTCTCTGAAGGGACTTTTGAGAAACATTAGAAGTGCAAAACACTCAGTTCTGATTTTTTTTTCCGAACAAAAAACCCATGCATTTGTATTCTGAGGATTCTGTCCAGGATTCTGGATAGACCCATGGATCTACTGGATGGGAAGCAGTGGCTGTGCCCTCATCAGAGGATGTCTTTTTGAAACCAATTTACACCATTTGATTTTCTATACTGTCTTATTTTGTACTATGAAAATAAAAGGTATATTTTGGGGATTTCCCCCCCCCCATTTGTATAAGTACCAAGAGTCCTTGGAGTTTTTCATGACATCTAAATTTAATAGCAGGAATTCCTGGAAAAACAAAGTCAAGACACTTTCTGGGGCTTTAGCATTCCCTTCTCTCTGATATTCCAGTATGCAGAGAGCACGATTTATCCAAACCTCTATCCACTGAAAGTTAACCAGTCACATTAAAGCTTTGTCTGATTGGGAAGGAGCAGCAGAAACCACACAACAGAAAGAAAAACTCATTTTCAAAAGAATGTGTAGGTCAATTACATCTTATTAATATATATTTTTCATAAAAACATATGATCCAGCTCATAAATGCCCTAAAAATATTCAGCCTACTGCAAAGACAGCATCTTAACACCGTGCTAAAGAGATCAGGTAATGAGGAATACCTTTCTTTTCTCATAGGTATCAAGTTACAAATATCTTACATCATGATTCATCAGCTGTGTTTGACTTGCAATTTATCTATTCAATTTGCTACTATTCATCTTTCTTCCTTCTGCCATGCTGTCTCCCTGTATTCTTGAGCAATATCTTCCTCCTTCTGGGTTTGATTTCCTTTTACCCCAGTCAAGGGAAATAAAGGTGTAGCAACATGTCAAGGGAGTATCTGGACTGAGGAAAAAATAAGAAAGGTTAAAAAAAGCCAAGGTTTCCATAGATGTGAGATCTTGACTGAACGATTTTATTCTGTGGCAGGGGGAAGTCTGCAAGGTAAAATATTTTTAAATACCTCTTTGCAGTGGTGCCACACAGATAGAGACAAAATCTTGTGAAACCATTATCTGATTTATTTCTCTGTACCAATCACTGTCATACTTAAATCCTACAGGGTTCTGTTCCTAGAGCACATTTTCCCAATTCTTTCAGCATCTCTCATGTCTTTGTCCAATACTGAGAATGTGGTTGTGCACTCATGACCCAGAACTCCAGAATATTTTTCTCAACAAAATATATTCTGGAAGTTACTCAGTAATACATAGGTATAGTGCATTTTCTGCTTGAAAAAAGGAAAGATTTTACCTCTGGAATTGAAGCTACAGTTGAAATATTGTACCTGTGAGCAGCTTCTTGAATATGACAGAGGAGAGTGTATGAGGAATACGAGTACAGTGAATGGCTTCCCAAGGACAGGAGCAGTTTGCAGCTTTTCTCACCCATAAACATTATTTCTGTTACCCACCAAACCCAACTGGGTGATTACTAAATGTGGAACATGAGAAATCAAATCAAGATGGTGTTATGGAGCTCAGTGGACTGTGGTATTAGAAATGTGCTTTACTTAAATAGCTCTGAATTTTTATTACCTTTAGTCAGAGAAAGACACAACATGATGCAAAGAATTTTCTTGTGATGTCCAAAATGTATTTTTAAGCTTAGTTCTTTGTGAATGTTCTCAATTCCACAACTCCTGAGTGTTTTGTTTATATGAGTTCCCTGATCATTACAATGCCTTAAAGCATTACGTCCTCTTAGAGACATGGAATTTGCAAAATGTGTTGTAATCACAGTAAAGGCAAGACAAAGTTCTGTGATAATACAGTGCTTTGGTTCAGAATATGAGCACAAGATCAATAAGCACTACATTGATGAACATTCAGTCTGCACTGAGGTGAAAGGAGTAAGACACACATTTAAAACAAATGCTGCAGCTGAGAAATTTTCAACAAATAATTTGTGTCCCAGTAGTGGTTTACCTCAGTTGCCCTTTACATTCTGTGAGGAAAACCTGCACTGCAAATATCAACATTTGCCTTTGTTTAAGAGTGGGAGCGAGCATGGATTTACAGCTAAAAAAGACAAAACATACCAAGGACACCTCATTCACAATCACTTCAAATCACAGAGGACCACATAGTGCTTGAGATGATATATTGTTCCCCACACTGTCTTTTCCCTGGTTTATCCAGTCTTCAAAATTTCTTATATTCATTTCAGAAAGCCCATTATACATTATAAACAATTATGCTCAGCGCTTTTCTCAAAGATTTATCCTTTCAATTTTTAACCGTAGATTTTGGCTTTGAACACCACCTTGTCTGCTCAGCACCTGATAATTAAGGGAATTACACAGGACTTGCTAAAACAGCACATGGTGGTGATGACATGAATTTAACCTTAACACATCCTTGTTAATGCTGGGGCCAATGCCTTAATCTAAATATCTACTTATATGCTCTGAGTGTGGTTTATTTAGCAGAGAGAACCTTGTCAAACACGAGAGCTGCTGGCTGTAGATCAATAGCTGCATGAGCCTAGTCTGCTCTCCTGGTCTTTTCTGGGTGATTAGTTTTGCACCAAAGGTCTGCTGGCAGCCTGCCAGTGCCATGTGTTGGGCCAGTGAATCTCTTTGAATTGCCTGGCATTTGGATGGGAAAATTGTTCACTCTGTTTGGAAATTCTTATGTGGAAATTCTATGAAGTATCTCATATTAGTTTTAGAAATGGTAAATTTAAAAATATTAAAGAAAAAAGCTGATGAATCAGTTCTGGTTGTAAACTGGAGATGCATACATAAATAAACCAAATTTATTCAGGGTTTCAGATGAAATGATAAGGCACAAAGCTAAACATTTTTTTATTTGAAACTTTTATCCACTTCTTTTTTCTTAATGCATCAAAATGGAATGAATAGCACTTCATCATTTCTGTCTGTGGGAATAATCTTTACCTTTCCTTCCACTTCTTTCTCTATCTTCCTTCATTCTCTTCTTTTTTGCAAATTTTTATGCTCCAGGTGTACTTGTGGGCACTGTAATAAAATTCAATAATGCATTTCCAAATGTTATACTTCTAGAAAATTTAAAACTGTAGAGGGTTCCAAAAGTTAGGCAGAAAAAATGAAATAGGTTTTAATCTTAAAACATCATAGATTTCACTTCTGCTATTAAAATTTTTCACAAAATAAAGAAAATGGTAGAGTGTACAAAAGGGGAGTTATTTCTGCTGTTATTTCAGAATTTAATATTACTATTTGTTTGTATTATATTTTAAAAAAATGATGGGAGATTTTGATAAAAAATTCATTTTAATTTTAGATGCCTTCCCTCAAAATCATGAAAAATGTCTCTGCATCTGGCTTTAGAATTTAAATACCTCTGCACATGATGGGTGCTGCAGGCAGTAATTCATGCTACTTGTTTAAGGATGCAGAGAGTCTGCCTGAGAGGTGCATGTATATCTCCTGCCAATGGAAGGAGAGTAGGCTAGAAAACTACTTTAGGGCTAGTTTTGAGAGGGCTGAAGTCAGAAGTGGCTCTCTTCCCTTTGGAAATTTGCAGTGGGCAGTCCCATGCATTTGTAGGTACCCAGATCACTGTGATGATCTGCCCTGCAGTCCCTAGGCTGCAAATCCTTGAGGCACAAGGAATTGATGTGCGTGTGTGTGTGTGTGTTTAAAGCACAGAGAATAATAGAACCATGGTTGTGGGGATAACACAAAACTGTTACACAAACTTCAATGATTACTCTTTTGTATTTTTTTGCACACAACCTTTTGTAAAAATCATAAAGCTGCCAAGCCCATTAAACTGGAGCATCATGGACAGTTGCTAAGATCATATTAAATTAATTTCCAGGTGTTCATGTGATGTTTCTGTAAATATTAGATAAGACAGAGCACAAAACAGCCAGACATCTTTGAAACTGAAAGCAATATATATGGTATTTTTTTATGATGGTTCACATTTAATATTAAAATCCTGGTAGTGAGCCTGACTTTGGAAGTCTGTGTTACTAGAGATTGATATATAGCTATGAATCACATGATTTAATGAGGGCTGTAACAGGCCAGTAACTCCTGAGCCTGTCTGTTCTTTCTCCCCTAATGGGATATCTATAGTCTTGTTTCCTTTCTGACTCAAAAAAAAGTATATATATATATAAAAATAATAGTACTACACTCTTCATGATATTTCATGAGTCTGCTACAGTTTCTACATTGGAAGTTGTATTGTTGTATTTAGTTAATTTCCAGAAGACTTTATAGTGACTGCTTTGAGTTTATATGTTCTCAAAAGAGTCATTAATATATTCATCCCATTAAAGCAGTTTTAACTGGAGACTCCAGTAAGGAAACAACATTCCACGAGTGACCAAAATTTTATAAAAGTTTGATCTGTACCGTATTAACTCCTTGGTTAAATTGGAAAGCACTGGTAGCTCTACAACATAATTCACATTTCCTAAGACTAGAGGATAGTAGGACAGTCTAGGATGGAAGGGACCACAGGAGGTCTGCAGTGCAAACTCCTGCACAAAATCTTAGTGAGATCAGTCAAATTTTCATAGTCTGCAGGGGTGGAGATTTCACACCCTCTCTGGACAGCCTGCTCCACTGCCTGGCTCTCTTAATGGAACAATTTTTTTTTTTTTTTAAATATTATACCAGTCATATTTATCAGCTACCTCTTCTGCAGCTTGAACACACTTGGTCTAAAATTTTGGCAAAACAATTTCTTGGAAAATAGTATACAGAAGCACTAGGACACTTTTAATTGTGTAGCCATTTAAATCAAAACTGCCAAAGAGAAGAATTACGATTGAAAGCATTTTGTTTTAGAGTTACTATAATTGAAAGAGACCAGAGTAAAATTATTAATATATACATATATATATGTGTGTGTGTGTGTATCTACTACATATGCTTTTCTTTTAAATAATACAAAACCATAGCTGTATAATGAGCAGACAAAAATATCTGTATTTTGAAAAAAATCCTTTATCTTGCAACTGAAATCAACATTTTTCCTAAATATCATTTTCAAGGTAATAAGTTTATTGTTATAGCAATGTCTCCAAACGTATTCATTTCTATTGATAACAGAAAAAAAATCCAAATTTCTCTTAAAACAGACAGACCACACTTGACCACATTTTAATCCAAATGCTACCTGCTGATGGTTCTAAAATGTTTTTATGGAAGATTGAGCTAACCAATAGAAAGAACCTCAATTTTCTTGTAAAGTACCACAAATGTTATTGATCTCCATCCTATCCTGAGACAAAATTTCACTCTGTACCATTTACTAGTTTTGTCAATTAATGATACTGAAAATAATCTTCTTAGCATCATTTATACTCCCTTTATGTTGTATAACAGTCAGAAGTTTTACATACCTGTTTGATAGGAAGTTTACATACAGAACTACATATAGAACATATGTATATTTGCTCTTCAAGAGAGCAAAAAACACAGTAAACACAGTTCAGCTGTGGTACAAGACAGATAAAGCTGAAGGTCCTGGATCAAATCCTCAGCAGGTGAAAAATAAATGACATTTCATTGACTCCAATGGAGGTACTCCTGTTTGTGCCAGGGAGGATCAGGAATATGAAAGGAAGCATTACAAGAGCCATGAAGAAAACAAAAGCATTGAAATATTCTAATATACTGTGATTGTGCGTGGATCCCCAGAGAGGTGCATTCTAGAAATAGACCAGGAACTGCAATTACAGTGTGGATAAAGAAAGACAATGAAACCATCTCATTTTAGATTCATAGGGTCAGAAAAGAGAAATTGCCTGACATATTCTGCTCCTTTGAAAACCACATATGTTAACAAGGAAGGGAGAGCAGAGAACCTAAAGCAGAAGAATTTGCTGTATCATATTTAAAAGCTTTTAGAAAGGGGTATTTTTGTGTGCTCAGGGAAACAACAATGCTGAGTTAATTCTGCAAATGGGGTTAGCCAGAAATTTGAAGAGCTGAGGTGAAACCTAAAGTGAAGCTGAATATTTACAACTTCACTCTGCCCTAATCCTAATGCTGCAGCATGAATACATTTTCATAATCTCTGTGCTTGTGAGTCATCCTGGTGTCCTTTGCTGCACAAATTCACACTGGGCTATGTAATTATTTTTAGAAAATAGGAACTTTGTCATCTTTGCCCTGCAGAGGGATCGGGTGATGCCATTGGATCCCCATTGCTTTCCTGAACTTGTGACAATGAGGAACAAGCTCACACCGGTGATTATTCATGAGCTTTGTCATAATCAGGATGTGTATATGTAGATACAGAGCTACTGGGAATGGTTTCAATTAGAGCTCTGTGTGATTGGGAGTAGTGATGTTTGCTTCAAGCTTTACAAGCTGATGAAAATAACCTTCCAAACATGGTATCTCAGTCCTGAAGAGCCTGAGGGGCTTCCCATCCTGAAGGAAGGATCTGAAAAAGGAAGAGAAATAGTGCACATGATTGAATGCTTTCTTTCCACACATAAAAGTGTGAGCCTGACAAAAAGTGCTTGGGATTACTGGACAGCTAAGGGGATGCATAATGAGATATGGAGACCTTCACCTTTGGGTCACCTGTGACATGAAGTCATTACCATCTGTCAGCTGTTTAGCAGTCTATGTGAAATGAATGTTGTCCTCTGTTCCCTGTGACCAGAACTGCAGCCAGCCAAAATGGCATGTACTGGCATATTTCAAAAGACACCCAGACCACTAAGACTTCTTACAGTGCTGAGAATGAACTGACTCCTCTCATTCACAGTTGGGTGGTTTTTTTGTGCATATTTCCAGCTTTTACTAGAGGCTGATCTTGATTGTGGGATTATTTATACTGTTTGATATCCCCCACTCCCTCCTGTCAATAACTATTTAATATAAAAAATCTAAAAAAGGCTGGAAGTTGGAGCCACTTCCCCTGCAGAAGAAGAGCCATTAGAACAGCTCTTGTGGCTCAAAACTGGACTGTGCTTAACCCAGCACCTTGTTCTGAATCAAAGTCCAGGGAAAAGCATGATAAATATAAATATGGAAATACCCTTCTGTCCATCTTTCCTGAGATGCATACCCATACATCTTCTCCCCAGTCTGAAGACTTTCTGAGCAAGGTGAAGTTGTTCCTGTGTTTGCCTCCTGATGGACCTATCACTCATGAATTAGGCTGTTCCTTTCTGGAACATATTTGTATTTTCTCTCTCTGCAGCATGACTGCAAAGAGCTCAGAGAGCTGGGCTCCTTCCTGCATTTTACCCTCTCTTTACACCTCCATCACTTTACCATGCCTATCTCAGGGGTCACAGCCTCAGATGGAGAACCAAACATCACAGCTGAATCACAGTCTGATGGTCAGAGAACTTTCCAAGGACATTTCTAGACACCCTTGACATTTCCCGGGGAAATGGAAAAAGCAATTTTTCTGGTGGCTGTGAGGAATCTAAACTCTCAATCTTCCCACTTCTTGAGTACATAATTTAATCCTTACGTATTAAATGGAAGGAGAGAGCTGCAGGTGACCATTCTCTAGGCAGTCTAAAGCCAGGAGAGGGAGATCCAGGGCACCTGTTTTATTCAGATGGTTACACACATGAGCAGTGGAGATCTAACAGGCTCAGAGCAAGAAAGTGTGTCCACACTGAGAAATGCAGCCAGCAAACTTCTCGTGCCTTGCCTTTGACCTTTCCATATGCACAGTGAATTTACTGGGAACAAAAGATGTGACTGATTTCCCAACACAGAGGACAAGAGGAAGAAAAGGAACTGAGGCATAGTGTGCCTGGTTTCCCTATTTGTGCAATGCTGTACAGCTACCTTAGGTTTTAAAGGAATACAGTAGGAAATGCAAGCTCTTTGTTGTGTTACCATTTTTGACAAAACCTCAGGTTTTATTTGTGCAGTGACATCAAATTATTTTTTTGCCTATAGATTTGCTATTCATTGCAATTTTGTACATTGATTAAACTGGACCTTTGTAATGTTCAATATTTACAGTATGCTTATGAACAATATATCCAGACTTGTAAAAATGTAAAACAGCCTCTGGCCAATATTTCCTTCTTTTTTGCATGGTGTCAAAAAAATCTCTTATCCCCAAGAAGTGCTGAGGGGCACACACATACAGATGGGCACAAGAGCCCCAAAAGTGCTGTCAGACATAGCTATTTTCTATGATAAATATTGCCCTGTAATGCTTGCAAGGACTGAAAACTTATAAACAATAACTTGCAGCCTGCACAGAAAATAAATTAAAGCAATTGATTGAATAGATATAGATAAAAAATAAGAAATCATAGGCACACTCCATAAAATCACAAGTCCATAAACTCCACTACAGTGGAACTCCCATGTAATGAAAGGTAAAACTCTGCAGGACTTCTCATACATTCTCTCTTTATTTACTACAGTGCTTGGGTTTTACACTGCTCCTGATAAATGAAAGCCATCATATTGTTGCCATGGACTACCCTTTGCTTAGGACTTTCCAAGGAATAACTTTATGGGTTACTGCATAAACATGGGTTTGATGCATAGAGGCCCTGACTGCAACACTGTGTTTCTGAAGATGGTTTTAGCATGTCCTACAAATATTTCTGAGGCAGATCCAGCAGTGCATTGCACCTGACTCATTGTGCTGTGTCTTGATTCAGTGACACTGGGAAATGTAGACACATCTATCCCATTATATATTTAAGGGGTAACTTCCAGTGAAAACAGACATTTAAGCATCTTTGACTGCTGATGTGTAGAGCATTAATGAAACTAATTGTAAAGATAATAGTGAGCAATACTAGTTTCTTATGAAATAAAGGAAAAAAAAACCAACTAAGCAGACAAAGACACAATATTTTGATCGAGTTCTATAATTCCTACAATTTAAGAGGGTTTTTTTTGAAGTCATCTAGCTGACAGCATTATTAATATAAGGCACTGTAAATAAAGTCATTGCTGCATCATGAAATCAAAAGTACCCACCCAGAGAAAGCTTTACCCTGGTTTTTGCCTTGAGGTTTTGCTCTGCTGTGTGAGCCCCTGAGATTTCATCTGAATGAATATTTTGAGAATTGCCTATTTCTAAATTTGCCAATTATATTTGTAGGAGCTGAATGTTTTCTGACTTAAATTATGTATTTTCTTTAGATAAAGAAAATCCTATGTCTCATAAATATTTCATTAGAAAAATAAAAACATGTGAGCTTGTTTTACAGATAAGGTGTCAAGATTTTGGAAAAAAAAAAGCCAGGGAAAAGTTGAATTTCAGGAAGAAAACCAGTGAAAAAATTCAGAATTAAGTAACTTACTTTAAGGTAAAAAAAATACATTATATCCACATTTATATACTTAGAGAATTTATGCAATTACCATAATTATATATGGAAATAATCAGTTATTATAGACTGCTAATGCAAATGTGTGAGTAGTTGAAAACACACATACACATTTTAGCATAACAGTATGTTGGAATTCATATGCAGATTGATATTTATATTTCTATTTGCTAATTTACAAACAATATTTTACAAACAATATTTTGTCACTACTGTATAAATATATGTGTGTGCATGTAATACTAACATCCAATGGTATAGTTCAAAGTGATATGCAGCAAAAAATAAGTTTAAACTATTTAAATATAAATTCAAATCTACAGATAAAAATGCATATTACAGCAACCGTTTGGAATTGTTGATCTTTCTCAACATATTACTATTGCTGGTAATGGGATGTACTTTGTGAAATTTCAACTTTC
The DNA here is from genome assembly GCF_036417665.1 of Passer domesticus. Classification (NCBI taxonomy): domain Eukaryota; kingdom Metazoa; phylum Chordata; class Aves; order Passeriformes; family Passeridae; genus Passer; species Passer domesticus. The sequence continues at coordinate 69,546,641 of NC_087477.1, forward strand.
TGAGTCAAGGGGTTAACATTTAATCAATAGTTCTCACTGTTATGGGCTCTTCTGGGAAATACTAGGTTGTGATATATGCTATGCATCATGAAGCAGGAGTTAGAGCCTGGTAGAAAAATAATCTGATTGCAGAGTTTCATTGACAGTGCTACTCATACATTTTCTGTATGCCATTATTTTCCATAAAGTCCACATAAAATTGCCATGGTCTTTTCCATTATAGTGTCTAAAAGATGTTACATACCAGAGTGTTATTGTGCTCCTGTGAAAACCCATGGCAGGTTCCCATCGGGAGTTACTAGGGGCTGTTAATAAATTGGAATGCAATGAACTGGCTCTGATATTTTCCCAGTTAAATAATAGGTGTGGAGGATCCTTACCAGAACACAACTGGAAAAACTGTTGTTCTCATCTTATGAAAATACAAAGACTGATCAGAAGAAAAATCCTTTATCTGAATATTCCGAAGTCTTGACAAATTATAATTCCAGGGTCGTAAATTAATAGATTTTAGAACCAAAATGGAAAGCTATGGTTACTTAATGAGGGAGAAGTGACAGGTGACAATGGTAAGATAATCCTTATTCATAAGAATATCTAGTCTGTTCTCTGAGTTGGATACCAAGGGATTATTTCTGAGTCATGTCATGCAGTCTTTGCTCTGCAGGAGACAATGGGGGCTCACAAGTCTGCGCACAGAACCAGACTGAAGGCTGGACAATGTCTGGACCAAAGCCCAATTTCATGGTCCAGTGTGGTGGGACAGACTTAACAGCCTCATCGAGCCACTCCTGCTTCTGCATGGCTTGATGAGCAAGGCATGGCTATGACAGGGACTTTTGCTGAAAAATACTCAAGTCCCAACAAGTTGTGTGAAACAGCAGATCTTGCCTAAAATCGTTTTTGTCAGTTAAAATTTTCATGACAATATGCATCCCTTTTTCCTTCTCTCTGAAAAATATTAACATCTCCCTGCTGCTTCCAAGACGAATTTTCAGGTTTTGTGTACAAGTCTGATGTTTTACAAAAAGAACACATCTTCCTATTGGGCCCCTCTCGCCCATATGTTCACAGGAGTCAGCAGGAGCCCCTATCACTCCTCTGGCCTGGCCTTTTTGGAATGAGAAGACCTGAAAGATTCCATGCTCTCTGAGGGTTTGAAGACCACTGTGATTAGTGAGTGCAGATTACAGGCAGCCCCATCTTCCCAGAAAATAATTGTAGGTAATGGTTGTCCAGAAGTTTATTTCTACACTTTTTTTCTTACGCCTATTAGAGAAGAGTACTGAGCAGACAGCAGCAGTAAATGGAATCTCATTTCTTTTTTGTTAAGATCCATGCTCAAAATTTTTGCTTTCTCTAAGATGTAATTCAGGCAGACAAAATCCCATCAACAGCACTATATGTGTTTCTTTTGCTGTTTTACTCTAGGGTTTTGCAGGTGAAATGATAACACAGAAGAATTGTGTGTTACTTGTGTGTTATCTTTAATTACAAACATACTTGCTATTCCCCTCACAACTTTGCAAGAACAGCTAGCTAAAAGAGAAAACAGATCCCTCTTTCAGAATGTTTGTGGCAGTTTTTATACTGCAAAGAGCAATGGCAACCAGCAACGTATCTGTTTCTAGGAGGTGTTCCTGTTTAGCACACATGTCACTAAACCCAGCCATCTAACTTGAAGGAATCATTATTTGGCTACATAACTTAAATGAGACCAGCCCCTGTAAATCAGCTATGTGCCATGCATGTATATCCTTTTTTTTACTGCCTGTTTGGGGGGAATTTATAGACTAGCTCTCCAATAAATAACTTAATTACTGAAATGTAAAGGCTGCCAATGTGTTGCAGTGTAGCAGTGTTGTTCTGAAATAAGGTTACATCTTCCTTACAAGAAAAATATATGCTTGAAGAAGTACTGCAATTTTAGGTTGCATGCAAATGAACTGCTAAGGAATACAGAAAATTTCTTGTTTTCATACAATCTTTTGGTTTTCTATACCCTTAAATTACCCACTTCAATTTCCCTCCATTGATGTACAGGCTACAGGTAGCAGAAATGGTATGCAAATGCAGGAGAGACTGTTCTGTGACTTTTAAGTGTGTCCTTCAAGAATGTCCTAACTCCTGACCCAAAGAGAGACTCTTAAAAAATCAAAACAAACCAGACTGCATGTGAGATGATTTGATATAACAATGTATGGTACACAAAACAGCTTGGAAATAGGGAAAAAACAGTGCCACTTTTAGCACAGCTCTGTCATTCTTACCTCTGTATAGCTCTTCCTCAGCTGAGGTTTATACACATGCTCATCTTCCTCTCTCCATTTTAGTGTCAATGTCAGTAAGTATGAATTAAATTTTATTTTAGTTAGTGAGATGAGTCTGGTTTGCTCTAGACTCGGGACACACTGATGGGCTGCAGATGTAAGTGATTTGTGTCTCTGAAATACTTGAGTAGTGAATGCTCATGTGCATAGAATAAGATTCATAGAGTAAAATGTAACCATATTTACTTTCCTGAGTTCATGCTGAACCATTTCCTAATCTGTTAATGCTTCATATTTCTTGTCATGGGACAAACATATTTGACAGTCTAAGCAATAAATCCAGCAAATATTGCTTAAATGGTCTGTCAGAATTGGGAGCACAGGCTCAGGTCTGGTGCAGCTACCTCAGCATCTCCTCCTGCCAAGGCAAAGCCAAGCAAGTCTTAATGAATCAGGCAAAGCCCAATGACAAAGCTCCCTTTGACACTGATGGTGCAGAATTGGAATATTAAACACCAACGCCCTGATTGCCCCTCCATGGGCATTAAAAATCTCACTGAATTTTCTCTGATGTTTTTCCTGGCCTTGAGGTCATCCTTCTCTTTGGCATTACTCTTTGTACAGCGAGTGTTACTTCTGTTTTTTTCCCCCTGACATCAGACAAGATTTTACTCCACAGTTTTGCTCAGTAACTTATGCCAGGTGCAGGGCACAGAATACAATGTCACCTGAGAATATGATCCTCACATTCCTCACCTTATGCCATGTCCATCAAGACACAATTCAGGGAAGCATTTTTCAAATTTGACAGAAAAGAGGTTTTCATCTGAACATCTTACCCAGTACTAATCGCAATTCATTGACATTTCTTTCTGAATAGAGTAAGACAAAACAAAACCAAACACAACAAAACAAGAAGATTCATGTGATAAAGACTCAGTACAAGGTAGTAATTTACTTCAGCTACTGACTATATTCAACTTGATTTAAATATCTTAATATTTAATTATCTACATTCATCTTACTGAAATGCACATAAAGGAACATCTTCAAAGAAATTAGCTTTGAACATTATTTACAGACAAGGTGACAGCTGTCTAATTCATTCTCTTGTGCCAAGGGAGAACAGCAAAGTGATGTAAAAAGGTTTTGAACTGTATTATTTAATTCACATAATAAATTTTAAGTAGAGTCATGTGGTAGGGTTCTGTGAGGTTCACTGCCTTCTACTGATTGTCTTATTAGATGTTTGCACATCTATGTCTGGCCCACATAAATGATTTCTCTAGCTGTCTTGAGTAAACTTTCAACAGCAAAATAGTATGCTTTTACAGGAGTGTGTATTCTTCTGGTGTGCCTGTGCATATTCAGCACTAAACATTCTCAAAAGCACAATACTGTTTCAAAGGCCTTCAGGCAGAGGAATGTTAATGTGATTGCTTTCAATGCTGATTGTGTACTCTGCACTGAGAAAGTTCTGTTGTGCCCTGAGTTGCTTATTGACTAGAGCCTGATGGCAAATGGCAGGAAAACAATACTGCAGGTGGGTAGACAGATAGACCTCTTGGGCTTCTGTCCAGTAGTGATGGGATGCAAATGTTATTTGTAATGAAAAAAACCAACAAAACAAACCATTTTTGGCTTTGATTCTCTGCATAAAACAGGGTTGGGAGTGCTGTGCTCTGCAATTCCTATAATCCTTTTAGCACTGAGCTATGTAATGCTGGTCTTTCATTAAAATACTCTTGAGGATAAGGAAGAGCAGTTATACTCCTGACCTTACCAAATTTAGCATTTTGGAGACAAGATTCAAACTTTAATGTCAAATAGCTGTTGTGTCAGCTCAGAGAGCAGTAAGTGAAAAGAAGACTGAAAAGCTGAGATGTAAAAAGGTTAAAAACTATGTTTCAGCAATAAGGCTCTGCAGAAACTGATTGCTCTGATGTAGATTAAGCTGTACACTGACCTTTCAAAGAATAAGCATTTTTCTCAGCTGTCAGTGTATGAATGCACGAAACAAGAAATATCATTAGGGAAGACACCCAGGCTGGTAGACTTTGAAGAGATTATGTCAATGAGTCATGACCCACCCATTCAGCAAATGAAATGAAGGTTAGAGCTGGTACATATAAAATAAATTTGACTGAAAAAGTGCAATTATATTTCTCGCCTAAAAACATATTTATCATCAAATCTGGGATTATTTAAATCTTGTGTACTCAAATATATATAGCTTGTGTACTCAAATATATATATAAAAATATATATGTATATAAAGGGCTTAAATCAGCTGTTGTGAACTTCTCCAGCCTTTTGCACCTACATGTGTTTCCTACTCAGTGGGAGACAGCATTCTTAGCCTATGAAAATTATGATTATTTCAGATGTTTTGCATTTTGCATCTGGCAAATGATATTTAAGAAATAGTCTCCGCATGGTGCTAACAACATCCAATCATTCTTAGTACTTGTTAAATTGAGCCATTCTGGGATATTTTCACCATTTTTTACGGAAAAATATGACTGCTCTTTTATGTCTCTAGTAGAAAATGTGACACTAGGAAAGTATGAATGCGAAAAGGTTTGGGCTGTACCAAATGAGAAATTGCATTTGGAAGGGTGTGGCCAGCAGGTAATGGGAGGTTATCTTTCCTCTCCACTCTGCCCTGGAGAGACAGCAGCTGGAGTGCTGCATCCAGTTCTGGGATTCCCAGCTCAAGAGACATGAGGAACTTCTGGAGTGGTCCAGCAGAGGGCTGAAGAGATGGTTATGGGACCAGAGCACCTCACTTATGAGAAATGGATGAGGGAGCTGGGCCTGTTTAACCTGGAGAAGGGAAAACTGAGAAGGGACAAGTTTTCAAGGTCTGTGTCTGAAGGCAGGGTGGCAGGAGGATGGAACCAGGCTCTGCTCTGTGGTATCAAGTAATAGGACAAGAAGCAAGGGCAGAAAATGGTGCACAGAAGGTTCCAACAGAATATGAGGAAAAACTTTGCTGTGAGGGTGACCAAACATTGGAACAGGGTGCACAAAGAAATTGTGGGTAACTGCTTAAATATCTCCCTCTCTAGGAATATTCCAATCCCTCTTGGATGTAATCCTGTTCAGCCTTCTTTAGCAGGGTGGTTGGACTAGATGATCTCCAGAAGTCCCTTCCAAACTCAATCATTATGTGACTCTGTGAATCTGGGGGATTATTTTTGATTTGTGAGCTGCAGTCATTTATAAAACTCCCACTTGGAGCACTGTGTACAGTTCTGGTGCTGCCAACATAAGAAGGAAGTGTTGGAGAAGTCCAGAGGAGCACCATGAATTTGAGAAGATGATGGGAACTTGGTCCCTACAAGGCCAAGCTGAGAAAGTTTGGGCTGTTCAGCCTGGAAACCTCATAACAACTTTTCAGTGTCTGAAGGGGGCCTACAAGGGACTCTTCATCAGGACAAGGAGTAATGGGCACAAGTTAAAAGAGGGGAAATGTAGGTTGACTATCAGGAAGAAATTCTTTACTCTGAGGGTAGTGACACATTGAAACAGGTTGCCCACGTCGGTTGTGGATGCCCCAACCTTGACAGTGTTTAAGTCCAAGATGGATGGGGCTTTGAACAACCTGGTCTAGTGGGAAGTGTCCCCACACTTGGCTGGGGAGACTGGAACTAAACGATCTTTAAGGTGCCTTTCAAGATTTATATTCTATGATTATATGATATAAACCTCAGATGAGCTAGCAGCTCAGGTTGAAAATGTTTCTACTCTCCAGGAGTAAACTTTCATGGCAAAAGATGTAGCGCATGCACTGTTTTCTGGCACAACACCGAGCAGGAATTAATCTAACTACACAGGCAAATAAATGAGGGGATGGTGGGGTGAATTTCAGCACTGAACACTGAACAAAACTTCCAGAAGGCCTCAGCTCTTGGGGAGCTGAATACACCTTTGTGTAAACACATTTTTGCTGCAGCAGAACACAAACTCCCAATATTAAAGCTAGATTTTGTATATTTATTCAAGTTGCAGTTAGAGCAGACATTGCTTGATGCACATGGGTTTTGTGTGTGAGCTGTTGCTGACTGGAGGGATCTCATTTGTTGAATATCTGGGTTAATACAGTAGTCAAGCAAAGCCCCAGACTCAAAAAGTGGCAAAACACAGGCGATCAAACCCTTTTCTTCCATGCCTCTTATGCAACAGGGAAGAAATGGTAAATATGCAGCTTTCTACAAACAGTCTTTCCAAACAAGACAGGTACTTCCACTCACAAAAAGCACAAATAAGCAGAAGAAAAAATTACTTTTCTTACCAACACCTTCATTTGTGTTTGGAACTCAAAATCGGCCTAATCCCTAGTTGATCACAGCCCACCAAACCACTTCACATATGTCAATCAAGGTTATGTAAGCTATAAAGTGCAGACTGACAGCAGGAATTTTACATGTTTGACTCAATCTCTTTGAAAAGTGTCATTGATCTGGGTGATTCTAGCACCAGCCTTTGTTATTCCAAGTTTGGAAAAAGCTGTAAGAAGAAGGGAGTAGGAAAAGAGGCTCTGGCTGTACAGGCTCCAGCCTCAGTCACTTCCATGAAGGCAAAGAGGCAAAGGAATGACAGGGGAAGACACTGTGTGCTTCCTGCTAGTCCCTCTTCCCTCATTCACTGTGGCTGGGAGACAGGGTGCTCGTCACTGACCGGCTTTATCAAGTCACTGACATTGTAGCAAGTTGGATAGAAATGTTCTCCCATTCTAAGTCTGTCTCTCCTTAGGTCATGCTGTTCTGTAGACAAGGGCTTTTTTTTTTTTTTATTAAGCCTAAGGAAAAATTATTTTTCAAGTTTCACTGCATGCATAGCTATTGATGACGCAGGCCTAACATGAGAAAAATTTTGTTACATAGGTGAATATTAAGAGCTGTCTGTACCCTTAATAGCCATAAATTTTTGCAAAGGAGAAAAATATAGCTAAATATATTGTATAAATCCTTCCTATTCATGTGTTTGACTTTTGAAACTCTGAAAAGTTGCATAATGAATCTGGACATCACTGATCACAGAGCAGAAGTTCATGGCCTTAAGGATTATATTTCTCTTCAATAAGAATGGGGTTATAGCACCACTGCCACGTTCTCAGGAGTTCTGGTCAGGGGGGAACTCTTCTCATTCACATAGACTAGTGATCATGATGATACCTCATTTTCTGCTGCTCGTTGGCTTTGTAGGAAATATGTCTTCAAATAGTATGCATAATTATGTTTTTATGTCCATTATATATATATATATATATACATATAATTTTATCAATTCTGTATAATATTTGCCACATGACATTTTAATGGGGACCATCATAAGCCACCTTCATTTCCATAAGTGGCTCCTGTTACAAAACTCTAATCTTGTGATAAGTTCATGATCTCTGTCTTCACTTAGTCCATTATTCATGCTCCTACACAAAATGTTGTCTTTCCTCTTTTTCTTGTTTTTGATTTCTACGAGAGACACAAAGGAAAGGAGCTTGTGCTATTACATTCTGACATTTAACATTCCTAATAGTCCATCTTGTATATAGACAGTAACAGCATTTGCTTTCTCTTGGATCACCTCTTTTACATTCCCTATTTTTTTTGTCATTGCCTTACACAAACATGCAAGGTGAGAGGCTTTCCTTGACATTTCTCTTGCAGTAATGATAGTCTCATTGTCTTTTGCTACATTTTGTGCCCCTGTGACTAAGTCTGAAATTAAAGTAGAGCTTCATGCTGCACAGTCCTTGTCTACTTAGTTGCAGAAATCTCAACATTGGAATCTACATCCTGAGGCAATTTAAAGGAACTTTGCCAGAACATGACTGCCCTTTTATCAGTTCAGATAGCCCAGAGGATCAGAAAAGGCCTTTTACAGGTGATTGTCATTGAATTTAGGCTCATTTCAGTTTCCTAACAGTTTCATCCATATAGAGGTTCACTGCTCACCCCTGTCCTTGTAGCCCATCAGTCTGAAACTTTGTCCTTCTTGACTGTGTGGTCCAATATACAGAGACTTGCTCATCATATTGTACACAAGAGTTGTTGAAGGGGTTTCAGAACTATGACACTTAAGAAAAAAGACTGATTTGTATTCTGCTGAGGTTAATAGCTTTGCAGAACTCATAAAAGCTTTCACAATTGTTCTTGACTGAATCATCATAAGCAAGCAGGTGCTTATATATAATCATACCTTTTGGGAACTGTCTCAGATCATTTGTCTGGCTAAAAGGATGTACCTCACAGCTATTCATCTGAAAGACATGAAATGACTCAAATTGGCCACTTGGCTTTCATTTCTACCAGAAACAGTGTGAAATTCACGATCACTTTGTTGTTTACACATCTTAACCAAGAGACACAGAAATGGCACTTTTATATGTCAGAAGTGGTTTCTTTTCTGTTAATGAGTAAAAAGCCCCTCTACTTTTTCATCCTATTTTGCAAAGTCTGTTACGTAAGTTTGATTTCTTTCATAGGTATAAATGTATAAATGTTCTTTCTGGCCTCTAACAGTTTTCACCTGACTTCAGGCAGCTCAACATAAAGGTTATTACTGGTAAGCAAACTCATTGACCGAAAATCCAATGACCCTTTAACATATACAGTGATATTTTTTAAAAGAATAGAAAATCTGGATGATTTTAACATAAAAGGCTCATTCTTTTATTTAAATGAAAAGTTAAGAATAGTTAAATGTTTCTCTTTCAACTGTCCATATTCTCATTGAAGATATCTCTCCTTCTTATACTGCTGCTTCTGGACTTATATCTATGTGGTTTAGATTCTTCAAATCATTGTTTCAATTATTTTTAGTTCTTTTAGGTGGTATCAGTAAGACACCCCTTTTGAATGGAGCAGTTCATGAAAAAAGAACCCCCACAATTCCACAACTGCTTCTTTTTTTCACAACACAATTTGTCTACTTTCTCCTATTGCAGTAAAGATGTGCAAAGTGATGAAAGAAAGACTAGGACTTGATTGATGACATTTCACACTCTTTGTATAGTCAAACTGTAAATGCAACACAAGATCAGGGGACAATACTACCAGCAGGAGTGCAACTGCTTTAAAACTGCTTTGTCATTTGTTTTGCACAAGCCAATGGTGACAGCACACCTGGTAGATGAGGTCTCCTTAGTCCTCTGAGCAGCCTAAGTTACTGCATCTTCTCCTTCAGAGGCTGAAACAGTAAAACATTTTTCTACTGTAAAAAAAAAAAAGGCAACAAAATGGAAAGAATGTATGGTGCCCTCCTGAAAATAGATAATTTTTCTTGGGTTTTTTTATTCCCATTTGTTCCTTTGCCCTTAATACCTTAATACCATTTCCTTGCAGCAGAAAATCAAACTGCTAAAAGAAAAGCTTCCAGGACTTGTTTCCAAGTCTTCAGGAAAGGCTGATGACTATCAAGAAAATGTCTTGTTTTCTTTATGACTTCTCTTTTTGCTTTGGGATCAAAACTTGATTTCAAAGTGCATCTATGAAGTTATATTTGACATCTTAGTGAAATACCTGGGGGGGCCCTTCAATGTCAATGAATTGCATGTGAGACCTAAGAAGTGCTGTGTGCCTTGTTTTGATCAAACTGTACAATGAATTGTACATTGATTTAGCAACTGAAGTAGGACTTGTGTGATTAATTACAGAAATTTTTCTGAAGTGCCAAAGTGTCCAGAGTCAAATGTTGCTATACTAAATCAGTAATACCTCTCTGGTAATTCGGTGGTTTTTCTCTTTTTTTTTTCTTTTCAGATATGTGCACATGAAGGCAGATTTCACACTTTGAAAGTAGAAAACTTTTGTTATAACAACTTTTCTCAGTAAAAGTGATTGCTTTTGGAAGGTGCGATATTCATGTGTCTCTCCACAGATTAATTCTCTTGGATGTTATCAGTGTGGCAAAGAAAATGGAATTTCTATCTCCTTTACTGTAATGTAGGCATGCCTAAGCATTGCAACCACTATTTTTTCTAGCCCTTTAAGGATAAATTATCAAGTGGTAAGGAAATGCTAACCTCATTTGCATTAGGTTTAGTTCAGTACTGGTATTTTGACTAGGTGAAAAACAGTCTCTTGTACTGAGATTTTTTAGGGAGTGAAAATCTTCCAATATACAAATTTGCAACCTAGAGAAAGGGAAATGCAGTTTTCATTTCTTCTTTCTCTACTGTGTTAACTAAGACACCAAATATATTTCATCCTTGCATGTGGCTTTTTTTTTCTATATGCTGCTCTGCTTATGTTCATCACCCAGATAGGGAAAGAAAATCTAACCTGTTATTAACTATTCATAGTATTCACAGTAGAATCTAATGTAATTGTGGTGTTGCTGGGCTGCTTACTCTCAGGGAGAGGCTTTCTGCTGCCCTTTCCAGACCCAGACCTCCAGCTGACAGTGCAGCCAGCCTGCAATTGGCCATAAGCAGGTGCTCTGAGAAACCTGGAGCAAGTCAATAAACAACTGGAATTGAACCTAGACTCTGAAGAAACAGATAGCTCAGGGTAGTGCTTCAGCAGTGGTGTCTGAGCACAGCAACCCAATTCCTCTTTGTAATGAATGACCAGAGGGGAAGTCAAATGGATGCTGAGCAAAGTAGGAAAAGAACAAAAAGTTCTCCAGAGATTTGGATGTCGAATGAATGTATAAGGGAACACTTACAATACATCTTGTTTAACTGGAATTAAATTTATCTTTAAGGATATTCTCTGACTTGTACTCTCCTAAGAATGACTAATTATCTTTATTTAGTATAATATTATGAGATATCTGCTTAAACCAGCTATTAATTAGTTGCAGAAGTATACTGTAAGTAGCTTTTAATGAATTGTATTGATATAGATAAATATTTGTATACTCAATATATAGATTGAAAGTTTAAGGAGGAGGAAAGCTCAGGCCAATATCTGCAAGACCAGTCAATGTTTCTTTAATTATAATTTTGGAGGCATTCTTACCACTTGTTTTTAAAAAGTGAGGTGACCTGTTCCAGTGATGAATATAGTCACACTGGCTTACTGTATGCTCATCTCTGTAAGTACAGAAGAGTTAGGTTTGCCTGAGCTTTCTTTCTAGTTTTCCTCTAGAGATTAAAGTGCCCTGCATAGTAAGAATCAATATATGACATCTTCCATGGGAACTGGGCTTGATAGAATATTTATTAGAAATTAGTGACTGGAATAGTAGAAATCTGTCCTTCACAGTTAAAGGTGAGCAAATGACTCTGCAAATAGACTGCAAATGTTTTAGGAATCATGCCAACAAAACTCTTCCCCATGACCCACAGCCTAAAGCCATGACAAAGACCCAGTGCCCTTGAATATGCAAAAGAGGACAGGTATTTGGAGGTGGAAAATGGTTTTGCCACTTCAGCTTGTATTTATTGTGCAAAAAAAAAGCTTCTGAATCTGGTTTTGGACCTCATAATTTAAAAAAGGACTGAAGAAATGCAATGCATCTCACCTGTGGTCCAAAAATCCTCTGACAACAGAAACCACAAAAATTTAAATCTCATTAATTTGTCCAGAGAAGACCAAAGTAAGCTTTTATTTGATGGCATGCAAGCCATTCTGAAGAGAAAATAGTCTCTGCTAGTGAGAATTGCAACGTGCTAGAAACGGCACTGTAAGAACAAGCACCTAGAAGTTAAACCTGCAGATTCAAATCCTTCCTGCAGAAGGAAGGCACACAGGTGCTCAGCATGCACTGGAAAAGGCTGCTGAAAGAAGTGCTGAATTTTTCATTTCTTGGAGCTTTCATATCAAAACTGACTGCCTGTCTTGAATTGCCTGAGTTGAAATCACGTCCTTGTGGTTCAATAAAGGCATGCCTGGATGTAAGGCTTGATCAAGGATCTCCTACTAAATAACCTAGTGGTCCTTGTTGACTTTAAAATCAGGCAATCTATTTCTTCTACAGGCTGAGGGGAGAAGAAAGAGATAAAGATTATTTCCATATTTTCATTTTGGAAGGTGGTCAGAGTAGTGTGATGCTGCGGTATATATATAGATAGGTGGACAGATGAGAATTGATGACTTCTTACCCTGATAAGAAAATTTTCATACTTGCAATATGATTAAAGAAACATCAAAATAAACCAGATTAATTTTTCCTTTAATTGTTACAGTTTCTACAGCTGTTGAGAAAATTATATCTTCTTTAATAAGCCAAATTTCATATTATAACCAACAGATAACAAGGGAATAAGGGTAATTGGAATTAAATTTATACAGTGAAGAATTCTCCAGTTTAGTGTTGTCTAAATAGGTTTTAACATATTGAAACTGCTAGAAATTCACGTATGAATAAAGAAAAAGACGAGGAAAGAAAATCAGGATATCAAGTAAATACAGTTCCAGAAAACTTTTGAAGTAAAATAGTGCAATGCAGCTGGCAGCTCCCATGAAGTCCCACTACCATTGATCAGTGCTCAGTTAACATAAGTTAAGTGCCAAGACTGATAAGGAATAGATAAGTCTCACGAAACATGATGCTCCTGGGTGACAGGTTATTTTCCTTCATGACACTAATCCTTTATTTCTTGGAAGATGAGAAACTTCAGAGGAAGCTCAGAGGAGAGGCAGGAACAGCAATTCTCTCAGAGAACAATCTATTTTGATGCTGGTATTTGTTTCAGGTCAGCACCAGTCATGTTCAGAGCTCCCTGCTGTGCAAAGCTTTCCCACAGAAGCATGGAAAGTGACCTTACAGCTGAAATCACTAAGATACAGGGTGGGCAGTGAAGGGACCAGAAGCAGAGATGACTTGCTTGAGTACCCAAGTAGAATTGAATTCAATCTTGGGATTCTGGGATTCTGAGCACAGTGTTGTTTGCTGTCCCTGGGAACTGAGATGTGAATTACCACAAAAGTCTAAGGCAAACCTCAAGAGCAGAGACTCTGCTAGTCTGCAGCCTCTTCCTGCTGAGGCACCTGGGCTGTCCTCAGCCAGCCAGCCAGCCTCCTACCACACAGGAAAAAACATGCCATGATCTAATCTTTTCCAGTTTTTATTGCTGAAGAAAGTGTTATTTTGGGTTCACACAAATCTTGGGCAAAATCCCAGCTGCATGAATATCAGTGGGAAATGTTCTGTTGAATTTGGTGGGAGCAAGGTTTTGCCTCTCAGGCTCATGACTCAGAAGCAATGCAAAGATATCTTTGAAAGTGTGGCTTTTCAATGGCATCAGTAGGAAAGGAACCATTTTCTGGACCTTCCAAGATATTAACTTTTAGGGTTTGGCCAAAATACATGGAAAAATGCAGTCTTCATCTGTATAGACATCAATGGTGGGCACATCTGCATTATTACCATTTTATCTTCTTTCTCAGATGTAAGAAACAAATTTCTAAGCAAATTTTCTGGTTGCCCTTCCTTTCCTGCATTTGTAATCAATTGTAGAGTGATTTTGAGCACATGAGCTAAATACCTTATGGGTGAAACAAAACCAAAAGATGGACATAGGAAGAGCCCTGAATGTGCTATAAGTCCTGATAGATGTTCAGTCCAGGGGCTGGAAGAGAATTACTCCAAAATAGACCATGGTCAGAGTGTTTGTGGGTGCTGCTCTACATCATCAAAACTTTTGCTCTGCAGATTTGGTCCTGTTGTACCAAATTCCTTATTAATATAAGCACAAATATATTTTCAGCAGTTATACATCCAGGTCAGCACTATATTGAAGCTGGCCTTTACACATATTCTGTCTGTACGAGGCCTAAAAAATTTAAACTAGTTCCCACCACAGAAGTCTTGTACCTGAGACAGTGTTTGAGCTATATCTGTATAAATGACTAAGAATGACTTTAATTCATGTTGCAACCCACATTGATTCCATAGATCTTCTGGATATCCAAAAAGTCAGATTCTGTCTAAGTTAGGGCTCCCATGGTTTTTTAAAATCATGTGATCCCAAGATCATTGGAATTATTAGTCAGAGCAGAATGATTACAAGATCTTGCTTTTTTTTTTTCTTCAGGCCAAGACAAACAAATGAGAGCAGTGCCTTAATCCAGGGTGGGTGTTAGGTACATAGGGAACTGCTAGTGCCTGGTTATGCCCACACTGTGCAGAACACAAGAGGTTCATCATCTCTGTAGGCTGGCCCAAGGCAAAACTGTCATGGATTATCAGAAGAAAAATTCAGCTGATATTATATCATGGTATAACCTGAGGCAGTAATGAAAGAAACTTCTTTTTTACCTGCTTTCATTTGAATCTTGGCTTCTGTAAGAATGCACAGAAAATAGATGTTACCCTGTCACCAGATCATGACTGAAATTTTCCCAACCCAGCACCCTGCTCTGTACATTGCAGGAAAATAAGAGTTTTTGTGCTATCAGCTTCAGTATTTACAATTCTATTACAAACACAGAGAGCTAAAAAGGAAATAAATTCACTGTATAGATAGCAATCCCTATGTGGGAATAATCTAGATAATTAATACTTAGCTGAAGTATATAATGATGGCTGTATCAATCCAGACTGCTAGTTCCTATGTCCATTTCATCTCTAGTTTGCAGTCAATAAGGTTTCTGAATGGCACAAAAATGTTCCACTTAAGTGACACGTTTTCTAGGAAGCTGTCGGATATCAAGGAAAAGAGACAACACTGCCTGGAAGGACCAGAGCTCATTCTCAAGAGAGGAGGTGAAAAGATGATTTCATGACATTATATTCTGCCACTGTGTGAATCAGTTTTAATGAAGGATATACTTGCTTTATTTTGCAGTGATGAATCTGAAAATATTTAATGCCCTAGGCCTGAAGGAAAAAAGGTGGTTTTTAAATGGACTAAAAAGGTACTATATCTTTTTATTGAACATGAATTTGAGAACTAAAACTAGATAAAAATACTTTTGTTCCCATATTTTTCCCACAGAAACTGAATAAAAGCAAGACTGTATACTTCATTTCTATGACTAGCTGGGACCTGCCTATAAATTCCTATTGCACATGGTATTTCACTCAGATTTTTCAAGGACGAAAAGATTTAATTTCCTAAGTTATCCCAGCTTCCAAAGAGACAGATTTTTTTTTTTTTTAAGAATTATGAGCTAATTAAAAACATCTAACAGCAATATAATTTAAAGGTCACTTATATACATACATGTACAAACAATGTCCTTTTTAATCCACTTGTGAAGTGCAACTGTTTCTGCAGTGAGACATAACAAGCAGCTAATAGTAAAAATACATGATACTTTGAGATGGCAGGTGAACGAAACTTCTTCCTGTCACAACTGTGTCAAGACATAAGTAGAAAAAATGCAATTATCCAGTTGGAATTTGAGAGGGACATTAGAATTAACATAATTGTTTCTCTAAAGAAATGGGAGGATTTATATGTTACTGAGGAAACTAAAAATTCCTTAAAGAGACTTGTTGCATACGGACTTTGGTTTTGCTACCATTGAAATAAACCAACTTTTCTCACTAGGAAGAAAGTGTGGTTAATCACCACTGCAAAAATTCCCTCCTAACACCTTCATTTCTAAATTTGTATTTCTGATATCACCCTATGGGTTCGGCAATCATATTCTCATGGATATTTATGCATTTGTCTCAAGTAAGAACAAGCCAATATGACACACTACATTTCTGGTGGTAATACTGGCTGGTGCCTTTATTATCCACAGTGGACTATTTCTAAATTTTGGATGCTTCTGAAAGTAAATAGACTAAACTGATTATTCATTTAAAGTGGTATGTGGTTTCTTTGGTATTTGGTTATGTTTTTTAAAATATAATAACTGATAAGTTCATCTCCATCTTTTTATTCTTTCCACATATGTTTGAACAATTTTGCCTAACTTATGCAACGAGTTTGGGGTTCTTTTAGTTTTTTTCTTGAGCTGTTTTCTTCCCTGGCTTTGCATTGATTCAAATTATGATTAATTCAATTTCCATTACAATCATTGTAATAATCATGATTATTTGTAGAAATGGAGAACAACCAAGTGGTCCCAGAAGACATTACATCACCCAAAAAAAACCACAACTACAGTGAAGCACCATGGATAGGAACAAATAGAAAGAAGAATTCTACCATGCTACCAGTGTGATAAGAAGCCTCCTTCATCTCAAAGTTATGATTTCTTTTTCTGAAAATATCAAAGTATAACATACAAGTTGAGCATTATTTGAAAAATTATCTTCCTTCAAATGTAACCCACAGGTATGGCTCTGTAAGTACCTGATTCCACTATAAGCATCATATGTATGAATGGAAGAGCTGTTTATGAAGGTTTTACAGTCCTTAATGTTAATTGCTGCAATTAATGACTGGAACTGCAATTAGAGTTCAAATAAGGGTTTTCTAAACTAATAATGGGGTCTCATGAATATTGCTCATTACTGTCTACTGGGAATTATTTAGCAGCCTTGAGACTTATTAGGTATAGGACCCCAGTTTGAACTTTCATGACACCTCTTCAGATTATTTAGCGATGTCCTACAAACTCATAGGAACACATCTTCCATTGGGTTCTTTTGGAAGAAAAACAGTTTTAAAGTAAACTTTGCACCTAACAAAATCAAATTGAAGATTTTTGACACTGAACGCATCACATAAAAATCTTCTAGATGAGAAAATTTACTTTACTTTTCACTCTGTAATGCAGAATCCCACTTGGAGGACAGAAACTACCCTGACACTAGAACCAAGCTCCAAGAACAAAATTGCTAAACTCTTCAGGTCCCTGCAGCTTTAGAGAAGTTTCACAACAATCAGGTAAGATTCACAACAATAAGGTACATTATGCCTCATCCTTTCAACTAATAATGTTTCTATAAATTTGACTTCTTTATGAGCGTTCCTACCATAAAACTGCATTTATTCTTAGAAGATCTGTGTCTGGACCACAATATCATAGTACAGACCTGTTAAATGCATGTCTGCAAAAGATGGTGTGCATACTTGTCTCCAGGCTTGTCAGTGGATTCTTTCCCTCAAATGACTTGATCTGTCAAAGCTAAGCTTGTGCTCAGAAACCTGTGTCTGCAGTTTTGGGTTCCTAACCAAAGAGGAAGTTTGCCAAGGGCTCTTTGGCCACTTCCTGAATTCTCTTTGAAAACGGGACCTGGCCAATTTGATGCACTCCTGCCCTGCTCACAGCTCCCCATGAAAGTGGCTCAAACTAATACTCAGCTCATGTTTTCCATCAGGAGTCTCTCTTCTACTGTACCTCCAGAAATGCCTGCCATATGAGCACAATTTGGTGTGCTGAGCACATAGGTTTTAAGGCAGCTTTTTGGCCAGACTGCAGTAATGATGAACATGAGCTTCCTCAAATTGGTCCTCACACCAGACATTATTCCCATAATAAACTCCTAACAATGCTTTTTTACAAAACATTTCTTTCACAAAAAGTCACCTTCATTTATTTGGCCTAATATTTTACTTACTGTAAGCTTTCAGCCTAGTATCCATACAAGAACTGAAATAAATCCCCATAATGCCTATCACACAAGGGTACCAATGTTTTAAAACAGCTCATGAGTTTTTAAATTTTAATGAAATCTGAAATCTCATGGGTTTTTTTCATAATTATATCCTCAAAAAATTATTTCAGTGCCACCTGAAAGTATGATTTGCTTAGTAGCCACTGTTTTATCTGCTTTGTGTTCTCTTATGAAAGCGGAAGTCATGAGGTGGAAATAAACTATTTCAAATTTCTCAAGTAAAATCCAAGAGTCTCTGTACATGTCCATCCCAAATTTTGATATTTGAACTCAAAATCATATATTTATTTCTTTAAATAATATTTTAAATGGAAAGTCTGGAAGATGCTTTAAACAAGCTTTAAATGAAATGTGTAAATTCAGTGAGGTTTACATGGTGAAATGTGACCTGCACTTCACTGCACAATGGACACGTATCTGAGGTGCACACTTTGCCCAGGGTGGCTTTTGTGTTCCTGAGTTTTAGTGAGCTGTCTCTTTCAGTAATTGAAGTGAGGATTGCTCATAGATGCCTGATCCAAGTGTAACAGGGAGAGTCTATCCAGAGAAGGCTCTGGCTGAGTGAAATGCTGACACTGAGCTGATGTGACAAACCAAGAACTTTTCTCCCATTTCTGTGTGTTTATCTTCACTGAGCTGTGTCATGTGGTAAGTCATGCCAGGTGAAGAATGCAGAGATTTCCCAGATGTGGGGACAAGGAAATAGAAAAGATGTGTCACCTTTGTTGCTTATAATGCATCTATAAATGCACTAGCTACCTCCTTGCAATTACATTAAAAAAATAAACTGCATCAAAATAAAAGAGAAATAAAAAGGTAATTTAGTCTAAGAACAAATGAACTGGCCCCAGGGTTTAATAAGATAATTTACTTGAGTTAGAACAAGAAATTTCCAATGAATTTACCATACACTGATAATTCACTCATTGTGTATTTAGTCCTCTGCTTGTTCATTATTTGTTCATTTTTTTGGTTCTTTTTTTTTTTTTTTTAATAGGAGTGGTGGTTAATGGGCTGCAATGAGGATGAGGAGATCTAAACTAAAGCTCCTGCTCTGTCATGGATTTCCCCCATTAATTTAAATCGTTTTTTTTTTTATTTTTCAGACATCCCTGCATTGAGAGTTACCATTTGGAAATGCCAGTAAGTTTAAGAAGATATTGGAGACAGTCTAGCTATGATAGCACCTGCAAAAGAACTTGTTTAGAGCAAATATCTTTGATATCTCTGAAATGAATGGTTATCTTCAGGATCTTCTATCAGCAGCATTCATCAGGATTTTTGTAGTCTTCAAACATTTCTGGGGTTTGAGAGTATACTGATTCACTAAAGATGTATTGAGAAGGGTAAAAAAAGAAGTTGGAGAAGGGTAAAAAAAGAAGAATGGTCTGTTGATTACAGCAGGGAGTGACCCAGGATAAACAATTGATATTATTTTGAGCACTGTGAAAGAAAGGATGGGTTTCTGGGACCATGCAGGGAAAGAACAAATTGGGTTGGTTCACCTGTTGGTCTGTGTACAGAATCAGCATTTCCTACACCAAGATGGAACCTACAAAATTTCTGCTGTTCAAAGACAGGAGAGGACATTGATCTTGACATTCAGGTTATTTATAAATATGCAAATGCAGATGCCTAATTCTATCCACTCCTTTAACTTTATGGGATAAGGTTATAGACAGTGTTCCCATACTGAGACAGAGCTCCGACTGTAAGTAGGAACGTGCATGAATTAAACTCTTGGCTAAATGTTCAGGAAAAGTAGAAGGTGAGCTGGGGGCACACAGGAATAGGATCTCTTCAATGGCCCTAAATCCAATGCAACAGCTGTAGTTTACATGGTCCTGAATTTCCTATCCATCAGTAATGCTGACTATCTTTCAATACCAGACCCAGATGCACTGTAGCTTTCTAAGCAGGTTAAAGTGGTACAAAAAGCAGATACAGAGTACAGCATGCACTAAATACTGAGGAGACAAGTTGAAAAACAATTATATTCAAATAGCATGCACAAACCTTCTCTGTTCTCACTTGCCAGCAACAAGTCCATTTAAATAACAACATCTCAAAGCACAAAAGAAAAGTAAAGCCTCGTGAAAGTCTCTTTCAGGCACGACTGCATCACCCCAATCTTTTTACTTTGCCTCTTCAAGGAACTCTTTTTCCCTTATCTGGAGATTAAGAATTAATCATCCTGTTACATAAAATGCATACTCCACGGGGAAGATACATAGAGCACGCAAGAGACGGACTCATTTTTTGTAGAGTAAGGTCACCCTCAGGGGGTGAGAGCACTAGGAAAAATGTTCACTGAATAATTAGTATTTCAGGATGCTCTGGAGAATTGCAGGCTTGATACCGTCTGAAAGAGCCTCTGATTTTCAATTAACTCTTGCTCCTTTAGATTGGTAATTACCTCAGTATATGTTGGGGAGCAGAGGAACTGGAAATTGTTTCATTTGCCTGGTGGTCAATGTCTGCCACAGGTGTGAAACCCAGGCAGAGCCCTCCTGAACTGGTTGCCAAGAGCAGGAGATTCCCAGATCTTGAGGAAGACCTCTACTGCAAGGTTGGGAAGAGACACGTGGAGAGCAAGCTTCAAGCTTATGATCTCCTTATCTATCTCTAGGTCTGAAAATGCCTATCAGTATCCTGCTGACCCAGTGATGCTGGCAGGCTGAAACCAGTGCTGGATTGCACTGAGGTTTAGGGGACAGGAGCCAATGTTATATGTAAATTCAGTACATGCTGAGGCAGCAGGTACCATCAAAGAAACTAAGATATGATGAGTAAAAATAAAAGATGAGAAGATTTTTGAGTTAAGAAAGGGGATGGAAAAGAGGACATTCTAAGGTGTATCAGTTTATAAAGGCTTCACTGTGTTTTAATTACTGCAAACTAAATCTCTGCAGTAGCTTATTAGACACATACTATAGTTTTAATTAAGTAATTAGGAAGTTAGATGAAGAATACAAGGATTTTGGTGTTTAAAGTATTCTGGAGAGTGTATAGGCAGGGGAGTCTTTTTCCTCAGATGTCTCCATACTATATAATGATTAACCTTGAGTGAAATACTACAGGAAGCAGTGAGAGCTTTTATTCATGAGTCACAAGCATAAAACCTGACCCAAAAGCTCTTTGAAAAAACTCTGCAAGGAGAGAACTTCGTCAGCGTGAAGCCTGTAGCACTTAGGTCAAAATGTGCATTCAGGTGTCAGGAAAGGTGTGGCAAAACAACATCTATCTCTTAAAAGGACAGACTTAATGAGAAATATCCATAGGAATAAGCAGAACTTCTGTGTTACAATGTGTAGAAGAGATAATGCACTTGCATTTAGGTTATGTGTGACATAAGTTTCTGATTTTTCACTGAAAGTTCTTGAAAGAAAAAATATACTATGAGAGAATGAATATAGTTATCCTCATAGCTGTTATTTTCCCATCATTCACTATGTAAAATTATGGCCTCCTGAGTGTAATGTCATGGGATTTTTATAGAAAGGACAAATACAACCCTATGGGAAAGATACATCACGTTTTCCCTCTCTTGAGACAGCAATCGGATTTGTTATGGAGATAGGAAACCCAAGGTCCCCAGGAGACCAGTCAGAATGTGCCCCTAGAAGTCTTAAGGTAACTGCATAACAGCTGATAACATTGTTCAGTTGGGAGAGTCCTTCGGCTTTTTTGAGGTATAAAGAGTAATTCCGCCCTAAATAACATTAACTACCTAAAATCCCTTCAAAAGTGTATCTACTCAAACGTATGAATACTGAATAAGCAATATAAACTCTGTGCTGGTAGCATGCATTTGGTAGCAATCTAGTTTGTTATTAATGAATCAGTATATTTTGCTCAGTGGGGCACAAAGACACATTTAATCTTGAAATATCATTAGTGTTGTGTTATTTTGTGGCACATTTCACCTCAAAGATTACTGCATTCACTTCATCTTGAGTAGAAGGTCTAATCCATCAGTTAGTGCCATCTCATTATAGTTCCATCAGAGGCACCTAATGACTATGGATACCTAATACAAGTTTGTAGGTGATTTCAGAAAGTGACTCAATGCACTTGGGAGGCATGAACAGCTCTCTTATACTTGAGGAAACTAGGAAAAAAGGGACAAAGAAAGAGAAGCTAAAAAAAGAAAACAATTAGAAAGAATAACTCTCTGGCTGCTGGAAATGAGTATTTTAAAATGAAAATGTATCCTTCCATAATTAAATATTTAGATAATCTTTTATAAATGAATGTGTATTTTCTGTTACAAGTATGAAACTACATAGCAATTATAATTATGTTTATTTATATCTATCTCTGTATTTCCAATTTTATCTCCAGATCCTTGTTGATATATACCATATACATAAACACGTGGATATAAATGTGCACATTCTTAGAATGTGTAAATACATGAGAATTGCATTTTTTCATCACTACATACAGCCAGTTCTATGCTGGAATTAATTTTCTATTGTAGCTGCACAAAAAGGATTCAGAAGAGGAATTGACTGTTGAGTTAAGGAAAAGGCAGAAGGTTATATACCAAAATAAGATAGACTGCTATGGTCCAAGTACTGCAGAAATGTCAGTGCAGTTACAAATAGCATGACACAGTCCAGTCTCTTACTTTCATTTGAAATTACAATTCTGTGAGAGTAAAATTTATCTCTGTAGTGCAGATTTTGCTGGTTGGTCTAGACTGGATCCTAAATCAAAATATAACAAGTAGAAGTGCTTGGAGGGTGGTGATCACCTTTGTTTTGCACTTAGAAGTGACCCCCACTATCCAGCTGGTTTGCAGGGGAGGGGAGATCTGCTTGGTTGTTTATTTATTCTTTCTGATTGAAGTCTCCTGACAACATACACCATCTAAGTATCTCTGTCTAAATTTAGGGAATTATTTTCACTCCTCTATTGCAGTATAAATGCATATGACTTCTGCTACAAACTCTGTTGTTTGAGACCAGAGCAAATTACCCAGAAAACCTACAGAATCTCCATCTTTGGAAGTTTGCAAGTTTGTTCAGCTAAGAAAGGGCACAGCCATTGTGCTCTCAGGCTGGCAAGAGACCTGCTCAGAGCAGAAAAATGGTCTTGAGACACCCAGAGAGGTCTCTTACAAACAGGTTCTATGAGTCTATAAATATGTTTGACTTGTGCTACAAACACTCCAAGTACTGGGAAAAAACACTCCAAACTTGTTAAAATATTATAATAATTTCAGCTGGGGAATTCTGAATGTTTTCAATTCCTTGTTAATTTATTCCTGAGCTCTGAAATGTTTGAAAACCCTGAAAATAAATGTCTGACTCACAGAAGATATTTTCTATGAAAATCTACCAAATTTACAAATTATTTCTTTGAAACTAGGAATTTTAGACCAAAATGAAAGTAAAGGCTGTCATAATTTGGAATGAATGCCAGTACTATGCCAGATTGCACCATAACTGAATAAACAGGGGATGATGGCAACAGAGCAACAGTATAATTAACTCAGTTTAGCATTTTCAGAGTTTTGCATCAGTAACTCTAGCAGGAAACAGACAGCTCTGCTTTTTGGCCACATCAGTATGCAACCAGCACTGAAGAGATCAGCAATAACCAGTGAGCTGAAAAAAATAGTTTTCCATGCACACATCTGCTAATCTGAGGCAGAAGGTATTTGGCTTCATATCTCCAGAGTTTGGTGTGAGCTCCTGGTAGCTTTCAGTGGAAAACAACCCCCCCTCCCATCACCTTTGTTCTGCAGCATTAACCTGCAGCAATTGTTTAGGAAATAGATGTGAATATCTTAGGCTTGGGAAGAGCTAAAAGAACATCGATCTAAGGCTTTATTCAAGCCTTTGGATATGCAACACTTCCTCTCAGTAAGAATGTCCTGAAAACAGAGCTAAGGACATTTCCAAAGATTGCTTTTATATGATCCAAATGAATTTGTTACAAACTCACACACAGCCAAGAGCAGCAATGTTAATATTTGAGGGGTTTTTTAGCAAGAAGCTTACTGTAAAAAATATGGGAAAATAAATTTGTAAGCGGGATTGCAAACTGCTTTATTCTGTCCTGTAATTGTTAGTATCTTTATTGTTTGGTAAATGTATTTAAAAAAAAAAAAAAAGAAGAAAACAAAGCGCATTGAGGTTAATGGGATGTCTCCCTAAGTAGAAAGTCAGAATGGACACCAGAGAGCTTTATCTCTAAAAGTGTTGGTGTAACTGAGGATCCTCAGGATAGGATTTCAGATGCCTTAACTGACAAGATGTGTAGTAACACTCGTGCTATTCCATGAGAAATTGAGCTTTGTAACTATGACTACTTACTGTTACAGAGAAGTGGAGGAAGAAAGAATCCATTTTTATGCAAAAGTGGAGAAATGTGGCTTATTTTCATGAATTTGAAGTAACTAGAGAATTCGCCCAGCTTGCTGTAGTCTCTGTAGTCTACTATGTTCACAATGCACTGTATCACAGCAAATTAGCTCCTAACTCCCTCAAATCTTGGCTGAGACTTGACTGACTTATTTGACTTGACAACAATTCATTTGCTAAAAAATCCTTCTATTTGTTTTGGTGGTTTTTTTGTTTGTTTTTTTTTTTTTTGGTTTTTTTTTTTTTTGTTTTTTTTTTAAGAAATGCAACTTTGAATGATACTTTGTTGGCAGGTATATTTGCCTCTCAGGGCCATGAGTTGCATGGGTGTAAGCGAGGGCAGAGCTTGGCTCTAAATGACTGGAATGCTACGCTCCCCTGGCTGTGAGATGCCAAGGCAGTATATAAAAATAACACAGAGCATTAAATCTTCATAAGCAGCAGAAAGAAGGGCTGGAGTGACCTAGTGTGCCTCCTGCTTCCCAGGGGCCTGCAGAGAAGTTTCTCTTCAGCTGGTCTTGCTGAGCTGGAGAGCACAGAGCAGCTCCAAGGTGTGGGGGCATGGCTGGGGAGGTGCCACGCTCAGGATCCAGCAGCAGCTCCAAGGTGTGGGGGCATGGCTGGGGAGGTGCCACGCTCAGGATCCAGCAGCAGCTCCCTCGTTGACCACACGGGCTGGGCTGACACTGCCCACATGGAAAAGGGTGGGATGGACCATCAGTGTGGCTGCAGGGATGCTGCTGGTGGTGGGGAGTCCCAGTCTTTGCTCACCATCTTCCCAGAGATGTGTCCATGCTCACTGCAGTTTTCCTGCAATGTGACAAGCAGAGGAATCTTCTACATTTTGAATGAGTTATAGCTTCCGTGGTGTATTGTCATGGTAGCAATGAGATAACCTCCCTGGACAGCTCAGTCTGTACAAATGTACTCACTGCTTCACAGAGCATTCCTGTTTTCAATCATTGTACCTATTGGATGTTTCAGAATGTGTGATTTTTAGGTAAACTGAAAATGGAAAAAAAATACAAGTTAGGTTCAATATAGAAGAGAGGCAGTTTAATGAGAGAGAAAAGCTAACACTGCAGTTCTTAAAACACAGGGGAAATTTAAGCATGGAGTACCAGAAATGGGATTTCAGCCTTTGTTCTTAATACATGTTGCATCTAACAATTCCATTTGTTCCACTGTTCTTCAGTGCCAGAACTAAGCAAATAGTTTGCAATAAATAATTTAGCTTTTGAATTTAACCTTCATTCCTGCTCATGGAGTCACAATGTACTGGTTGCAGTGGTTTCAAACTTATTTGCGACTCAAGATCATGCAACTTTTAGGGGTGAAGGAAAGTTTGAGATATTTTTTACTGTGATGTGCCAGTGTGATATGACACTCCCAATTGATCACAAGGTACTGCTTATCTTCTGTGATCTGATTGTTGCAGTGGGACAGTGAGGAGAGAGAGTGAAAGCAGTCATTTTGAAATGAAACATGAATTTCGCCTTTTGAAAAGATTAACATCTTGATACTTTTTGAGGAAAGAAGGTTGACATGGAGTTACTACAAGAAATAGACAAGTCTATTTCTGACTGAGTCAGTAATTCCAAACACTTGCTCTAGGATTTCATCTAAAGGGGACACTTGAAAACAGGGCACCCTAAGACATCTTCCAGAATAAATTTCACCTTTTGCATTGCATTGTGAAGTGGACTTTTGTGTCAATGAGGAATGTAAAGGATTCCCTGATGCCTCTACTACAAAATAGAGGCCAAACCAGGTCACTTTGGGTCGTGTTTTTTTATCAGTCTTCCATTCCTAGCTCTGGTAAAACATATGTCTATGATTTCAACCCAAGAGATTGTTGGCTTTTCCTCAGACAGGGCCATTTCTTTTGCAATAAGGAATCACAAAAATGTGGCTAAGAAAATGCCACAATAGTTTCTCATACTGCAGCTCAAGACATGTAGAATAAGCTGTGAGGATTACTGCTGAGCTGCTTTTCCAAGGAGAGAAAGAGAAGAGCAGGTTGTACATATCTGACATCATAAAATACTACTGTGGCAACAACTCACTTTTTATCTGCTTAACATCCATTTCTAAGGAAAAAATATCACAAATATAAGAAACCAAATTATATTTTATCTGCTCTTTTGGTGGGTAATTTTATGTCTCAGATAAATATGTAAGTTTTCAGAATTAAAAGGGGAAGCTTTGGCACTGGCAAAGTGTCAATCTTTCTCTGAGTGATTAAGTTGGAAAAAATAAAGCCTTGCAAGTCACCTTGCTGGAAAACTACAAGGTTTTGAAAGATCTCAATAGTGCAGAGAAACCTCATGTATCTTCCTTTCTGTTTGGAGATGGGAATCAACAGTATTTAGAATGGGTTTGGCAGCGTTCATTAGAGAAAAAAAATTAAATTCTACATGCAAATGGAAAAAAGCACTAGAGTAAAACAGTAATAAATTGGTATCAATCCAAAAAACAATGAGAAGGATAACACAGATTTTAATTGATCTCTCAGCTTGTAAAAAAACCCAATTTTTTTTTATAAGTATGCATGAAGTACTTAAGAATTCAGATAGGTTTCTTACAGACATCCATAAGCAATTTCCCTTTAGCCCCAGTGACAGATAAGTATCACAATTTTCTGGACAGTGAGGATTGAAATCACAGAAAAGAGTCTTGATAGTCTTTTATTTTTAGAAATCTGAACTCAGCTGACAAAAAATATTTAAAATTCCACTGTATTTAAAACAGAGATTAAATACCTAGACACTGAAAAAAAGATTGAATTCTTTTTTAAAGGTATGAAAACAACACTTATATGACAAAAATATTTTCCTGTTTTTCTATCTTTATGTCCTTTAGATTTTGCTTTTGAAAGAAGATGAGATCTCTTTTATTACTTGCTATCTTAAGTTTTCTCACTTCATTTATACCCATCCTTGACAACAACAACATGCAATTTATTTTCTAGCAAAATTGGACAATAGGAAAAAGTAGAATGAAAAACATCCTCGCATTTAAATGCAGAGACACTGACATATGCAGAAGTAAATGCCAGGCGCTATGCACAATCCAAGGATAATCCTTTTGTGTACTACATGAACTTGTGAAATCATTATCCCAACAATTAACCAGCATGATTAATGAGACAGGGGAAAAAAAAGAGAATAGTTGCTGCTGCTATTCAGTTGGTCCAGAGTCTAAATGTCTCCTGACTTCATCTATTTTACTGTACATCTTACTGGGGTGCCTTCAATCTTTTAGAAAGAGAGGCTGCCATGAGCCTTGGGCCCAGCTATTTTTGACTGTAGCAAACATTACATTGATGTTGTCATCCTGTTCCAGCTACCATTCTCTTTTTCTTTCCAATGAATGCATCAGGATCTTATTAAATAAATAAAAATTTAAAAAAGAAAAAAAAAAAAAAAGAGTGAAGGGAGGCCCAAATCAAATGAAGCCGAGTGGGCTCTGTTTGCAGGCTGTGGCCTTGCTCCCACTGGGCCACGCAGCACGTGCCTTTTTATCTTAGTGCCTTTAAGCTATGGTGGTCTGTTCAACCTTCTGGGGCTACATATGTCTCTGCACCAGGATAATTGTTCTCAACAGCATGAGCTTAACTCTATCATCCCTCCTGCCTCTTGACTTACTGTAAATTAAACAGTGGCTCTATGAAAAAAAAAAAAAAAAGCTGGGAAGTTTCAGCACCTTGGAAGTTTCGGCAGCTCTTTAAGACTACCTTTTTAAAAAGATAGCTTTTTTTATGGGAGCTGTGGAACATTTTCCTGGTTTCCATGTGATGACATGGAAATAATTTTAAATATTCCCATTGTGGGGGTTTTTTGCCTTTTTTTTTCTTTTAAGCCTCTGAAGAAAAGAACAATCAGAAAGAAATTGGATTAATGGAAAAATAAGACTAGACAATATATGTATGGAAAACATGCAGGAAGCCAAATTCCCATTAAGAGTTTGCCAAATTACCCACAACTTCTCTTTCAAAGCCCTCCTAATAATATGCCATTGTATGCAAAGCCTATAAGAATTGAGTTAATAACAGTGTATGAGTATCAATTACATATTATGGATGTAAGTTTTACAAGCCCCCTCTCCTTAGTAGGAAAGGGGTGATCTTTGTGCCGTGCACAGTCAAGAATTCTCTGTCAGCACTGAGCAGATAATAAAAAATAGTAATAACAGTCAGAAAGGCTCTTCAGTTCAACTCACATTTTAACTGCTTGGTCTAAAACTTGAACAACATAAAGTTTTCACAGATGTTGTCATCCTGATCTGAAATGAATGTCATCCTGTACTGAAAATGCTCTTTAACTCCTTAAAATCCCTTAAATGCCTTGTTTTTTTATATATCTTTATCTTTTCAAAAAAATGAGAATATTAAACTTTCTTTGTCTCCATCTTAATGCCTTTCCCAGCACCTGTTTCAATTCAAATAAACATTTTTGCCATAGACTTATGCTTAGTCAGATGACACTTTACCAGCACCTTTTATGTTGGCATCCTTATTGTCTCTCTGGAAATACTTGCATTGAATGATTGATTTTATTTTTGGAAAACACCAGAAGAGATTATATTTTTTCAGAAGAACACAAAGAATGGAAATCACTGAGCCATAATTTTATGTTCTTCACTGGAATCTGTCCAAAGTGGCATTTAAGTTGAAGCCAGTAGCATCATGCGAGGGTTTAGCTCTGTCAGCTGGCAACAGCAATTTTCAGCATGTACATTATTGTATTGTTTTGTGCAGTGGCAACAGTGCTGATACTGCTCAAGATTTTAGGTCTTCCTTGCAGAACAACCATGATGTCTCATAAAGATTGTGTGTTTTCTGTTATTCTGATAATTGTTTCCCTTAATCTACAACAAAAAATTACTTTGTCTGAAAGAACACAAGGTTACTTCTTCTTCAGATGATGTGTTAAGATGCAGTTATACTGCAGCACAACAAGATTCTGTACTGAATTACTCTCCTTGGGTCCTAAGCTGGGCTGCAGAGGCCCCGTGTCTCTGTGAACTCAGGACTGTCAGAAAATTGTTGTGTCCTTTTCAGGCTTTTTCACAAGGGATTTGAGGTTAAGCTCCAAAGGGAGCTTTACCAACAGATCTGGAAGGCTGTATGGGATTCTTGCCCAGGCTGCAATGTCCTCAAGGGCAATTCAAAACTTGCAACTTTTTTTATCCATCCAGGTTTTAAAAAGTGCTGTGTTGGCCTATGAATCTTCCTTAAGCAGGTCTTAAAGAGTATTGCACCAAGCCTAAAATAGTTCTGCTCACAGAGTGAAAAGGTGTTCTGAAGATGATGTTTCTAATTTTGAGTAGCTGTTACTGAGTGTCCCAGCCAAGTTATAATTTCTTTATTAGCAAATAAAGTTCACTGTTAATTTTCCACACCCTTGTATCTGTAGACATCATGTTTCATTACCAGGTTTGTTGCAGATGCAGTAAAATCTCTGGTTCACTGATTCACATAGTTGTGAATAGTGATATTATGATAGTTCAAAATGGCATTCCTTATAGAATGTAGATGTTTATGGAAACATGTAAATAGTACATGTTTATACATACATACTGAAGTATGTATGTGACAGTACACCCACACCAAGTGCAAAATAATCTCTTGTGGCATGACATTGGTAAAATGTCCAAGCCTACAATGACTGCAGCACACCAACAAGCTGAACAAGCTGTGGACACCCATGATCCCAAAGGTTCCAAGACCTTCCTTTCCCAGCACCTCAGCAACTGAAGCCCCACCATGACACATCCAAGGGTGTGACCCCTCTGTGGGACCTTCAAAAGAGGGCAGCAGGACATGTTCCTAAGGGATTTGGGGAGGAGGTGTGAAACTCTTCAGAAAAACCAGGAGAAGTAATGGCACATTCCTTTGGGCCTACAGCAGGAAGGTAAAACTGCACTTGGCCCTCCTTGTTGTCACAGTCATAGTTCAGTGCTCACACTGTCTGGGTGCCTGGACATGCTGGTCTGAGCTGGCAGATGCTCCTTGCTCCTCTCCATCCCAACATCAGAGATCATGCCAGGCTAACAGAAAGGCACACAATCTCCCACGTGTTAGCTGAAAGAGCAGTATTTGGCCCTCTTACACTGTCTCGTTCCTCATCAGTGCAAATGAGCTCGGAGATTTGCAATTAGACAGCTGTAGGTTTCCTCTGAGCTAGTCCAAAAAAATATTCATGCCTAACATGTAAGACAGTCCAGACTTAAGCTACATATTTTCTACAGGTTTGTTTTTTTTTTCCTGAGGAAACATTTGGGTTCTTATATTTGCACATTGCTGTACGCGTGGAATTTGGCGATATCTCCTGCATGTTGCCTCTTTAGGTCCTCTCAGTTGGCTTTGTTTAAGTATCTGATTCATCAAAAAACTTTGTACAATTTGGGCCTGGTGCAAAGCCAGTTTAAGTCAACACTAAAGCAAACCAGGCCTTTATATGCACTGCTTCAGTATGGATTAATGCATGATGTTTTAGGCATCCACATTAAACAGCTCTAGCCCAAATCCTTGTAAATAATAACAGTTTTTTAGAGTATAAATGAAGTAGTAAAACTTACATTTTAAGAGCTACTTGGGATGTAGCCAAAGTACTAAATAAATAAACCCTATACATTTAACTGTTGACCATACTGAGCTTACTGAGAGGCTGAAAACAAAGGAAAAATTCCTCAGCTAAAAAAAAAAAATCCATGCTAGGCTAGACAGAGAAAAAGAGGTTGCAAAGTTGCAACAGAGTGAAATAAAGTAGAGACTCAGAAGATAGTTAAAATGCTACTCTTGTCTCTAGGAAGAAACCTGACTACATAGCAGCAAGAATGTCTTTTTATTTCCAGAGCTTACTAAGGCTGTGATAGATGTATATCTGGAATATATTTCTTCTTGTGTGAACAGACTACATATCACTATCATTAACAGTAACTCAGCAT
This sequence comes from Passer domesticus, assembly GCF_036417665.1. Taxonomy (NCBI): domain Eukaryota; kingdom Metazoa; phylum Chordata; class Aves; order Passeriformes; family Passeridae; genus Passer; species Passer domesticus. The sequence goes on from NC_087477.1 coordinate 69,577,710, forward strand.
GTTTATCACAGTGCATTTCAAGGAGGCAAGAAAACACACAGGTTACTGTTCTAATACTGCAATAAGTCATGGAACCGTCAACTTACTCATTATTTTTAGCGTAAATTTTGTATTTCACAAGGTTTTTTTCTCCTTAGAAATGGCTTATGCAAAACATAACAGAAATATATTGGAATGCCATGCCTGAGTCTGGGTAGCATTTCTACAGATCAGTTCAAAGCAAAGAGTATTTTTTCACTCAAATGTGTTATGTTGACTGAATAATGTGTTAGTGCAGTCAAGAATACAGTATTTGTCATCCCTGACACTCTGAGAAGATATTTGCTCAAATAGAGTTCAGCCTAGTTCTGCAAAATATTTTTTGCTAGGCTTATATTTCCTATTTGTGGGTAAGATTGGATTCCTCTATTATTTTTAAAATTTTTCCATCTAAGACACTGTTCAGGAGTCTTACTGTTTTCAAAATTCAGATTTCATATCAGTAAGAAGTAATTACCTCCCTGAGAAAATCCCCTTTCGTCCTGATTGAGGCCATGTCACTGCAGCAGAAATGTTATTCAGCAGCCACTGGGCATCCTTGGTGGTGACATCTGTTTGGTTGTCTGGTGAGGGATTGAGGTATAATCAGTCATATAGGTGTTGAATGGTATTGGCACCCTGACAGATCATCAGTACAGCCATAGACTTAGTTTTAAAATCAGCCTTTTTGTTTCAGTCACCCAGTGAAACACTGTGATGTTTGGACATCAGTTTTACTTACAGTACTGAACAAATCAGTCAAGAAGTTACTTCCAAGACATAAAAATAATATGCTAACAGGGGGGAAGGAAAAAGAAAATTGCTTTGCCTATCTGTTTTTTCCTTACTGATTTGTGAATGACCAGCTGACAAACTCACCTATGGCATCAGAAACAAAGAGTTAAACCTTCCATTTTCTCTAGAATTTCTAAATTGACTACATATTATTGCCTTAAATTTAGACAAAACTGTAAGGCAGAGCTTACAGTTCCATTGTTATTGGTTAGTGAATAAAAGATGAAGATTAGCATGATTAAAGAGAAGTGAAACAGGGGTTCAGCAGTATTAACTCAAGAGAGTAATTCTCCTGGACACTACTGGGACTGTGTCCATGACTGAGGACAGAAGAATTATGCTCTAAGGAAAGCAAAAAGCAGACCCTGTCTAACCAGTCCCCTAGGGGGAATGGGAGTGATTACAGGGCATGCTGTTTTCTCTTATTTTATGGGCATAGGCAGTCAACTGGAAAACATGTGAGGAAACCAATGCAACTGGCATCAAACCTAATGTAACTGAGTCCAGACTAGCAGTTGAAAATTATGAGCTATTGTTTGCAGAGCTGAGAGTGAAAGCAGGGACATAGCTACTGAGGTTTTGTGTCTCAGAACAAGACCCACAGTAAAAAAACTGTTCATACACTTAATTTTCACTGAGGGAAGATCACATGGATAAAAGAAACTGAAATAAAGGTTTGGTGAGTATAGTCTTGGTAGGAATGCAAGCAAGAGAAATTTGGGGGATTCATCTCACATAACTGTAGGCACAATACTACAGATAGCTATATTAGAGCAAGTCACCCAGACTCCCTTTAAAGTCAGTAGAAATAAATAGCTGCTTTTAGAGTGCAATTCATCTTAACCTCAAGTAAACAACTAAAATATCTGTGACTGTGCCCCAGAAGTACCTGTTTCTCTGCTTTAAGCACACGGTTGCTCAGATGAGACTGTGCACACTGTAGATGAAGATAAGGATCATCCCATGAGGTTTCAGAGGGACAGCAGGAACAAGAGACTGACAGGGTGTTGCATGCAGAAGGGAGGTGCTCCCCCATTCAGCTCTCCATCGGCAGATGTGGAGAAAATCTGCAACTAACCCAGCATTTCTCCAGAAACTTTAATTTTCATCTTTGTCATCATTTACTCAGTACCTCCACCTGTGCTAGCTGTGTATGGAAGAAAACAAAACAACAGAAAAACATGTCGTTCTTTCTTGATTGTTGTGTAACGTAAAAAATTAAAATATAAAGACAGCTTCTAAGTATAACAGCATTTCAATACATATTTTCTAAAATTAACACCTTTTATTCACATGTAGACCATGTATGCAACAGCCTTGGCTGTTATAAAAGAGGCTGGATTCAAGCCACAACCCAGAAATAAGCATTTTTGCACTCAGCTGCAATGATTTCACTGCAAGCTTTGCCTAATGAGTTCTCCAGACTTACTGCAGGCACCACACTCAGCTGGGTTGGTGTCCAGACTTTATAGCTGCTGGACTTGAAAAAGTGCAATAAGATCTTAAAGCAGGGAAATTCCACCGAGATCAGATAGCCAGCAGGACATATTTATTGCCCAAGTACTCTTAGGATCCATTAGGGTCTCCATTAAGACCAGTATATTGAAAAGACTAAAGAAATGGCAGAGGTACTGTTACTTACTTGATGTTATGAACAACATAGGCAGTACCATAAACTTCCAAAACCAGAAACATAAATCATAAGAAAGTTATTGTTTTTTTTTGGAAACAGGAAGCTAAGAAAATGTTTTTCTCACACTATTTCTGAAGGCATTTCTGCAACTATATGTCAGGCAAAACCAGGACATTGCAAGTCCTTGAAGTAAAACTACCTGATGATACCATTAAGAAAGATACTACACTCCTTTGCTGACCTTTTCTCTAGCACTTGAGTTTAGATGTAGCTGCTGTATAATACCAGAACATTTTGAGTTATACAATTCATATGTGTTTTCTGTGACTGATGCAAAGGTACCGTGAGTCATAAAAATCTGGTGAAGCCAATATGACAAGAAGGAAAACTCTTAAACAGTACTTTCAGAAAGTTGTACTTCAATTCACTGTGATTGTTACTTTCTCTTTAGTGTTTGTTTTAAAAAACGCTACAGAATCTGTGATTCTTTGGGCCTTGTTTCACTAGATATTTTCCAAGAACTTAAGAATCAAAAGAACCTTCCACTGCTCTATCCCTGTTCTGTGAGAGACAGTAATGTTAGACAGTTTCAGCCTGAAACACTACTAAAGAACCAGATATTTTGTTTTTATGACTTAAAGGGAACAAGAATATTTTAATATGCATTCTTCTTGGTAAGAAAAATAAAATGCATAATAATGCTTTTTTATTGTGCACACACCACAAAGGAAAATATCACCCTCTGAATATTCCAGTCTTAAAAGGCATACTAGAAATGATGCTCTCCAGCCTTGCCTTCCTGGTTCCCAGCAGTCAGCTGAGGCCTTGGAGCTCACACTCACACTGCTACATTTAACAGCCAGTCCAACCCCTCACCAATTTATATGCTCAGCTTTCAGAACTGCCTGTGGCCATGAGTTTTACAATTTACGTGTTGTTTGAAAAGTACTTCCTTTTGTTAGGTTTAAGTCTACTGTCTAATAACATTTTGTATGACCTGTCGTCAATGTGGTGCCTCTGCAACTTCTGCCTGGCAAAACCTGATTTTATAGACCTCTATTATATTTTCCCTTACTCATTGCTTGAAGAGTCATACTTTATTTAGTCTCTCTTCCCCAAAAAAGCTATTCAATAATCTGATTTTTATTGCCCTTTTCTGTACTTTTCCATCTCTTCTCTGTAATTTTTGTAATAGTGGGACCAAAAATGCACATAGAATCCAAGAAATGAGTGTGCCATTGATTTCTACAGTGACATAGTAATTTCTGTTCTGCTTTGCTCTTTATTCTTTTTCTGACAATTCAGATGATGCTTTTTGCTCTTGTAACTATCGGTAGGCACTGAGCTGACATTTTCTGAGAGCATTTACAATGAGTCTAAAATCTCTTTCCTGAGGCTTATTAGGTAATTTAGAAGCTCTTGAAGTATACATCCAGTTAAAATTGTTTTTCTCACATGCACTGAACTTAGCAGCACTAAATCTAATCTAATGTTTAACCACTTGGATGGTTGATATTGTGAGATGTAGCTGTAACTTCTCACAATCCACTTAGACTGATTTTGCCATCTCACTATCCAACTCACTTTTTACTGCTCCATCTGTAAAACCTATCAATCTCTGTCTAATTTACCAGTGCAGCTAATTTTTTTATTAGCACGGCTTATCTGAAGTCTTGGCACGAATTGCTTCAGGGATTCCTTTAATGTATCTTGTTTTATATTGTAACTTTTTCATCATTGTGCATGCTTAGTCTTCTGAGACGAGAAGATCTGTTTGAACAGTTTTTTGTTCTGTAATTTTTCTTTCCATTTATTTTTTTAGCTTCCCCCTCTTTTATTCTCAATCTTGAGCTTCTATTTCATGAGATAGTACCATGAAATATAAAATAATAATATGGGCCTAAAATCCATTAATTTGTGAGATGGATTCAGTATTTAATAAAGATTACAGTGAATTAAATAATATAGACTCCCTGTCAAAAAGCAACAGAAAGGTGACACCAGAATGTATTCCCTGTACTACTTCTTGTACCAAAGCTGTAGACATGAAAATAGGATGCAGCCTACTTCTTAGGCACAATCTCCACTCACAGACAAAAAATTCCTCAGAAGCTGTGCAACAGTATAAATTGCATTTCTTTCATTCTTCACAAGAACAAGGAGCTGCTTGAATTATGACTTTGGATTTAAAACAGAAAATATATCCAAATTCTCTAGCAATATTATATTTTAAGTCAAAAACCTTCCTGATGCACTAGGACTTATCTGAAACCTGCCTTTCATAACAAATCAAAATTTGCAGGAGCTTTTCAAAACTAAAATGTTCTTTGTTTGCTGTTCTCGCTGCTGTTCTCTCCCTGTCAGCTCTAGGGAAATTTTGAAAATTCTATCTCCTTGATTCTGATGTAGATTATAGAGTGGGAGGTGTTGGTGCTACAAAAACAAAGTAATTGCTTGCCTACACTCTAATGAAAACTACTGCATGAAACATGACTGTCATAAGTGATGATGGCATTATCTAAAGCATTTGAGTTTATATTTGATTTTAGTGACTGTGCTGATTATAAAATAAAGAGTTCAATTCTAATGATATGTATACATTCACTGGGGAAAAAACTTTATTCACTGCCACTTCTGAATCTGCACTGCACTGACATTTCTGAATCAAATAATAGCTATGAAATGTTGGTCCTGCTGATTTTCTGCTCTCCTGCTGCTGGGCAAATTAAGAATAACTCGAGAGAAATCTATGAAACCAATTTAATCCTAATTTATCTCAATGTCTGTTCATGCATATTCTCCCTCCCATTTTTTTTTTTTACTTCCTTCCTCAATTTTACTCCTCACTACAATTTGAGTTGGGGCAATTTTGGACATCCATACCTAACAAAACCAAATTATCTCAAACATTTCAAGGGAAAAAATATGTAACTACATCAAGAAGAAAGAGTTTTATATGGGAGTAAAACAGATTTATGTTTCATTCTGCTCCAAATGGCCTTCCTTTACAAATGGCATCATCCAGTTGGGACTGAGCTTTTACACAGGATAGACTCTATCTCATCTTCTCTCCTGTAGTGACTATTTCTTTCAACACTGATGATAAAGTTTTCTGAGAGTCTTTTAAAATGTTTCTGCACTGGGAATATTGTGTTTTTAAAAATTGAGAGCTTTCTCTCCCCTCTTAATTTTCTACAGCACATGGCCCTCATGTGCTCATCTCTTTCACTGTTACTTTTTGTATGTTTCCACACTTGGTGCTTTTCTTGCAGCTCCAGTTCCTGTGTTGTGTGGCTATAGGAAGAGATCATCTTTGTATAAATGAAAAATGAACAATTTTTTTTTGTCTGTCACACCTACAAAGAAGGGATGGAAACATAATTCGGGTGCATCTTAAAATATTAAAACTCACTGCTGATTTTGAAAGTCAGCATGTTTTGGAAACATAATTATAAAGCAAATTTCATAATTTCAAGAGGATGGTGAAGATATTGAAAGAGTTCCTTGGATCTGATTACAAACTTAAAACTGCACAGTCAACCATCAAGAATATTCCAGTGTTTTACTTCCTTCTCTAAAGAAGGATTGGTTTCTAAGCAAGGATGAGTAAAGAAGAATTCTGTATGGATTCTTTTAATCCATAATTTTATTACAAGATTCTAAATCTTAAGCTTCCTAATGGAGATCTCTCACTACTGTATGAGGTACTTTGTTTTTTTAATTTATCCTTCCACTCCTTCCACAAAAGAAGCACAAAAACTTCTTTTTTAGAAGATAAGAAACACAGAGGGCATTTTTCATCAGATCAAAAGAGTTGAAATACTTTATACTGTCACTCCTCTGTCTGTTGAAGTTTGTCTATAGCACTTCTGAGTCTATTACAGGGTGTTTTTACTTTATTCTGTGGGATAGCTTCCCAAAATATCCTTCCAGTTTTCCATTTAAGAGATGTGTGGGATGAGTAGATTTTGTAGCTGCTAAAGCTATTTATTGTTTACCTGAATGTGGATTGTGGATATTTTGTTGCCTATAAGAAGGCAGTCATGGAAAGAGATAGTATCATCACTTAATATTTATGAATGGATAGGGTTTTTTTTAATGGTGAAATCAATACTTGTCCCTAGGACAGTTTGTTTTACTTCTAAAATAGAATAAGCAGTGTCACCAAATAACTTTTCAGATTCCATAAATGAAAAAAATCTGCTTATTAGCTCTATTTTTATCTAGATTTTTGAATAATGTTCTTAAGCCAGTTACAGAGTGTTCAAGGGAGGCTATTTAGTTCACCTCTAGTTTTATCATACTCTCCTTGGTTGTGCAATTCATTTAAAGACCTATTCCATATTTCACTGAAGGTTATACACATAGATGTGGTGATGGATATGTGCATCTGTGTGAGTATTTATGGAATTGTCAGCCTGCAGAGAATTGCCTGTGACGTACACAGATTTATTCATCTGGTTATTTGGAGCATAGTTTCAAAATAATTGCCAGGTGAGATTGAGATTTTATTGCTGATACTCTCTATTTCACAGCTTTGCTGAAGTGGTTTAATTATCAGCTATTAGAGGTGATAATTCATGCACCAAATCTGAAGGGAGCTTTAAAAAAATAAAAACAACAAAACCCTCAGTACGCCTTCAATGCTAAACAGAAGAGTTCTGCCTGCTATTTATACCCCTTAAACTTGCTTTTGTCATAGCAAATAAGCCATGGTATAGTGCTTTTTGCCTTTTTTTTTTTTTTTGGTCATTTTATCCTTCAAGTTGTGGTGATTAGCTGTGGTTTTGTCAGGGGGCTGGAGGGCTGTGTGGCACCACAAATGGAGCTGCAGTGGAGACACAGGCTGGCTGCTGATGGCTCACCCTGCCCCAGGGCAGAGCTCGCCTGGCAAAACCCCAGCTGTGCCTGCCAAGGCCATACACAGGGGGTGCCTCCTGGTGCCTGGGCTCAGGACTGATGAACGCAGCCCCAGGGCTGACCCTTCAACCCTCCTTCAGAGATAAAGTACTTGAGCAAGGTGTTTAGCTGAACCTGCTGGATATGGGGATAAAACGGGGGAAACGGCAGCCCCATGGGAGGGCTGTCATGTGGAAAGAGCAGAAATGTAGCTGTACTTTGAACTATGCTGAAACCATGATATCAATACCTATTCCTCCTCCATGGAACCATGTTAGTCTGATGTTTGTGAAGTTAAAAATAATGTCATAATCTTACAGATATCATCGGTGTCTGATGTGAGGTATTGACAACATCTAGTACACTGATAGGATAATACATGTCAGTAACATCTTTTTTCCTTCTTCTTTCTTTTTTTTTCTTTTTTTTTTCTTTTTTTTTCTTTTTTTTTTCTTTTTTTTTCTTTTTTTTAGTTTTTTGTCCAAGCAAAAGTTAATGTGTTTGAATCCAAGGCTTCTCAAACTCAGGTGACTCAAACATCTTGGTTTTCTTTTGTTTGTTTTATAAAACTGTATGTACCCTGAAGATGAAATCTCTCCTTCTCTCCCTTGTTCCTGTCTTGTATTCTTTCTCAGCTTTTTTCTATTTACAAAGCAAATAAGAAATCTGTTTTGGGATCTAAGGAGCAGGGTAAAGGTCTTTGTAGATTACAATTACTTTAATTAAATTGCTTTCTGTGTTAAAATAATAATGCTTTGCATTAGAAAAAAAGTCTTACCTGGAGAAAAGTTGGTATTTTTTCTCTGCATTTTGTTGTAAGCTTATATAAGCATATGAAATAGTAAAATTATCACTATGGCTAATATCTGAAAATGATTAATTAATTTTAAATTAAATGTCTCCCATTCTAAGCTTGCATTAGGAAAAAAGTAAATCTCAGACATTGTTCCCTTATTTTTGCCAAAGTTTAAAATATCAAAAAAATGCACTGAATTAATAAGAGAGAAAAAACACTAAAACATGACCAAGAAGTAGAAAAAAATAAAGTAGTTTATACTTACAGAAAAAAATATTTAAATTAATAAGAATAAGATAAAAACTAACATAGGAGGAATAGAATGAAAAAGATACATGAAAAGGAATATAAGCTGGATGTATTATTAATGTTAAAAAGGAATATAATTAAAATAAGAAAGCCAGGGAGGTCACATGATTTCAGTCTTAAATTTATTGATATTATATGTCAACTTTTTTTAATTATGCATATTTCAAACTTTCAGTTTCCTCCTGGTTTTCTTTGGTTTTTTTTTCCATCCTAAAACGAAATTACAACTCCCCAGTCAATATTTTTTAATTATATTTCAAACCATGGTTTAAAATAATACTCTCTATTTCTCAGTTTATTCAGTCACAATCACTGGAATTGTGTGCTGCCATTTATTTGTTCTTCTGACTAGCATTTGAGAGAAAGAGGCTGCACTGAATGCCCTAACACTGCTTCAGTGACACCAAGGACTCCATCATCCTGAAGTGACAATTGAGGGAATTATTGACAGCCCATACAGAGGAAACACCACAACTGGCACATTTCTTCAGTACCATTGAAGACAATGAGGCAAATTATGCCCTTGATATTAAACATAAATTATATACTCTGGATTTTGTTCATATGGATTTGGCTAAAAACTGAGTCCATACTGGGTGATAGTACTCTGAATGTGTTGTAAAGGGGTAGGCAAGAGGGAAGCAGAGGAAAAGTAGAGATTTTTGGGGGTTCTTCTGGATAGAAATACATATTTATTGACTCATTTTACCTCAGATGAGTATGTTGTGAGAATTTTTAGTTTAGCTTCTTACTGCAGCAGATGGGGATCCCAGCTGCTTGCTTCTTTCCATCCTGACAATCTGGTTATATCAGTTTTTCCAGCAGCTTGCACGTCGAAGGCTTAATCACAAAGAAAGAGGCTAGAAATATCCCTTCTTTAGAAAACAGAACTGAAGCTAAAAATCAATTTCCACCTTTTCTTCTGGCTTGGGTCACTGGTGGTGATGATACCCACTAAGGGCAGGGGCAGCTTTGTTAATGGCAGGGTGAGCACAGTGCCATGGACACCTTGCTTCTCACCAGGCAGCCTCTAGTCCACTTCTCCTACAAAATATAGGAGATCATCAGTCCAAGAGATTTCCCATCAGACTGGGACAAGGCAGGCTTTGCACCTCTACGTTGAACCTTGAAAATTTGCTCAGCTTTATAGCATTTGAGCATTTTATTTAATACCAAGTTAAGGTAATTAGACAATGTCAACTCTATGGCTCAGCCTCTCAACCCAAAAGCTGTCATGACAATTTATTTAGAGGGAAATCTGATATTAAATTGCAGCATTGATGGCTATGACTCCATAACCAATTGTCTTGAGAAACTTTACTTTTGGGATTATTCCTAACCTAATGAGGCAGGGTCTAGATGGTATTGAGTAAGGGAGAAAGACAACATTAATTATTGAATGGTTTTGAAGAGTGAAAGAAGAAAGGAAAAATGAAAAATTTTGGAAAGCTAGATAGTCACATTGAGAGTGTCTTCTCTGTCTGGTAATGTAGACATATAAGAAGGAAAAAAATCCAAACAACTGCAGAAATGTTTTCATGAAGGTTTGTGGAGCAGAATTTCAAAGTATTATAGGTAAGGTCTTGAACCCTTCTTCAGCTACACATTCAAAATGTAGTGAAAAGTCTAAGGAGAGAAATCTAAAAGGTTTGTTTAATAAAACATTTTCTATAGGACCTTTGCAGAAATGGGAGGAAACAAAGCATTAACTGCAGTAAGAGGAAAGATTTGCAATTAAGTCATTTATTTAATGATACAAAGAAATCTCTGTCTCTTCTCTTCCATTATATTTTCTTTTCATACTTAGCAAGACATTCAAACCAAACCTTTTACAGCAGGTCATGAATTTTAAAAAAATCCTATTTTTGAAACATTCAGCTAGCATAAAGCATTTGAGGTCTGCTTTTTGAAAGTTTAGTGGATTCACTGTCATAAGTTAAATTGACAAAATTTGTTTCTTTTACATGGTAAATTCTATATAGTGAATAACTTCTGAAAATATGAGGTGATAGCTGTCTTAGAATGGGCACACAGGGCTGGTGGAGATTTTGACCTTTATACCTCTGTGCTGCTGCTGCTGCAGTGTGTTCAGCTCCCCAGTACTGAGTGCTGCTGGAACTGCAGGCAGAAAGGAGCAGTCCTCTCTGCAGAAAGTGTTTGAATAGTGTGGAGCGTGGGGCCACATATTAAACAACTCTCCATCTCCATAACACTCTGCTTCATCTTCTCTGAGAGGTATATTGGGCTTTAACTGGATGGATGGTACTGCTACGAGTGCAGAGCGAGTGCTAATTCCTGAGGGGGCTGTTGGTAGCCTCTTCAGAGCTGTAGTAAATAATGACTAAGTCCATGAATTACACAGAGTTAATGCACTGAGCCTTGTGTTCTCTCTATGCCTTGTCTTGCATTGTAGCTGGTCTACTATTTACTGGATACTCTGAAGTTTCAAACAATGTTTAGGCAATCTTTGTCCATGAAGAATCTCACAAGTGCTCTGCTCTGTTTGCTGAGCCCCAAAGTGTGGACTGTTGCCCAAAACCTGACTGAACTATTCAACGTCCTTTACTTTGTCAGCCTGGGAAAAAAATCCCATGGGAACTGCTTTGTGCCAGAGTCAAGGTTGATTTTCTTGTGCTACTTCACCACTTCCAGTTCTAACCTGAAGTAGAAAACTTGTTGGTGCATGAAAATTTGAAGATGATTTCCAAACACTTTCTCGCTAGCAAAGAGGTGCAGTCTGAGATCAGATTAGATTCAACTGCTCTGTTTATTTGTCTTAGTGAAAGATTTGTCTCTTCTTCTAGCGCGATAAATCCCAGCAAAGGAAAACACAATCTCCAAAAGCAGAGTGTACCTACCTGTGGAGTGGGAATCACCTTACCTAACTTTATCAGTTATCTTCTCCAGGTTGTCTACGTTCTATCTGCAGCCAAAGGAGAGAAGGGAGCATGTCTAAAAGCTGATTCATCCCATCCTGACTGTTTAATGCAGGTGAGTAAATTGCCATCTGGATGTGCCTGCCACTTGCTTTTTCTCCCTGCACAAGCTGTAGAGGGAACCTAGATAATCAGTTTAGACTAGACAATTTTTAGATGAATGAAGATAAGTGTGATGACTCCTATCTTCAGGTGTGCACCCATGTGAGAGAAAAAGCATAGGTGATGGGAGAGATAAAAGATGGGCACCATTTAAACACAGCGAGGGTTATCTTTCAGTCTCTCTGTATGTGTTTGCTTATCTACTCTCTGTGTGTGGTTTTGTTAGCGTGATTTTCTTTTGCTCAAGGATAACCACAAAAAGGGGTGCAGAGCAAATGATATTTCCGATCAGCAACAAGTAACACTGCCAGCCATTTGGATCCTGCTAAATATCCACCCAGAGGATCACCAAAATCTTGGCAATCTCATGAGCAATACTTCAAAGCACAGACTGGCATCATGTTGCACAGCGCCTTAAGGGTTCAAAGGGTTTGGAAGTGAAATCACTTCCATGGTTTCTGTGATTTGCATTACATAAAATTGATTTTATTGGGTTTATTTGATCAGGAAGCACAAGTGTTTCCCTAAGGAGTACAAATAAACATGTTACTAGAAACTGAGTAGATGTGATGAACCATAAATCTGGGAAGCAATGGCTGAATGTTAGCAAATTTTACATAACTGCAGTTATTTTATAAGGTTTTGATTTCCTGTATCAGTTCGTGTTAGAGAAAAACACAACACTTTGAAAGGACAAATTGAATGAAATTCTGGTGAATGCCAAACCCCATCATTTTCAGAAGTACGTTCCTGGCTTTGAAATCTATTAATATTTTGTACTTGAAACCCGGAGACATTGCTTCCTCTGACTGATTAATAATTTTCTTTGAAATGTTAACATTTATTATTTATCACTGATCCCTATTTAAAAGCCCATTTTTCTCCTTCAGTTATGACAGTGGAAAGCTCAAATCTATTACGGCGAAGCCTGTCGTCCTCAGCAGCTCTAATTGCTTGGTTGTGGCCTGTACCCCCTTGCAATGCAGTGTCTCTGTACAGGCAAAACAAAGCAGTACCAGCTGCTGATGCACCTGCCAGGCCCTGTGTGGGGATGTCACACCCCTTGGAGTGAGCTAGGTGATCCTTAGAGTGTCACCTCCTCACCTCACACCTTCTGCGATGTCTCTCGTGACCGTATTATCAGCTTAAGTGTCCTGAAAATTAAACATTTTTTTTTCCCTTCTCATTTTATAGAACAAGTAATGGAAACTTCAAATGCCCGCTTGTTGTGGGTTCTCATAATGTCTGCATGGCTTTTTCTTTTTTAAAGCCCATCAGCTCTCCTGGAGGCCAGCTCCAGAGGTCACTTTCAAGCAGACCTGGCTTTTAATGGCAGAAAAATAAACATCATTTTTATAAAAAGTAATTAATCTTACCTAAATTTAATTGGTAAAAATTAGGTTTCTGATCCCAGCCTGTCAGCCAGATCCTTTTCTGGTCAGTGGAGAAAGACATGCTCTTCCAGAGGCTGATTTAGTAAGACAAATCCTGTTCTTGTTTCTTTGTCAAAAATTTTTTTGGGATAGAAGTAATTTTTTCTAATCATAGCTGTCTACCAGTTCTATGTGCAGGATGATAAACTGATGACAACCACCATAAAACAAATTAATCGGCCCAGTGTTATACCTGAGCTTGTTCAAAGGAGGAGCCAAAGTTTCCAAAGTTTCAGTGTTACACAAGTAACACATCTTCAATAAGATGTGCAGAACTAAACCTCAAATAATTAGAATCTAAATTATCTCACTGTTTAATATTCAAGATTAAATCTTTTCTTGTGTTTAGATTTCCAGTTTAGGGGGAAAATTACTATTATCTGCAAGGTCCAAAATCAAAGATAATGTAGCAAGCAAAGTAAAAAAATTCTACATTAAAAAGTTGACACAGTTATTTAATGGAAATAATTTGGTTTGGAAAAATATCATTATTTGAATATTTTTTCTATTCACATAAACATACAAAAACTCAAGAAAATATTCTTATTGGCCAGGATAGAGAGTTCTCACATAAGAATTGGTATTACTCTTTGTGGCTGTTACAGTCTTTAATTGGTGTGTGTCATTTCAGTTGCTTGGTAACAACAACTTAAGAATTTCCACACTTCTGTGTGTTTAAGATCTCAACCTAAAAATCAGAAATCTCTTCAGAAAAACATCCAAACAAAAAGAAGACAAATAAAAGTATTGAGCATAGACATTTCACAAGTATTTAGCATTTTACTCAAATTTCCTGAAGCAAAATTAAACAGTGTAACTCCATTCTTTTCATAAAGGCTTTTCTGGAGGGTTTTTTGTTTGTTTGGTTGGTTGGTTGGTTGGTTGGTTGGTTGGGGTTTTTTTTTTGTTTTTTTTGTTTGGTTGGTTTTTTGGGGTTTTTTTTGTTTTGTTTTGGGGTTTGTTTTTTTTGTTTGTTTGTTGTTTTTTGGGTTTTTTTTGATGCATGGAGTTCCCAAATAGAAAGCAAACTTCATAACAGGAAAATGGGAGCCTTGCCCCTAGTTCTAAATTTGATGGTTTCCCAGATTCCAGTGAATTTGCTTGCCTGGGAGAGTCTTGACCTTCACCTAAAAAGTTGAAAATAACTCCTCACTCATATCAGCTGAATGTAATTGTGGTCGCTCAGGTCTTAGGCCATAGCAGGTCATAGGTACCGTGCTGTAAATCACTAACTATGGTCTGCATATAGCTGGAATTATTTCTGACTAATTATTGCTTTGAACTAGAAGCTTTCACATTTTTTTACGTAGTTATTCTCCTTTAAAATATTCCTTCTAGTTTTCCCTTTCTGTGCCATGCAGCATTTTTGAAGAGTTGACTGCTTGTCTGCTAGAAATCCTTGTGAGGAACAGGGTCCATGGTACTGCTTTTTCACACTCCTGTTGCTATTTGCCTAAAGCCACGTGCTCTTGCTCACCTTAAACCTCATTTTTAAGTTTTTGAGGCTCTTTGCCATATCCATCACAAAACGTACTGGTCCCTGAATAAAATTTTGAGACACCATGGAGGTGAATAATAAATGTCTTTTATCTTTACAGAAAGTTGCTAATCTTATGGTGGTCTTTGCTCACCTTCAGATCCAGCATTGCCTCATCCATCAAACTCTTACCTACCCTCATGTTTGAAAGCAAAACCCACAGAAAACCTTCTGTGAGAAACAGAATGACATGAGCCTCACAGAGCTGTTGGAAAACAAGCCTGTTTCTTTTGTTGAGTTTCATCTATACTTAGCATTTTTGCCATGACTAATCCATTCCTTCACTCTGAATTTGCCATGGCAAAACAACATGCCTGGATCTTTATACTGAACACCAAACTCAGCTAAACCCTGCACATGTGCTATCAGGGAGCTGCTTGCTTTCACCACCAGAAAGGTCATGCCAGAATGGTCAGAATACAGAACAGCCTGAGATAGAAAAAAGTGACATATTGTTATGCAGAAATCACCCTTATCACTTGTGTATGAAATTACATTGTCTATATGCATCACTTTCTAAAATAAGAGCAAACCATATGGAGAGATTTTAACCTCCCTCCCATAGCAAAATTGCATTACACCATTGTAATTCTCATCCTCTTTTAACTCTTGCAGTTACTACAGTTACATGTAAAAACACTGCAGTGTTTCTTCTTCTTACTTCTTACCTGGATTTTCAGCCTCATGCATAATTCTATGAGAATAATATCACATCAAACTCCTTAAACTTGAACCAGCAAACAACAGAAGGAATCTAATGTTTAACCACTTACACACCCATGATAGGAAAAAAAAAAAAAAAAGTGGTTAAAGTGGTTATTTGGCTTTCCATCTGTTCTATTTTTCCAGAAAAATGTGAACCATGATCCTGGACACTGCTGTGGTTTCTTGATTTGACATATGATCTCAGTTTTTGTGAGAGAAGGCAAAGTACAAATGAAGTTCATTAGACTCTCTACTTTGAACAGCCCATTTCTACTCAGATTATGGAGAAAAGAAACTCTACTCCTAATATGTAGCTGAATACTCAATCCAGACTTTTACAATGTGCAGAAGTTTGGACTTTCTTTATGACCTTTCTCTTGATTAAGCTTCTGTGATGATAATGAGAGAATAAATCACCTCTGTTAATTATGAAGTACAAGCTCAACTACTCGGCTTGTACAGCAGAACAGAACAAGAGCACAGCCTAATGTTTCCTGTGCCTTAGAGATACTGTCAGCTTCCACCAAGACTGTGTCTTGGCAACAAACTCTTATGGGATGTGCTGTGCTCCCCCATGAGGAGCCCACCTTTCCCTGCTTGCTGCTGGGGACTGCACTTGTATTTTATGATAGCTTGAAAACTGTGCAGCACCTTTAAAATGTGCTGTCACAGATGGTTCATTGGGCAAGTCTCCTGCCCTGGCTCACAAGCAGAGGAGAAATTTATGTTTCCTACATTTTTCCTATAGCTGCTCAGCAGAGGTTAGGACAGAGCCCCAGGCATGTTCTAAAGCTTCACTAATGTTTTCCATATCTGCAGAAATAGGGCCAAGTCTGAGTCCCTTAGCAGTCTATGGTGAAACTCACTTCGAGTATTGGGACAGATACTTGGCCTATGTTCCTTAGTTTGTGTTATTTTATCTGGTAGTCTCCTGTGCTTGAGGAATAAACCATTAAGGTTGGATTTATATATCCGCCAAGAAAGAACGAGAAGTAACTCAGAATACAGAGAAAAAGGAGAAAATAAGAAACAAAGCTCCAAAACACTTTATCATGGTACTGACAGCCTATGGAGGAGAGAAATGGGATAGCTGTGTCGTACTCTCTGTCCTGGAGGACTTAGTGAGGGAATCTGAGCATCAGGCTTGGCAAGGCTGCTCTGCATTGCTGTGAGGCAGGGTGGAGCATCCTGCAGTGGGTCACACGGTGAGCAGAACAAATTTGTAAACTTCTTCCTTCTTCAGAACATACCAAACCAGTGAAAGCATGCATAGCCTTAAGCTCAACTGTCCATGGCAGTGAAATACTTTCTGTGATAACTTGCTTTGCTTTCTTAATTTTTATTTCCTTTCCCAATGGTAAGTTTCAACTTAACAAAAACTGTTACCTTTATTTAGATTGTATAATATGCAATTTTATCAATTCCCCTTCTCTAGGGTGTAGAGAAATTGAAAAGGTTCAACTTAACTGGCCTGCTGCTGTAAGATATTGAAACTGAGGTAATTCTTGTGCACCAGGAGAGTGAAGATGAGAATGTGCTGCAGGACAGTCCCTCAGGAGGAGGGACTTTGAGGCTGCCAGTGTCCCTCTCCCTATTGGCTTCCATGAAAGTTACGTAGTGTAGTTTGTTTATTTTTTATAAAGGACCCTACATTTCTTGACATCTTGATTAAAGTACTGCAAACTGGGGTAAGGGGTGTGCATATGGGAGGTTTTGGTTTGGCATTTATCTTTTGCTTGAATAGATTTATCTTCTGTTTGCAGCTGTATGAGCTCACTCAGAGCAAATCCTATTCTAAGAGGTGGTTGCCAGGAATACAGTAGAGGATGTCTGTTACTCCTAGAATTTGTTACCTTCATTTGCCCAAGAAGTTAGTCCTATCATCCAAGTCAATGATGATGCAGAGGGAACTAGGAAAATAATTTTTAGGGTTTTTAGATTTGAACAAACTATCACAGGCCTCAAGATGACTGGTTCCTCCAAATGCATCATGTTTTGGGCTTGACTTATGGCTCTGTCCTGGCTCAAGGAGGGAAGTCTGCCCAATGCATAATGGCTTCTTAGGGCAGAAGTTATCTCCAGCTGCTGGGAAGGTGTCCAAGAGTGCCAGTTGTGTGGCCATGGACCCATAGAGCACTGCCCCACCCTGAACTACAGCTCCTCTGTCTTCACTAAGTTTCTATCACCATTACTGTCAGACCACCCAAGTACTTCAGTTAGATCTATTTGGGATGAAAAGTATGGGGGTTTTTTTCCCCTCTCTTTCTTTAAGTGTGCATGTTATTTTGTGCTCCTGTTAGAGAAGACAGATGGAAAGATTTACACCTTGCACTTGAAGCTGAATGTGTTGACATTTACTGTAGACCATAGAGACTTTATGTGTCTTGACTGTCTCAGACTAAGCTTCAAGAAAGTCCTTTCCCAGACAATCTTTACCTCCTCAGAGACTAAGATCTGCTCCATTAGGACAACAGAGCTGATGCCAGACTGAGGTTGTCTTTTTCTCTGAAGTTTGTACTGAGCAAATGCTACAAATGATGTCAATATGCCCAGAATCAGCCATGCATTGGACAGAATCATAAAAACATAAACTGTTTTGTATTGAATGAAACCTTAAAGATCATCTGGTTCCCACACTCTTCCATGGACACCTTTCACTAGAACAGGTAGCTCAAATCTCCATCCAGCCTGGCCTTAAACACTTCCGGGGATGGAACATCAATATTTCTCTATTCCAGTGTCTCATCACTGTCACAGTGAAGAACTTTTTCTTAATATCTAATATCAACCTACCCTCTTTCAATTTAAAGCCATTCCTCCTTGTCCTATCACTGCATATCCTTGTATAAAGTCCCTCTCCAGTTCTTTCATAGTCTCCCTTTAGGCATTGGAAGGTGCTATAGGGTCTCCCTGAAGTCTTCTCTTCTCCAGATTGAACACCACAGGTCTCTCAGCCTGTCCTCGTTGGAGAGGTGTTCCAGGGATCATCTTCATAGCCCTCCTGTGGACTCACTCCAAGAGTACCTCCTGTACTGAAGACTTCAGACCTGGATGCAACACTCCAGGCTGGTCTGAGCAGAGCAGAGTGGAGCAGCAGAATCATCTCCCTCAACCTGCTGCTCACTCTGGTGCAGCCCAGGGTAGAGCTGGCTTTCTGGGACATGAGAGCACACTTCTGGGTCATGTCCACCCCCTCACCTACCCAGACCTACCCCAAATCTCAGAGCTTCCCTCAATCCATTCTCTTCCCAGCTTGATTTTGTGCTTGGGATTCTCCTGACCCAGGTGCAGCATCTTGCACTTGTTCTTATTGAGTTTCATGGGTTCACATGGGGCTACCTTTTGGGACGCTCATAATAGAGATTATCTCTCCTCTCTTCTGCTGTGCTGCATCCCATCAATGTCACTTTTAATGTGGTTGATATTTGCATGAAGCCGGCAGATTTAGTTGCACCAGGTACCTCACTTATGAGTTGAAAGCAGACTCCTGTATCAGTTGTGGAGATTTTCTTATCACATTGGTGATTTTATTTTTCAGTATGTGTTTCTCTAAACAAGCAGAGAGATTAATTTTCATATGTGAAAAGATTTACTACCTGCAATATTGCATTGAAGTAGTAATATTTTTTGACCACTCTTGGAGTGAAATATTTTCGTTCATATTTTTAAAGGCTGTGAGAAAGTCAGAAATCATGGCAATAAAATAAACTGCTTGTTATTTAGAGCAGAATGTTATTAATAGGAATATATTATGGATAAGGGGATAATTCTGTCACTGTACTAACTAAACTTGCTTGTGTCAAGGGCAGGGCTGAGGTATCTTTTTTATTTCATGTTGTTTGTGAACCTGTATATAGCAATGTTGAAACAGAAGTCTGTATTGCCTGTGAAGACAAACATGGACACGGGCAAAGGGATGAGAATTAATATCACGTTATGCAGCTGTGCTGCAGCCTTTTCAAGAATGGCTGCTTTTACTGTATTAAATAAAGTCAGCCACACCTTATCTTCTGCTCCTCGGGGCAAAGAGCCTGATGTAATTTGTCTGCATAGTTGGTGCTTTGGTTGTTGCAAAATGTGGTGGCCACTGAACAACTTTCCTGGGCCTCAGGTTCCCCAGTGCCCTCCCCTTCCCCCCAGGATTGACTGGGTCAGTGTAGCACCAGCCCAGAGAGCCATGGGCAGCTTGTGATGACCTCCTGCCTGGACCCTTGGCCCTCTTCCCTGTGCTGATATAATTATTTTCAAATTTTCGAGAGTAGTGGATATTGATTTTTGCATTTGTTTGCTATTAAAAAATTAAATAAATAAGAGGCCACTGAATATATGCCTCCTTTTCATCCTCTTTTGCATCATTGTTGTCAATCTATATATTTTAGCTTGACTTTCTATGTGTAGATTCTTATGTACTGAGGGTTAATTTATGTTCTAGAATTTACTTTGAGCCACAGCTCTATGATATGTACTTACAAGAGGCACTTTGCTAAGTGTAAGTGTCCTCCTGTAATGTATGTAGTGAGAGGGAGACAGACACATGGATTCCTTAGGAGTAAGTAAAAATAAGAAAAATTGGGATTTTGCTCTAGAATAATGGTCAGGATGAGTTTATCCTTCCCCATCAACATACAGAGAGTATAGGAAGTTGAATCTGATTAGATGAGGATAACCACACACGTCCTGGGATGCTGAACATCCCTCACTGTCACTTTCTGTGAGATTACATTCACAGTTAGAACAATTGCTGCTAGTCATATTTTATGTATAATATTTCACATTACTGTTATTTTGCACTTACTGGGTCACATTGCCAAAATTAACTAATAAACCACAGTTCACAGCCTGTCATGTCATCTCACGTGCAGCTCCAGCTGGACCACTCTCTTCTGGCACTTGCCTTTGGAATGTGTAGTGTCCCAGAGTAAACAAATGAGGTTACTTGTGTGAAAAAAAATGTTCCCCAAAGGGAAGAAAAGATTCACAGTCAGACTTTTAGTTTATTGTACATGTAAAGATCTGATTGTTAGAGATACTTCTACCCAAATTAAGGTGTAAATGAGACCATATAGTCTGAAGTCAATAGTATGAATTTTATTTAACAGTAATATGAGATAGAAAGAAATAGAAAAGAGGGGAGAGAGGGGGAAAAAGGGAGTGAGAGAGAGAGAGATAATAAGTAGGAAGGTAGTCACCACCACAAAAATCCAGAGAGTCTCATTGGCCCTCTTTGCCCTGGCTTCTTGGGGTGCTGTGAAACAGAGTTCAATGGGTTAATACATGTTCAGGTACAGTGGGAACACACAGGCACCTCCCCTGGAGGGGAGAGGTTTACACTCTCTTTTGCAACACTGTGGATCTTGCACAGTCCATGGCAGAAGGCCTCAGAAAAGTGTCTCGGGGAGCTTTGGAGGTCTTTGATGGTTTGTGACATCTTCAAAGACATGATACATCAGCGTAGTTGAGCCAGTTATGCCCCATCAGGAGGGAAGAATACCCTCAAGCCTACCTGTGAATGTGAATGTCACTTGTGAATCTGACCTGGAACGGGGGGTGAGGGGTGAGAGGAGGAGTTTTACAAACAGAGCCAGTTGTGTAAGGAAGGACAACTGGCATAATTGGCATGGTAAAAAGCACCATACTGCCTCTGCTAGGTTTACTTCTTATCTGTCTCAAAACCTACCTTGTAACATCTGGGAATAGGTTATGTGGACCAGAGGCTTCACCATCACATACCCAAAAGCTCTCCTTCTTCCCCTCAGCTGGGCAGGGGGATAGTGTGCAAACCTGGCCTTATCAAATGGCTGATAATTTTGATTCATTAACCATCATCATTTCAGTCTCTCATAGTCCAAATCTCCAGAATCCAGAATGCACATTGTGGGGGGTGGGCTTTGGTGGCAGTGGTTGAGCAGTTGCTCTTTTGCACCATTTGCTACTGAAGGCAAAGTCCTTCAGTGATCTTAACAGTGTTTGTGGCAATTGTGATCTTTAAGTCTCTAACAACATACTTGGAGCTATGTACATTACTGAAGAGAAAGCATCTTTTTCTCTTTTCCTGAAAAATGTCTAATTGTAAGATGTTTAAGTTTATACCCTCTAAGCCATTTATTCATGCAGAAAAATTATTTAGAAAAGATTTGTAAATTTTTTTTTGTAAATTTTGTAAATCTGAATGTGACTCATAAAGCAAAACAATAAAGTGATTCTGACAGCAGGAAAACTATTTCAAAAAGTATTTCAAAAGGTGTTTCACACATTACATACAATGCTATTTTAGCTGTGCTTGATTAGCTGGATTAGATCTCTTCCTCTAAGACAGATGTGTCATGATACATAGAGGGGGACACAGTTCATTCAATGTGACAGCTCAGCCCATAGGTGAGGGAAAAGATATTTTTCAAGTCAATGTTAGCTATGAAGCTACATCTCTAAACTGCATCACTAAAATTTCCCATGGTGGTATCACAGACACAATAACCAGCTTAGTAAGGCTGCATAACCTTCTCAATCATATCACCTTTGACATTACTGACATAACTGGATATCAGCCACGGAGCTGATCCTTTAAGTTTCTCTGCATATGCACACATGGGATTCCTGTGTCCTTTTTTATCTGAACACTACTTTCATTATGAGTCTTATGAAATCATATGGATTCCAAAGTACTGCAGTTAATAGGATTAATAAAGACTGCCACAAAATTGACATTTTTTACAGACTCAAAACCAGTTTTATAGATTTCCACTTTATTTTTATGTCTGACACTTTCCACAGCATGATGGATAACGTTACAGCGACAGTAAATAGAGTTGACAGTAGAAAGACTCCTCATGGAAGACAAGATTTTTTTTTAATGGCTCATCTGTTGGATATCTCTGCAGAATTGACTCCAGGTTGTAACCACTTTCATGCTATAACCAGAGGGTCGTGTGGACTGTGATTTTACCTTGCAGGTTTAGCTAACACAGAATAACAAGGCTTGTGCCAAAGTGATTTTTATTGCAGGCCTCTGAAGAATTTTCACTACATTCTGACTTTGTGGGGCTTTTGACTTCAAATTTGCTTTTGAATAGTTATCCATAATAGTTGCAGGTGTTTCATTTGAGTCAACTGCAAACCAAAGAAAGTCAGTTGCAGAGAATAAAGAGATTCTGATATTGAGCCATAAAAAATAATTATTAAATGAATCATATGGTAGAGGCTGCCTAACTTGACTGATTTTACAGACAGACTTTGCAATAACTAGACAATTATAATGTATTGTCTGTATCCAGGTGTTTGAGCATCATAGTAATGAGTGCTAGGGAAACACAGAAAATTCATATTAATTAGCATTTCAAATAGATGATTGGGAAAAACTCTCAAGAAAATAATTTCACAAATCCCATTCCTTATTCAGTTGCTGCAGGGCTGCCTGGACCAGTCTACATGGGAGATTGTAACTGCCATGACCATGGACAAGGCTTAAAATTTGCAGAATGATAAAATATAATAAATATTAGTAGATTAAAATTTGAAGAATGATAGATTATAGATAAACTTGAGGGAGTGCTTATTTGTTCTTTATGGAAAGATGACTTAGCCAAAAGGTCCTGGGAATAAATGTCTATTGTCTCCTCTTTTTTACAGCTGATTTTGTCTCAGCAGACAAAAGTTATCCCAAGGCTTTTATTAAAACACAGGGAGGGAAGCTCAGTGTATTCATATGTAAAAATGATTAGCAGTATGATGAGTCACCACACTGGATCTGCTGTGTTTTACAAAGTTTGGATCTGCTGTGCTTTACAAAGTTCCCCTTGTGAGCTTTTCAGTGTAAATATGATGTGATGCAAATGTGCAAGACATCTACATTAAACCTTGGATTCAGTCATTTTACCTTCAGCTGGAGGCTTGATGAATTTTATGAAAATTTAAGTGCTCGAGGAATATGCACATGGCTTGACAGTGCTGTGCTCCTCAAGAAGGTAAAGACTGCCAAAGTGTTCCCTTTCCTGAGCTCTCAGCACAGCTTCCAGAATCCACATCTTGGTATAAATCCCAAAATGAGCTTAAAATACCACAAACTGGCTGTTCAGAGACATTCTTTTTGCTTAAATTCATAATTTTTCTCTGCCTGGCTACAAATAACCACATTTACTAGAGTTAATGGAGAACAAAGAGCAAAGAGGTGTGAACGTAGAAACTCAGGCAGGTAATGAGGTTTCTTTGGGGGTTTCTTTGTGATTTTCTCTAACCTGCAGATCTGCCTGAGCAATAAATCTTTAAAACTTTTGTGGATTTATTTGTTCATTTCATTGGCACTTCTCTTTCTTGCCAAATAATATTCGGTATTTGAGAAGGACTTCAATTTAACTTCTGGGCAAAATTCTAAACTTACACACACTGGCACACAGCTGAATTATCTCAGTTTATGTTTTGTATGTCCTCATACTACTGAGATCAAAATGTCACTCAACTGTGATCTTGACTTTTTCTTCTGTGCAGATTAATGAAAGTTTTTTTCAAAGAGTCTAGGGAGATATTGTTTTTAGCCCATACATATACACATGTATTAAAAAAAAAAAACACATTCAAAAAGACCTTCTAAAGCAACATTTTTCTGATAGTAAAAGTATTCTTTTCCATGAAACATCACAATTATTTGCAGTTACAGCCACAGAAGGTTCAGCATTTTTTATATATCCACACCAGATATTTATAACTTGATCCCAAATATGAAGTCATTTTGCATCATTTTCCCCTTGATATTACTTCTGAGAGTGTCATTTT
This sequence comes from Passer domesticus, assembly GCF_036417665.1. NCBI lineage: Eukaryota > Metazoa > Chordata > Aves > Passeriformes > Passeridae > Passer > Passer domesticus. The sequence continues at coordinate 69,601,639 of NC_087477.1, forward strand.
CACTAAGACCTCAGAAAGTGCCAGCATATACACACTCATGAATTTAAGCTGTCCCTACATAATAACTAATTAATCAAATTTTATTTTGTTTTTGTTCCTCTTTATCACTATTTTTAAAGGAGCAAAACAATGAAACACAAATAGCAGCAGTTTACAAGTCATTGATACTTGCTAGACTCACAAAATTTTTATCTAGATCCAAGGAAGAGGCTGTTATTTAATTGTATTTAGAATCAGTGGGACTGAAAGGAAAAGGTTAACGCAATCTAGTGATCAAAAATCTCTTGTATCACTATTCATGACAAAGCTCCATGCATATTTTTCTGTATTAACTCCAGCTACTGAGTTGCTAAATCGCTTTTGAAATATGTGAGTTTGATTTTCCTGTAGCTGGTCACATTTTGATAAACATTTGTTTTTGAAACTGACAAAAATTACATAGGAAGCAGAGGCACTGCAAGAGCTGAGAGGAGCTCTCAACAGCTCCATAGATGGTGGGGGTTTTTCTCAGGTGAAATGGTTTATGGGATGAAACTAAAGGGTTTCCATCTGTGAGTGGAATTTTGAAAAGTTGGGAAAGGGTCATGGGCTTTCTTTGACATGATGCCTGTAAGCCTTTGGTTGGTCACAGAACATAGCTGCAGCTATAAAAGTGAGAGTGAAGGCACACTGGGGACTCATTTAGTGCTGGGGCTTGCTAAGCAGTATAAAATGAAGAGCTGTGTTGTCATATTGGGAACAAATAGTCCTGTATCTGAAGGGAAGTGAGCCTGGTTGTATTTAAGGATGTTTTGTGGTCTCTTGAGGGCTGAAAATTCAAAATACTTAGTGTTTGGGGTTTTTGCTAATTTTCACACTTATTTATTTCTCTTGTGGATAGCATGGATATCTTTCATTTATCTGATGAAAATGCCTGATCCTCTAAACTTTCACTTGCCTGACTTCTTGTGTCTACACTTGAGACAAATGGATGTCCTAGAGAACAGCAGATGGTCCTGCCCTCCCTACCCACAGTTTCCAGGAGTTACTAGCTTGGAGGCTTTCTGAAGCAGATCTGGCTACCCTGTGGACTCCACTATTCCACACCCAGTGAATGAAGATCTACCTCCTTTGCATTAAGTTCAGTTTCTCTTTGCTCCTGAACTTCCCAAACACCCATACCAGTAATGACTGTACACATTTTTTTATTCTACAGGCTGAAGACCCTTAGTCTATTTAGATATTCCCTACACAGAAGTGTTTTCACGTTATGTTCTTCTTGGAATATTTCTTGGGTTGGTTGTTTTCTTCTACTTTTTAAGAATCGAGAGCAAGTATAAAGTGTAATACCTGACATGTGGACCAACCACAGATTTATTCAGCAAGATTGTGTATATACTCTCCTTGTTCTCTACTCCTCTCCTAATGAGTCCTACTATTTAGATGACTTGCTTGATTGTTATTAATCAGTGAGGTGATAGATCCATGAAATTACCTATTATAACCCCATGGTCCTATTACTAATTAGCATCAGTCAGAGAAATGATGTTGGATCAAATTCATATGTGTTTTGTCAGGGTTTTGTACATTAAGTTATATTTTTCTACACTGATGAATAAAATGACTGATGAAAGTCCCTTTCATAAAGGAATGCAAATCTTCATTGCTAAGGTGAGCCTTAGCTCTGTTTTTGTGAATATTTTAGAAAACTTCTAATATTTTTCAGGTCCCTCCAATCTTTTTTTTCTGTGACCTATGTGAGCAGGGAGACGAGAATATTATTATTGTACTGGTGGCTGTCAGAAATAAGAAATCTAATTAAGTCTGTCTTCTAGGTGTGCATTCTGTCTTGGGGAGGTAGATGTCCAGATAAAGAACAGTTAAAGTGAAAATAACAGTGGTTTTGTCTGGTTCAGCTGCATTCCTAAAACAAACAAAACCCTTTTTGTCCTTGTGGCTGCAGATCCCATCTCCAGGAGCTGCTGTGCAATGCCAGCCTGGATTACACCAGGTCAGCAGAGAGGGATGCCAGGGACATGGGTGAGTTGCAGCCCCCCAGCCACAGAAGGGCAAGCTGTGAACAGCAACCACAGCTGTAGGGTTTTTCCAAGAATTGCAGTTCATCTCTGCACTTTTGGGGTAAGATTTTGCCACATTTCTCTAAGGCGTGAGGCCTGGAAAGCTACTGCACTGTTAGTTTTTTCTCTCTTTGGTTGTTTTTGTATACAAAGCACGTGCAATGGCTGGGTACAGGTTGTGACTTCTTGCTATTCAGTCAGATTCAGAATTTTGATTACGGGCAAGCTCAAACTTCAAACTCTTGCACATCATCTCAGGCCAGAGGAAAGAGCTATTCAGACTTCTGTCAAAAGTTCCTCTGAAATTCTCTTCCATCACTTCAAATGAAATATTGTTTGTTAAGACTTATTTAATCAGACTCTATGAAACACAATTTGAAAACATGAAAAACGAAATTAAATTTTCATTTAACTTATTTAAGATAAAATTAAAGTGCTTCACCAATTTTAGAACAATGTTTTGATTTGGTTTTTGTTTTATCTAAAGGAGGCATTTCTGATTAAATATGTTTTGTCTATATATTAAAGATGTTCAGAAACTTGAAAACTAGGATACAGTGTTTGTGTTCTGGAAAAGAAGTGCCCTAATCATAACTTTGTGACATATTCTCGTTTTCTTCATCAGGAAACATTGAAATGTTAGTTTCTATTCCAAAAAATGTGAAGAAAGAAAATCAAAATGGCAATTGTCTTGGTCTTATCTCCTTTCTATATGTGGAAATTCCTGGCATAGTCCCTCAGATCCTGCTGAGGCTACAGTCAGCAACTTCAGGTTTACTTACTGTCAAGGTTTTAAGGACATTAAATAAAGCAGTTCATCAAATTCCTTTTCCTTACAAATGGTTCAGATATTTGACAGTAAAACTCTGGTGTGTTTAAAATAATAATAATAATAAGAATAAAGGTATCATGTAATCTTAATATAATCAAGGGGAAAAATCAGTTGTGGAAGACCTCAGTCACCAAAGAGATACCTGATTTAAACTCTAAGTTATGCTGTAGCTGCTCTTTGGCATCTTGTTCTTCCAACTTCTGTGACTGAACTACTTCAAACAATGAAAACTATATCTTTCTGTGGACCTCAATTTAAGACCAAACTTTCTGGACTCTGCATGTTTGAAATTACTTCCAAACTAAGCTAACAGTGCAGTGGCAGAGCCCTGAGCTTTGGGACTGATGAATAGCATCCAGCAGGCAGAGATGTGCTTGCTGGAGTGCCAGGTGGATGCAGGAGCCTTGGGCTCACTGCTCTTAATAGCTTTGTGCCTTCACCACTCTCCTGCTGTCATCCCACTAGTCCAACATTGCAGCTGATGCTAGACAGACAACTTTTGGTATTCCCTCCTGTCTCCCCTGCCAATTTCCTGTCATTAAAACTCCCAAAACATCCATAGAAAGGTGTTTCAGGATGTTGTAATTAATCAGGAAAACTATTTATGAAGGCTGAAGTGCTGAAATATACGCACAGAAGACAGCATGGGCATGACACATGAAGGGTCCTTCTATTCTCTGCTGGTGCCTAAAAAAAAAGAAAAAAGAAATTATTACAAAATGGCTCATCCCCAGCAATGTCAGTTAACATGAAAAAAATCCTCTACTGTGTTTTTTTTCCACTTGTGTTAGGATAGTATAATGGTATTGGAAATATATTGCAAGTTCTACTTTAACAATAAAATGCTTTGTGAAGAGGCAGATGAAGAGTCAATCAGTTTTAATTTTTATGAGTCATTCTGTTTAGCTGAAACCCCTGTCATACACTTGAATGTTAAAATAATTCCAGCTTTGCTCTGAGAGGACTGTTTAACAAAAAAAATGTGAATGACCATTCGGACTGGAAAAAAATTCTGGAACTTGTTAAACCTGTAATGGAAAGTTAAATGGTGTGATTGCCTGCAATAGTAAAATGGTAGAACCTGATGACTCAGATAATTTCTTGAAATGTAGTCAGGTGTCTCATGTCCCTAAATTTATCTTGTACTTTACAATTAATCTATTTTTTAAGTGCTGCCTTGTAATCAATTGCATTTTAAAGGCCTTCTTAAGTCTCTCAAGCACTTTCTTTGTCTGGACATCTGGACAAAGTGTTGTCACCTGCAAATACTGATATGTCTGTTTAGCTCTTTTCCAAACAACCTTATTAACTGCAGTTTCCAGAATAGCTCAGCATTTTTCGCTATGAGTTTCTAATTTGGGAGTAAGTTACATACTTCTATCTGCTACAGTTTTGTCAATCACTTTCTGAACTTACAGCAGAGTATTCAGTTTTCTTTCATGATTACTTTGTTTTCCTAATTGGTTCCTGGGGAAATACTTTTCCAATTAAATACACTGTCTTTCAAGTGAACTTATTTATGAAATGGTCTTTATCATCCATTGTTTAATACTCTTCATGCATTATAATAGACTAGAGAAGTACAATTGTCCTTAGCAGAAGCTCTGTCAGGGTGGCCTCATAGCATTCTTATTTTGGTGATTTTCTACTTTTGTCTTAATTATTGTTCCAAAAACTTTTCTGAGGATTCATAGCCTGTAACTCTGAGAATTCCCTGGTTTCCCTTTTTGGAAGGAAAGAGCAATGTTTGCTACCCTGCCATTCTGTGCTTTTTAATGAGCTATTCTGTATTCTTTGTTAGAAACAGCAGCTACGCTTCTAAGAGATCTCCTGGAGGGCTGCCATCAGTCAGGTGACATGCTGCTCTTTAATTTATCAGTTTAATTTTCCTACTCTTCTTATTTTGACAGATCAGCCTGACATAGTGTGCTCTTTATTTCCTGATAAGGATAGAGCTTGGATAGGTACCTTGGCTGTATTTGCCATGATGAACCCTGATACTGAATTTTTGGTGCACTGTAATGTTGTTCCTAATATCTAAACTCAACTTATCTCAGGCTTTCTTTATGTTTTACAGTCATGTTCTGTGTTGTTATGTAAAATTCTGATTTGGTTATAGGTTTCTGAAAAATCTGTTTCATCATGACCTTATTACAATGTCAGGCAATGCAGTTAAGCAGCTTCTGCATTAAAGCTGTTGTCCTCAGTATATGGACACTTTCCCAACACAGACAATGTGCCTGCTCCTATTTAATTCCCTTTTTCCAAACAGTGGCTATAACCTGTCCCCTTCTGTTTCACCCCAGCTGCCCTTGCATTTCCGACTGCCCTTGCAGATATTTGCCTGACTGAAGCTCTCCCTGGCTCTTGTCAATATTTCTCTTGTTCCATACTAAAGGGAAGTCTGAGAACTTGGAGAGACTGTGCCAGCAATCTGCTAGCACTTTGGTTTAAGGTGGAGACTATTTCTATGCTGATGCTTTTCTTGTGCACCTTCCCTCGTGTCAAACAGGCCTAAACCCTCCCTGAACACCAGCTGTCCAGATGTTCACTGGTTCTGTATTGGGATACCTGTTGTAACTTGTCTGGTTCCTGCTGTGAGCACACTGGGTCAAAGCATTTTCCCCAGCAGCCTGAATCTAACTTACAAGACCAAATCTCATTTTTCCTGATATATTACATTGACATGATGTAACTTCTCTGAAACATTTTTTTAATGCTTGCTGCCTCTATTTGAAATGCGGTAATTTTATTTAAAATAAAAGTTTAAAATGAATAATGTGTTAATAAAGTGACCTTTCCATTTTCAAAAATCTAAGTAGAAAACAATTGTACAAAGAACAGCTTTTAATGGGAAAGTCAGTTTTATGCCAATAGCCTATGTGAAAAGATGATGGCATCATTTCCTACAAAACCTATTACTGTATAGGGAGATTGTCACTTATCCCAACACAGACTGTGCAAAGATCAATGTTTACCCTTCTCTGAATCACATATAAAACAAATGATGTGAAGAGAAGATTCACCATCTATTTAAAAACACTGGTTTCTATTTTGGACATAACATGTAAAATTTCTGTTTAGCAATTTCAGTTAATTGTTAGATTAACATTTTTGGGAACAGATTGCAAACTTCAAAATGGAAAAGATCATTTTAGGGAGGGAACCAAGGCAGCTGTCAGTGAGCAAAAATTAACATAAATTTGCATAACAGATGTACAGTAAGGTGTCTATGACAGACAATCGCTGAATATTAATGATACAGACCACGACATCATTTGCGTAAATGCTGTCTGCTGGGTATTGAAGCTGCTGCGCTATTTGCAGAAGACAAAGGAGCACAGAGCTGAACAGATGCACCAAATACATCGATGCATCTTAATTTATGACATCCTCATGAAAGACCTTGTGGTGCGATTTCAGGTTTTATTACAAATAATTCGGAGATAAAGGAACTAAGTAATTATCTTTTCCACTACAATCAGTTCTTTCAAAGGGGAGGGAAGCTTACTTGTGACAACCATTGTGATGATTTTTTTTTTGTGGAAAGCCTCCTTAAAAAAAATATCCCCATTACAAAGAGTCAAATATTCATCATCATTAAAAGATTAGCGCATATTAGCATGCTTCATGGGACTTGCCACCTAACGTACCGTCACCACCACAACTGGAGTCCTCGAACAGACAATGCATTTCAACGAATCTGCAAGGGGAAAAACTGCAGAGAAAGATAGAGATGATACAGGCTGCTCAAAAAAAGGAAAAAATTACCGATGTAATGATGTTTTAGATGACTGTTAATTAGACTTCACCCTCAATCTTTCCTGCCCTTAGTCCTTGTTATAAGCTGCAGGTACAACTGGAACCACCCAAAGATTTAGAGGGATCTACAGGTATACAGAATATTTTTACTACATTATTCCTGCAGCTGGAAAAACTGATGGAAGTTATTTGCTGATAACAGAAAAAAATATCTGGGTCCCTGTCTATACAATACAGTAAAGTTAATGAATGAGAAAGGGATAAATATAAGAAAATAATAACAAACTAGACTTGTAAGCCATGTGTATAGAAAATCAGCCAAGGCATGGGATACTTCTCTTCTGTGCTATTAATTTATTTCGGCCTTAATGGATTTCTCTCCAAGCCCATGCTACCATAAGAAAATGAATTGCTGACATGATGGATCTGTTGGTTGCACATACAGAGTTTTATGTGCATAGTGTTCAATTTCATTCTTGTCAGCTAATCAGCAGCAGCCAGACTTTTTATTTCAAGGGATTTCCTTTTCCCATTTGAACAGAGAATATAGCCCAGTAATCACTCTGCAGAGCCACTCTGTGAGCTGTTATTTCCACCTGCTTTTTCCTCAGAATCTCTATCAAAGCCCTAATCCAGTAACCTGAAAAAATCCTTTCAAGGTCCTGTAGGGTTCTTTGTGAAACTGTTCATCTGAAAGGATTGTGGAATAACAGGAAAGTTGCCCTGTCCCCAAAAGAGCCATATGGTAATTATTTTAATGGAAGCTTACTGTATGGCCAGAAGGCTGTTAACATGTTATTTCACATTTTGTGTGAAAGAATGGAAAAACTGCAGTCTGACACTCTTCTGTCCAATTTTACTCCCAATGTCTTTTACAGAAATGAAGCTTTATTCTGTGTTTCACTACACTAACAGCAGGTGATAGGCTGATGCCCAGATATGCTAACAAGAGTTAATGGTAAAAATGTCCTTCCTTTTAGATTTTGTCTGCATTCACATTCTAACTCCACAAGGGAAAAAAGATAGTGTGGTAAGTGGGGAAGGAGCATATCCAAGGTGTACAAAACAGGGATGAACAATGGAACCGGAAACTTTCTTTGATGTGATGGAGATCATTGTGTTTTATTGTCTCAATAACAGAAAAGTTCTTGCTGACTACAAGTGGCTCAGCATTTAGGTGGTCTAAGGTTTTATACAACTGTAGGTAAGCAAATTCCTTTCAGTAACTTCTGAGATGTGTTGACTAACTTCAGTCAACACTGGCAGAGGAGATGAGCTTTGAAGACAGCTGAGGCTGCACAGAAAAATCTCTTTCCCTGCTATGAGAACTACTTTAGGACTCTTTGTCCTAGTCTGCCTTGTTGGACCACAATTTTCTTTTCATTTTTTAAGTAACCTGCTGGCAGGATTCCTTGGGCAACAACAATGGGAGAAGTTTCTGGCAACTTCTCACAGAACCTATAGGCTCACCCTGTTACCAAAGCCTTCCTATGCAAACCCAATACAATCACTGCTCTTTCTGCCTCCAGGCAGCTCTACCAATGTGCTGGCTTCCCACTGTGGCTGGAGAATTATCTCCAAAGGGAGATGATTTGTTCTGAGTGAATAAAGGAACCATGATCCTAGGTACTCTGGAATTCTGTGGAGTTTGAGCCCAAGTTTGAAGGAAGGAGGAAGAGTAGGTGACAGTTGTTTGTAGTTTCCATTTAATGTTCTTCCTTTGTATTTGGGATTTAGTAAAAAAAAACTTAGCTATCACCTCAAGGAAGCCTTTAGCATGCACTTTTCCTTACAGTTCAGCCAGTATCCATGTGAGCACAACAAACCAGTGAGAGGAACTGCTATGCTTCTGGCTGGGAAGTAGAGTTTTGGAAGCACTTGCAAATGGCTGCACTGCCATGGGGCATGATAGGGCTTCTTTGGTGCCTGCCAGAGGGATCATGAAACCTGTACATCCTGTCACTGTACAGTTGCCAGCATAACATGAAAACACTTGGCAAATGAAACATGAAAATCTTCAGAGCTTGATTTGTTCACTTTTACACTATTATAAAACCATTGATTTCATTGGATTTACTCTGAATTTATGCTGATATAACTGAGAGGAAAAAAAAGGTTCTGTAGAGGTAATATATATTATTTTATTCATTCCATTTTTCTCTAAAACAATTTAAAAGCCTTGGCAAAAGAAGCCCTAGGTTGATGCATAATATGCCAAACTGAGCAGTAACTAAAATAGATCTTTTTTCCACCACTGTAATTCTCCCTAGGTCACATTTTGAAAACTGCTACAACATATTTTAATAAACAAATACTCTTTGCATTCATTTGGATACAGATTTCACAGTGAGGTCACCTTCTGAGTGGTATCCTGCAGCTCAGGCACTCAGCAAGATGTGCCTGAGGAATGGGCTGCAGAATTCCATGGCCTATTTTGTACAAACAAATATCATATTTGTTCTAAATGTCATGTGAAGATCTCCTTCCATGTCTGAACAGCTAGAAGATATAGTGTGGCGATATCTTTTCCTTTCTGGTTTTTTAGGTGATACAGCAAGTTCCTCTACTTTCAGGTTACCTTGTAAATAAAAAGTTATTGTTAGCAATGACTAAGTTATAGTTAAGCTACTTTATTACTTTTCTACTTTTGTTGTGAGCTCTCAGACTAATTCTTGGTCCTTGTTCCACCCAGTATGTAAAAATCTTCTGGTCAGAAACTCAGGGATCAGCCTGGCTAAGCACAGGGAGTGTATATACTGACTGGGAGCAGTGATCCATTTGCTATGCGTGGTCCCCTTAAAAAAGCAAAGGAGAGCAAGATTTTTGATGAGACACAGGAAGGATGCCTTAAAGCTAAGCTGTAGATATTATCAAAAATGTCTTTTCAGTACTTTGGAGCCCACTGTCCTGATCATATCTACAAACTCAATAAAATAGTTTTGGGAAATAAAAGACTAAGATGACAAGTATCACAGTAGAGTGAGCAAAGGCAGGCAAGGATCTCGTTGCTGTGGTTACTCAAATTGATTATGCAAAAGGTAGTTCTGGGCTTTGGAGAAAGTGAGGGTGATGTTAGTAGATATCCATCCGGAGATATTAGGAGGGAAGCATTCTATACAATTTCTACATAAAGGATTTGGAGAAAAAAAATAAGGAGAAAAGATATTGAAGAGTACATCAGCATGAGGATGAGCAGAAAAGTAGAAAAAATAAAGCCAAGAAAACTCCACAGAGGATCCAGAGATAGTGACAGACAGGGAACATATCAGAAATTAGTACAGAAGTTCAAACTAGGAAAAGCATTCAGTGAAACAAGAAATGCAAAAGGTGTCAGAGAATTATGTCTGATGGATGAATAAAAAGAAAATGGTGAAATAAAGTGAGAGAAGGCGAGTGAAAGGTGAGAATGACTGGAGTATAAACTTAGTGTTCAGATAACTTAAAATGGGAAGGTGCAAAAAAGACAAAGCAATAAATTCCAGACAAGCTGTGAAGGTATAAAGAAGAAGAACTTTTGGTGTGAAATTGATTAAATGCTAGAGAAAATGTTTGGTCTGTATTTTTCATTTAAGATTAAACCCTAGCGAAACATGCCAACACCACAGCCTCAGTAGAAGTAAATTCCAAAACTGGGAAAACTAATTTGAAGTATCTTACCCCAGAGCACAGTAGTCATCATTTATGGGCAAAATTTAGGCAACCAAAAAGCTGGATGCATGCAGTAGATAACCAAAAATAAGAATGTGAAATTCCAGTAAAATAGACTATGCCACAAAAAAGATTTCTGTGAGAATGTTCCTAAAAATTATATAAATAATGGGAATGATAAGGAAGTGAAAAAAACCTTCTAAAGGTGAAAACTTGTATTAGTATATGCATTTTAATATACTATAATCTTTATTATATTCCATATTATAATCTTTATTATAATCTTGAACATCCCATCCAAATCAAAGAACAGATTGCAGCACAAAATGTTATCCCAGTTCTGAGAAACTGATAAAATAATAAAATTGATTCTATTCAGTCTGAATAACAGTGGGCAAAAATCCACTAAACACCACCTACCTACCTCAAGCCTGAATTGACCCACGTACTGCTATTAACTAGTGGAATGTTCTTAGGGAGCCCAGCCAGGAATAAGAAATGTAGCACTGAGATGGGGCATATGTGTCAGGAAAACAGCTGTGTAAATAGTCAATCTTTTGTTTTTTCTTGTATTTCTGAAAGTAAATAAAAAATAAATTTGGGTTTAGTGTGCAAAGGAAACAATTTTAAGGTGGATCAAATTTCTTTGGCCAGATTACTTGCAAAATGTGTTGCTTATATGTTTAGAGGTTTTTTTGTTTATCTGGGTTATTTCTAGTTTAAAAATAAGTTTTTTTCAAAATTTTCTAAATGACAATTCGGGTGAAGGAGGGCTACTTTAAGCCTCTAATGTCCCTAACTATTCAGTAAATTCAGTGTAGCTAGTTGTTACATTTTGCTGTTCATTTAAAAATTTCTTCCAGATATACTTTAGCCAAAAACTTTTACAGCAATTTAGTCTAAGTTGAGCTATAAATCTGTTTTTCCCAGTAGCTGAAGACATAAATGTTCTCATAGAAGCAGATAGTATCACAGAAGCAGATAGTAAATAGAAAAAAAAATTAAAAAAGCAAAACTAAAAAACAAAAGAACACAAAACTAAAAAAAAAAAAAACCCCAAAAAAAACCAGAGAAACAAACCAACAAAAATGGACAAAAAAACCCCACAGACACAAAAAAAAACCCCTCAAAAGGTCGTTTACAAGTATCCAGCAAGAGAAAGTCACTGGGTCTAGAAAACTGCTGGTGTTTCTTCACTCTCTGGCTTTCATGGGACATTGATGCTGGTTTTTCAACCCCATTTGAAAGGGGCCAAAATGCCAACTGGGACCCTTACCACGAGAGGCTGGGGGATGGCTGGCTGGGATCCCCAGGAAGGGTGAGCCAGGTCTGTGTGCTGGAGGAGAAGTCTGGGGGAATGGGTGGGACACAAACAAGACAAATGTCAGTTCTGTGGTCTAGTGGTGACAAGGAGAGAAGGAAGAGGTTATAGGAGCAAGAATGGGCAATAAAAAGTAAAGTTTATAGCATTTCCCATGGTCAGAAATTTAGAAAAAGCTCCATGCCTGAAAGCATGAAGATTCAAACAACCCAAGGCAATTTTCCAGCTAAAAGCAGTAAATCTTTTTCAAATAGCACTTTCTCCATTTCTTTCTCAAAACCTTCTTTTCAGAAGAATTGTAGGATGCCCTTTTCAAGATATATAAGGTTTTCTTATCTGACAACTTTTATGTTTTCTCATCCCCTTTCCCAAATAAACCCACTCAGGCCATATTTTTTTGCCCAAAGCACCCAAAGTCCTCAGGCAGGCCATGCTTTGGTGGGAGCCATTGTGAATACATGCAGGTGCTGGAGCACAGTGAAATGTTTGGAAGACCTGGAATCAGGAGTCCCATGGTTGCTTCCCATCCTGTGCTGTCACTGCCTTCTCCCTCTGCCATGGCTGTCTGAAGTTGCACTTGTGATCCAGTGCCTGAATTCCAGGCAAATCACAGCTTTGTGAGTTTAGAAACCAAAGGAAAGAGCTAAGAAATGAGAAAATGTTCAAAACAATAAAAGTGTTAAAGTGAGTTTGAGAACATTTAAAGATCACACTGTGATCTTTATTTATACTTATAAGGAATTTAGAAAACTTGCAAAATACAGCTTTACAACCAAATTTTAGTCATGCCAGGAATTAAATTATGCTTCTAATTGAGAATTTCATTGTGTCTTATCAATGAGAAATTAAAGTGTGTTTTCAGTTTTTGTTTCACAAATGTTTTTCTTCTTTGCTTCTTGTCCCTTTTTTTCACAGCTTATTATGTTAATATTTGAGTGTTTAACCTTGGTTTTTGTTCTCACTCCACAATACTAGAATATCTCTGTGACACATATTCCTTGAGCTATTCTCTGATATGCAGGTGGTACAGATGCAAGGTCATGGTCCTTGTTGAAAGGAAGGAGAAAGGTGAAACACAAAAAATTATCTGAGTAATTTTCTGCTTCTTTTGCTTATATTGAAACTGAAGCTTATACTGAATAAGGACCTTCTGCTTATTTTCAATATAATATGAACACAGAGTATTTGTTTTGGTATCACCAGGACTAAATTTCAGTTTTAAAGTACAACAAAGAGAAATATGGATGTTGTGAATCACAGGGAGGAGAGTGCATGGTTAGTTGATGTCCTCATTGAAACACATGTATAATAATTTACTGTGTTAATGTGCTTGCAGAACTGAAAATGGGGGGAGGAAGGGCACAGGAGTGGAGATGAATTATTATTTATACTTGTGCTGATTTTGGCTGGAATAGAGTTAATTTTCTACAGAGCAGCAAGCGTGGGGCTGTGTTTGGGATTTGTGCTGGAAACAGAGCTGGTAGCTCAGGGATATTTCAGCTGTTTCTGAGCAGCACCTCCACAGAGCCAGGGCCCTTTCTGTCCATCATCCCACCCACCAGTGAGGAGGCTGAGGGTGCACGAGGAGCTGGGAGGGGACACAGCCAGGACAGCTGACCCCAACTGACCCAGGGATGTTCCAGATCATATGGCTTTGCACTGAGCATATGAGGCTGGGGAAGAAGAAGGCAGTAAGATATGTTTGAAGTGATGGTGCTTTTCACCCACACTATGGGTGTGATGGAGCCCATCATTCCTAAGAACAGCTGAACACCTCCCTGCCAATGGCAAGAGGTGAATGAGCTCCTCATTTTGTTTTGCATGTCTCAGTGGCTTTTGCTTTACCTGGTAAATTATCTTTACCTCAACCCACGAGTTTTCTCCTTTTCACTCTTTCTATTCTCTAACCCCAAGTGAGCAGCTGTGTGAGTTCTCAGCTGGGGTTAAACCACAGATATTTTCAATAAAAAAATCATATTTAAATAAGAAAATTACATCTTTTTGTATGTTTGTTGTTTGTTTTGAGAGTTTTTTGGGGTTTTTTTTTCTGAAATATATAAAAAAGACAGTAGAATTTTAAAAGAAGAATCAGAAAATTAATCTGTTTGTCATATCTCTTAACATTACATTTAGCAATATATCTTTCACTCTGAGACAGCAATTTTTCACCAATAAGCAAATTTTGTTAGGAAAAAATACATATGCTCAAGCCTAGATGTTTTATTGTTAAAAATCTGGCTGCTGAGTTACTGAATCTGAAACTTCATAAGGAACTACTAGAAGAGGATGTGAAATATCCAGGACATTCATGCCATAAATGTGTAAACTACAGAGATGTATAGAGATTAGACTACTGTTTATATGCATTTGTATAGACAAGTATTTATGTAGCTTTTCCAGGACCAAATTAATCTTGGTACCCAAACCCAAGAATTACAAATGCTTGCAGCACATGTGATGGAGTTTAAACATAGTCAACTACCACTCCCAGCTCAGGTCTGATCTACTCCTTTGTGTTTCACAGCCCAGTAAGGAAGAAGAAGTTTAAACACCTGTTTCTGCCACAGAAATGAACCTCTAGTCCCCAGACAGATCTTCTGGAAAACCTGTATCTGCAAGGAGCCTGGTGCTCCTCATGAGTTATGCAGTGTCATGTAGATGAGCTGAGGCTCAATACTGAAGATGCATTATTTAATTTTTAATCAGAGGTTTTTTCCTTGTTTATTTCTTTGTCACCAGAGGAAAGTTTCTTTTGTATTTATATGTTAAAGATCTTGTATTCTAACCTATCTGATCTCAGGAGATGGTTGATGGCTTTTTTTTTCAGTTGCACTGTAAAAATTATTTCCTCCAGAACAATTGCCCTGTCAGCAGTGTAGTCAGCAATATTACACATACATTTCGTTTTTCCTTCACTCCCAATGTTATATTGCATTACATTTTTGGAGCAATCTCCTCCATAAATCTGCTCTCTTCAGTTCTAGAAAAGCAATTTGCAATGTTGTGCTTCCTTCCCAAACTTCACCAGGTACTGTTGCTTTCTTGGTGCAAAATAAATAACAGGGTGTGATAAAGACATCTATTTTGACAGTACTGATTAACTAGCACAGCCGTGTCCCTTCCAAAAAGCAGCTTCTTTTGAGTGAGCAATCCATTTCAAATGGTCTTTGGTCTTGTTGCTCTGCTGTGTAATCCGTTTTTTGTTTGTGTGTGTGTGTATGGGCTCTTGAATCATAGCCAGCGCCATTGGTTCCAAGGGATCCTTGGAAGTGTGCCAGTGTAGAAGTAGAGAGAGGACAGGAAAATGAGACATTCTTCTTTTTTTCCCCTCAAGAAGTTTTCGTAAAAGTCAGACCCTCCTCGGATGGTGCAGACCCATCACCTCAGCCATTATTGGTTCAAAAGAATCAAAAGCCTGCAACTGAATCCATTCTATGTATATATTTTTATAGAACAAGAATTAGTAGTTATCTGTCATTTTAAGGAAAGCCCAATGAAACAATTGCTTTTATCTGCACCAACCTTTTAAGTTCTGTTATCCCATTCCCAAGAACTACCTGAGCTGGCTGGTCCTGCACTGCAGCCGCCTTCTGCCACCATGCTGTTTGTGCTTTGTTGAAAACGGCCAGAATTGGTTTACAAATTTCCATCCTATAAAGCCAGTTTCAAAGCATTTGTTTCTAACTGTGGATCCATCAACAAAGAAGATCTTAGAGTTGTTTAATTACCTGCAGAAAGATCTGTTTGGCCATTGCATGATTTCTGCTGTCTTTTGGCCATGAGTACTCCAGGACATCTGCATAGATGACACTACCACAGCTAATTCAGACTTCAGAGATGTGTTTATGAGACAGTGAGAGGGACTGATAGCAGGTGTCTGGGCAAAACCATAACCTCCTGTGTAGAGGACTTACGATAAAGTCAAGGCCTAGTATGTTAGCGCCAAACAGTGGATGAGTGTTTCTGGAAGAGAGAGAAATATTTTCTTCACAGCATTCTGGCATTAAGCACAGCAGGGCACACAATGCACTAAACAATGGCAGGACTGTGTGCACTCTGGCATGTACTGCAGAAACAGTCACTTCTTTACTGAGAAGTTTCTCTCTCTCTGCTTTGGAGAGTTTCTTTAGTTATTTGCATAAAAATTCTGGGACAGCCCCAGTGTTCAGACATGTGACCTCCTCTCATGGATTTACTGGTCATTTTTCCCTTAGTCTCTGGTCATTGTACTCTTTTTCCTTTTTACATCCCACTGTAACCTATTCACACCATCATCCCGTTCTGGGGCACATTCTTAATTTATTTTCTTTTCTGAAATTGATGTGCTGCATACAAAAAGAGTGTTACGAAAATTCTGAGGTCTAATGGGCAAATTCTGCATCAGCTACTAGCTTTTCTAGGGCCTTCTGTATCATAGATCCTTGTAAAATCAGAAGATATGAGAATGAAGATACATGACTGAAGTGATACTGAAGTCAAAAGTTACATTCTTTTGCCAGGTACAGTAACTACTGCTTTTTGCCCAGAAAATGGGAAAGCACAGCTCCATCATCACTCTTGCAGTCTTGGAAATGGGAGGCATATGAAACTGGGAGGTGTCACGTAGGAGTAGGAAAGTCTCCATGACTCATCTAGAATAACCATTTCCCACCCTTGAATGATTTTTATCAGTCTTGTTTTATACTATTTGAATTGATTACTGTGGTTTTGTGTGTCTGTCAGTAGTCTTGAAGCCAGCTTTCTGTGAGCACTGGTTCCAGCTGAAGTTCTCTCAAACTGACTTCCAAGATCATGGCTAGCTATGTCGAGGATGTGCTCTGAAGAGAGCTCTGGTTAGACTTAACTAAGCTCCCTTAACAACCACAAATAATTTCCCCACTGGTTCTCTGTGTTAAAGAAGGAAACTTGGTTTGAAGATTAATTTCAGCTTCTGCTTTTCCCAGGGTGTTAAAGGTCAGTCCCCTGCTGATTCTGGTTTGATTGAGCCTTGAGGTCACTCCTGAATAGTCTTAGAACTACAAAGCATAGTTTGAGTCATTGGGAGCAAAGAAAAGTGCTGCAATGCAGATCAGCAACATAAGAATATCAGGATGAAAAATGACAGCCCCTGAGTAATTTCATTAGTGTTGTTAATACTTGAGAGGGCTGAGGGCAGAATTTGTACCAACCTCATGCATCAGAGTAAGATTAAAACTGAATATTTCAAGCCACATCCTGTGGTGATAGAGAGGAAGGAGCAGTTCTCCATTATATGTGTACTTAGTGGGGAAGCCAAAAGGGTTGTTGTCTCTTGTTAGTTCCAATGGGTAATTCTAGCCCCATAGTGTGACAATTATTTCCTCTGACCAAAGAAAATATCCAGCCTGGATTCAGCTATGTTCCTATATTTTCCTGGATCCCAGGAGAGCATTTAGTTTCTGTGACTCTGTAAGCCCTTATGCTCACATCTGCAAACAGTTGAGAGAATAACTTTGGATGTAGGTTCAGTGACTCTGAACTTTTAGCTTCGTTCTTGCCTGTTACTCCTGTGTGCAAAAAAAAGAAGAAGGAAGGGAGAAAGGAAGCGTTAGAGAGTGAAGAAAAGGTCAGCATAAATGAAAAGCAGTGTGGGACTGTGGGTGGGGCAGCAGATGGAAATTAGTCATTTTGTTTCTCTCAGAGGCTGTCCCAGCCCAACTAGATGACAGCAAACAGATTGCCTCACCTTTACAGCTTCCATCAGTTTAGACTTGGAGTTTCTTGGTGAAGATCTTGGGACAATGAGTTTATTTCTGCAGGCTCCCACTCTTAGCTGGAACCCTTAGATGTCATCGTATCACAAACAAACAAACAAGCACAAACAAACATACAAACATGTGTGTGTGTGTGTATATATATATATATATATATTACCAGGGCACTTAGATAAGGCTGTGCATGGCCTCTAGAATGATTTCTCTAACCAATACAAATGTCTCTTCTCCTCGTTTATTCCAAATAGTTTCCATAAACTGCTGGCACTTGAACTATCCATGAAGGGCCTAACTGTTTGTTGTGTAGGAGGTACCATGGGGAATAAAATTTGTGCATTAGAATGCAATGGGGTTAAGCAGGGGAGTCTGCAATATGCAGCAACTACTCTTGGGCTGGAGCTTTTCCAAGCCTCTCAGTTTTCAGAAGCAAATTAAGTTCTCCATTGGGATCAGGCAGAAATGCAAGAGTGTTACTACATCAAGCATGAACTAAAAGAATCATAGAAACATTTTTGTTGGAAAGGAGCTTTAAGATTGAGAAATCCAACTGTTAACCCACCACTGCTGTTGTGTTAACCCACCAAACCTCTTCCCTGTGTGCCACATCTGTGCATCATTTAAATACCTCCAGCAGTGTGAATCCACCCCTTGCCTGGGCAGCCTGCTCCAGTGCTTGACCACCCAGTGAAGACATTTTTCCTGACATCCAATTGAAACTTTCTCTTACACAACCTGAGGCCCTTTTCCCTTGTTGTGTGTTTTGTTCCTTGGGAGAAGAGACCAACACCCCCACCTTCCTACAACCTTCCAGGGACTTGTAGAGAGCATAAAGATACCCTATAAGCCTCCTTTTCTCCAGACTAAATGTCCCCAGCTCCTTCAGCTGCTGCTCATAAGACGTGTGCTCCAGACCCTTCCGCAGCTCTGTTGCCCTTCTCTGAACATTCTCCAGCACCTCCGTGTCTTTCTTACAATAAGAGGCCTAGAACTGAAAACAGGATTTGAGGTGTGTCCTCACCGGTGCCCAGGACAGGGGGACAATCCCTGCCCTGGTCCCACTGGCCACACCATTGCTGACACAGGCCAGCTGCCTTTGGCCTTCTTGGCCACCTGGGCACAGCTGGCTTGTGTTCAGTCACTGTCACCAGCACTCCCAGGTCCTTTTCCACTGAGCAGCTTTCCAGCCACTCTGCCCCAGCCTGTATCACAGCTCTGTAGAACCTTCCTTCCCTCCAGGAGATCAACACTCTAACCTGCTTGAGTTATCTGAAAACTCGCTGAGGGTGCAACTGAACCCTTCCTCTGGATATAGTGCTTCTTATACCTCATTTCCTTATTTATCTTCACACACAGAAAGAAAGGCAAAGACTAGCAATACAAGACGTCATTTTGGAAGCTTTCTTAGTATTCCTGAAATTGAAGAAGAGAGGTTCCTATAAAACCCTTTCCCTGAATTCCCAGCTTAACTTGAGTGAATTTAAAGGTTGCTCCAAAGTGCAGGGAAGTCAATGGAAAACTGTCCATTCACTTAAAAAGACATTGAATTAGGCCCAGGATGATTAAAGGGCTTTCTGCATTGGCTGATCCTTTAAGATTAATTCATGAGAGCAAAGTCCAGTCAAAGTTAAGTGGTTTTGAAAGACACCCCCCCCCAAGGTTTTCTGCTTCAATAAAACAATAAAATGGTATCCCCCTACTTCAGAACAGTTGCTTTCTGAAACAAGGCCAATCCATTTCATTAACTTTGGATCACCAAGTTTAAAACAACAATTTTTTGTGTGTGTGAGAGTGCATCTACAGCAAGCCTTTTGAAATAAGCCTTTTTCTTTGGGGCAACTTATGACAATTAGGAAACAATTAGATGTCAAGCTAATTAAAGCAGCTTTTTTATATATATATAAAACAAATCTTATGCTCTGAAGTGGTTCCAGTGTATTCAAAGCACTGAAATTGCGTCTGAAAGAAAGGACTCACATCTGCCTCTCAAGGTCTACTCTCCTTATAAACTCATGAATAATCATTGTCACCAGCTTATCACTGTCAGATTAGGGGCTTAGTATTACATTTTATTTAAACCTGATCCAGATGGCTGCCAAGAGATTTTCAGGCAAATGAACTGTGAGGCAGACTATCATCAAGGAACATTTTACTGTTTGTGCATACAAGTGTGTTCTAGGTCTCCAAAGTAACTTACAAAGCTGAC